>NC_090255.1:32783411-32808411 GCF_037325665.1 Littorina saxatilis
CGGCTAATAGTAGTAATACCCTTAGTAGAACTTGAGATCTTTCGTTGAGTTTATTGGTGAGTTTCATATAAAAAATGTCAACATCCTAGAGGAAGAACTAAGCCCGAGGACATTAATCCCCCATTACTACGCCGTTTGGTGCGTTCTATTACCAAGGGAAGCTAACCAGACATATCGTCGAGTTCTTTGAACTTTGCTCATCATCACTTGTAAGATACGATCGCGTATTGCCCAGAATAGACACACACTTCTTCGGGATGATTTTTGAATGGCAAAACCACCTGCCATTTTGATGAACTGTGTGTGTGTGTGTGTGTGTGTGTGTGTGTGTGTGTGTGTGTGTGTGTGTGTGTGTGTATGTGTGTGTGTGTGTGTGTGTATGTGTGTGTGTGTGTGTGTGTGTGTGTGTGTGTGTGTAAGTGAGTGTGTGTATGCAGTTCTGTTAGCACTCTGTGTGGTTGCTGTGTTTTGAATGAACTGAAGCCAAGATATATTCCTGTGTAATGCACGTGGTTGAAATAAAATCTTATGACTTATGTCTTATCTAATGTCTTGCCCTTGAGTACAGCGGTGGGGGAACCGACAGAAATTTAAGCTGTTTATAACATCGGCCTTTCCTATCAGAAGGGACAGATGTGAGCATCGCACAGGATTCTTCGTTTCCTTTGATGTCGATGGATACGTCTTATCTTGGTGTTTACGAATCCTCCCATACAGAATGTACACACTTACTTTTTGCCATGCCACTCCCACCCACCAGACAACATGGAAAATTAGGTACTGTACTAAAACCTTTTCAGTACTGCTGCAAATAAATTAAATACTATATAAAATGTCCCCTCTTAGGCTTTTACATTTAGTCAAGTTTGGACTAAATGTTTTAACATAGAGGGGGAATCGAGACGAGGGTCGTGGTGTATGTGTGTGTGTGTCTGTCTGACTGTGCGTGTGTGTGTGTAGAGCGATTCAGACCAAACTACTGGACCGATCTTTATGAAATTTGACATGAGAGTTCCTGGGAGTGATATCCCCGGATTTTTTTTCCATGTTTTTGATAAATACTTTTGATGACGTCATATCCGGCTTTTTGTAAAAGTTGAGGCGGCACTGTCACACCCTCATTTTTTCCAACAAATTGATTGAAATTTGTGTAAAGCAATCTTTGACGAAGGCCGGACTTCGGTATTGCATTTCAGCTTGGTGGCTTAAAAATTAATTCATGACTTTGGTCATTAAAAATCTGAAAATTGTAATAATTTTTTGTGTGGTATAAAACGATCCAAATTTACGTTCATCTCATTCTACATCATTTCCTGATTCCAAAAACATATAAATATGTTATATTTGGATTAAAAACAAGCTCTGAAAATTAAAAATATAAAAAATATGATCAAAATTAAATTTCCGAAATCGATTTAAAAACAATTTTATCTTATTTCTTGTCGGTTCCTGATTCCAAAAACATATAGATATGATATGTTTGGATTAAAAACACGCTCAGAAAGTTAAAACGAAGAGAGGTACAGAAAAGCCTGCTATGCAGCACAGCGAAACCACTACCGCGCTGAACAGGCTCGTCAGTTTCACTCCGTTTTGCACAAGCGGCGGACTACGGTCATTGTGAAAAAATGCAGTGCGTTCAGTTTTATTCTGTGAGTTCCACAGCTTGACTAAATGTAGTAATTTCGCCTTACGCGACTTGTTGATGTTGTTTGTGTGTCTGTTGGTGGGTAATTATATACGTGTGTTTATGGGATGTGGGCGAGGCTCTTGTGAGTTTATGTTTCCATGTTTTAGTGTGTTTGGTCCACACGTGTGCGTGTTTGTGTGCGTGAGTGTGTGCATGTGCGTGCGTTTGTGCGTGCGTGTGTGTGCGCGCGCGTGTGTGTTTGTGCGGGCGTGTGTGTGTATGTGTGTGTGTGTGTGCGTGCGTGCGTGTGTATGTGTGTGTTTGCTTGTTTATATGTTGATTGGTTTGTCATATATATATATATATGTGTGTGTGTGTGTGTGTGTGTGTGTGTGTGTGTGTGTGTGTGTGTGTGTGTGTGTGTGTGTGTGTGTGTTTGTGTCTGTTTGTATGTTTTTGTGTGCGTGCGTCTGTCTGGGTGTAACGTTTCCCCAGCACACCCCTCCCCCCCTCTCCCTTCCTAGCCAATGGGTAAACCAATACCTCTACCGGTATTTCAAGCATACCTTTTTGATTTACCCCTTTCGCTCGTGTATCCAAAGAGTACTTTTAGCACGATGTTTATATGCGCATGGCATCAACAAGTTATAAAGTAGGGACGGCTTAGTTAGTGTGACGGTGTGCGGTGAACTTTCATCAAAACCACCCACCTATGTCAGATTGGTGGTACCTTTCATCTTATGTATTTTATGTCCATAGATTGTAGCAGCAACAAAACGCGGATGGGAAAGAAGGGGGAAAGCTAGTGCAGCAGCCACGGCAGTAGTAGTAGTACTAGTAGTAGTAGTAGTAGTAGTAGTAGTAGGATTGGATTGGATTGGATTGGATAAGATTTACAGTCCAGTGAGGTTACCCTCATGGAAATTCGGGCTGCTTTCTCCCCGGGGTAGTAGTAGTAGTAGTAGTAGTAGTAGTAGTAGTAGTAGTAGTAGTTTGTTTTGTTTTGTTTTGTTTGTTTGCTTAACGCCCAGTCCACCACGAAGGGGGATATCAGGGCGGTGCTGCTTTGACATTTAACATGCGCCACACACAAGACAGAAGTCGCAGCACAGGCTTCATGTCTCACCCAGTCACATTATTCTGACACCGGACCAACCAGTCCTAGCACTAACCCCATAATGCCACACGCCAGGCGGAGCAGCCACTAGATTGCCAATTTTAAAGTATTAGGTATGACCCGGCCGGGGTTCGAACCCACGACCTCCCGCTCACTGGGCGGACGCCTTACCACTAAGCCACCGTGTTGCGGTAGTAGTAGTAGTAGTAGTAGTAGTAGTAGTAGTCGTCGTCGTCGTAGTCGTCATCGTCGTCGTCGTCGTCGTCATCATCGTCGTCGTCGTCGTCGTAGTAGTAGTAGTAGTAGTAGTTGCAGGAGTAGTCGTCGTCGTCGTAGTAGTAGTAGTAGCAGCAGCAGGAGTAGAAGCAGCAGCAGCAGCAGTAGTAGTAGTAGTAGTAGTAGTAGTAGTAGTAACAACACCAGCACCAGCAATAACGGTCGTCGTCGTCGTCGTCGTAGTAGTAGTAGTAGTAGTAGTAGTAGTAGTAGTAGTAGTAGTAGTAGTAGTAGTAGTAGTAGCACCAGCACCAGCAATAACGGTCGTCGTAGTAGTAGTAGTAGTAGTAGTAGTAGTAGTAGTAGTAGTAGTAGTAGCACCAGCACCAGCACCAGCACCAGCAATAGCGGTAGTCGTCGTCGTAGTAGTAGTAGTAGTAGCAGCACCAGCACCAGCAATAACGGTGGTAGTAGGCTACTAGTCGTCCTCGTCGTCGTAGCGGATGTCGTAGTGACAGCATCAGAAGGAGCACAAATAAAAACAGTAGAAGAAATAGCAGCACCAGAAGCAGTATCGGTAGTAGTGGGCGTCGTCGTCGTCGTAGTGCTTGCTCCACGTAGAAGGCACCGGGATCCCCGACTTTAATACACACGGGGTCAAAGGTGGAACTTCACAGGGTCTGACGATCAGGAGGTTCACATTCTTGCTTTCGGAAGATGATCCCTGGGGCGCTTATGTCAATGTAATGCCTATGAGCCCTTCACACAAAAAAACATAATTATGGTCGGTCAGGTTAACTCCGTAAATTTGTGTCGGTGCAGAACGGGCTGAACATTTTCTGGACACGGTAAGGATGGTACGTACGCTCGATAACGGACATTTAGTGCGTCGCGGGACCCCCTCTGTGAATTTCTGGTACGGTTTTTTCCCGGTGTAGCAGCCTATTTTGAAGCAGCCCAGAATGACCTCCCGGTCATTCTAGGCTAGCCTATTTTGACCGGGAGGTCATTCTGGGCTAGTCAGTTTTGACCCCCCCCCTAGTCAATTTTGACCCCCCACCCGCAAACCTCAAGAATGAGTACATTAAGACATTTAGAAACAATATTTATGCATATATGTATATAACTACATATATCTAAGGTTTGAGGTGGGGGGGGGGGGGTCATTCTGGGCTACCCCAGAATGACCTCCCGTTAAAATCAGCTAGCCCAGAATGACCCCCCGGTCAAAACTGACTAGGCCAGTCAGTTTTGACCCCCCCCCCCCCATTCAAACTTCTAGAATAGGTACATTAACTTTCTAAACCGAAATAAATGTAAATGTGGACAATATTTGTTAGAAAAAGAATATTACTTTTTCTTTTTTTTTAAATAAAAAGTGTCCACACTTCCCTTCCAACTTCAAGAATAACACACCGGTGACACTGTGACGGTTCCCCTACGCTTTGTGTTCGGTGCCCTGACCCTTTGTGTTCGGTTCCCACTCGGTTCCCACACGCCAAAATTCGCGGACAAAACATCCATTTATGGTAGTATTACGCAATGTTGCTCTCTGAGAATGGTCTTGTTAGATCTGTGAGTGTTTACACTACATGCCTAGGTGCTGTTGGATTGAAGGTTTTTGATATTTTAGCCGTTATTAGGTAGAATGCCTTCCACTTTACTGCAAAACTGCATAATTCGTAGCATCGGCAAGAAATATCCTACCAAAAAATGCCTGCTTGGAACTGTCGTTGGTCCAGCAAAAAGTTCAACATGTCTGTAGCAGACAGCCCAAGTTTCAAGATTGTAGGGCCATCCAAACAGCCGTAATAATAAAAACAACAAAAGTAGTCAGTGAAATTGGCTGTGTTCGGTCCCCCCACACTTTTGTGACGTAGGCGTGACGGTTCCCATAATTCATTGTGTCGGTCCCCACTTTCTGTGTCGGACCCCACTTTCGACCTAATTTCTCTGTGACGGACCCCACAACCAGCCTATTTTGTGTCGGTCCCCACACCTTGGATTTATGACTTGCCGGTTACTTGTATCATTGTATTCATTGAATCTAATTGTCTCGGAGTTATTTTTCAGCAAAAACCGGCAAGGCAGCACCTTTTGTGATACCAAGTAAGTCAGATGACATCAGTATGTGTGTGTGTGTGTGTGTGTGTGTGTGTGAGAGAGAGAGAGAGAGAGAGAGAGAGAGAGAGAGAGAGAGAGAGAGAGAGAGAGAGAGAGACTAACTTTATTAGTTTATGCCACAAATAATATATAACATTATTTATCTCTGGGACGGTTCCCAGTGTACCAGCAAATTATGTGTTGATCCACCCACACCTTCTTGAACTGGCCTTCCCAATATCTACTCTTAGTCTTACGGCCTTGGAGATATGCAATTTGGCACATTTTTAAAATAAAAGATCCACCTGTCGTATGTGAGATTCAGTTTTCAGAGCAAAATGCTGCCCAGGGACTTCTAGTGGTGATTGAAAAAAAAAAAAGAGTACTTGCCTGTGTCAAGTATGTGTCTTTATCCACGCTTGTTGTAAGAGGCAACTTTTCCCAGCTCCTTGTGTTCATGACTGCTTTCTCTTAAAATTAATTACTTTATGACAGTCAGAATACAATGGAACAAGGCTACATAAACCCTGACAGCCTACGACAACGGCCCGACTAAGGCTCAACACCGCGCCAATAAATTCAGCATTGGGCCAATCGGGTTGGGCCATGATTGCTCCGTTTTCGTAGGCTATCAGGGTCAAAGATACATATTGGTAAACTAGTAAAATACATGTTCAGCATCATCAGCAATACCACAAAAGGATTAAAACAAGAAATTCCTCCGATAGGAACTACACCCCCGTCAAAGGGAAATAACCTTCTCAGTTGGTGGCAGTGAGAATGGTTATTTCCCTTTGACCAACGGGGGTGTCCGTCTATACCAGGCCTTGTATAATTTTAATCCACCAATAACTCCCTAACCGTGTGTTTGACTGGTCCCAATTTTTGTAAGGACCGTCTCAGGAATGTATAGAACCTGTTCACCAAGTTTGGTGACGATCGGTCCGTTCATTCTTGAGATCTACTTGCGAACACAAACACATCGAGTGAAACCTATACACACCCCAAAACCGGGGGTGTAAAAATCCTATTAGCTGTATGTCAGCGGCACAATGCAACCAGAACCAGCGTTTATGTGGAGTGATCGGGTGCTGGTCACTACCGCGAGCGTCACTACCGCGAGTACCACTACCGCGTCTCACACTAAAGTTGTGTTTCCGTACCCGCGACAGCGTTTTTCCAGCGGTGCGACGAAAATCAAGCACAGAGAAAACAAGGAACTTAGTCGATAAATATCGACAGGGGGCCGACAAATGGTTTAAATGGGAAATGTGTGTATATGGGTGTGGGTTTGAAACAAACAAACAAACCAACCCTTGTGAACCCCGGGCCGCAGGCCTTCGATGTAGTGATTGAAAAAAAAGGATGTTCTCAAATGGTTCAATTCTCATTTGGTCTGATTCTCAAATGGTACCGGTATACTCCCCCCCCCCCCCCCCCTGGCCGCAGGCCTAGGAGTAAAATTTTATAGACACTGACCTTCTTCCCAGGGGTCATTGACCCAGTTTTAGCTATGAGAGGTGGTTCGCCCAGAGGCTGTAGAGTATACTGGGGCGGTCTCTTTGATGTCTTGAGAGGAAACTTGGCCAGGGTAGTACATGCACCAGAACTGGTGGACACCAAGGACAAACATGAAATCGAAGCAGTTTGCTTTCAGAGAGAACGGTCGTCAGCAACTCAAACTTCTCTGTTTTCTTTTTTTTTTTAAATCTGACTTTCTTTGTGGCCCCCTGACTCCGCCCCCCTCCCTCTGTAAGGACCCCCCTCCACAAGGACCGATTTTTGTCAACATTTTAAAGGTCGCTAGAGAGGGGTTCCACTGTATGACCTAACCGCTGCTGGCAGACGGCCTCAATCTTCACGCGCAAAGACGAGATTAATAGGTGCTCGGTTTTGGTATTTTGAATTACATTACATTAAACCTTTGTTGGGTTTCATGGTCATGGCAACAGCCATAATAATATTACATGATGTATAATATCATATTTCAGCATATGTGAATTACATGTCATCATACTAAACTGTCATACATTTTTATTCCTACATTATTCTGATTGATCACAACCAAACCTACTATCATTGGACACATCCAAATGCAAGCGCCTGTTCTTGACAATTTCTCTCTGATCTAAATATAAAATCAGTGCAATTTCCTGGGTCGGGCTTTGCCACAGACACTCACGGTTTGGCCTGTAGGTAAAATGTACAATGTATTTTCTGATTTGTGCACAAAAGCTTTTTTTCTTTTTTCTTTTTTTTAACATAACAATGTTTAATGTCACTGTATGTTTAAAAGACCATGGTCATATTTGTAAAAAAAATGTTAAATTAGAAAATAAATAACATTTTGGTTCATGATTTTTCCTACACCTGTGCTAAAAATAAGAAATAAAAATGTCGGGTATATAAGTCACTCAAATACAGCTAGGTATGAATGGCTCGGTTTGAGTTTGTTGCAGTTGACCCTGCACAATGCGACATATCATGTTTTTGTTGAACAATTTTGACGTCACCCCTCCCATAGGGTGACGTATTTCACAACTTCCTGTGTTACACAAACTCTGTGATGACCAATTTTGACGTCACCCCTCCCATAGGGTGACGGATTTCACAACTTTCTACAGATGAACAATTTTGACGTCACCCCTCCCATAGGGTGACGGATGTCACAACTTCCTGTGTACACAAACTGATGACGTATTTCACAACAAAATGGCGCTGCCCATGGTCAACCTCGAAACTATCCGTATAGAATGGGGGCGTCCTCGCCCCCATAATGACCAGGAGTGTTTCCACACGCGCGACGCGTTAGCGGCGCGACAAGCGGCAAGCGACGCGATTTTTTTGAAAGGGTCCTGGAGCGATTTTTTCGCGTTGTCGCGCGGCAACGCGGGAGTTTACAGATTTTACCGCATGTTTAAAACGCAAGTACGGAAACACGTCACGCGTTTGCGCGCGTTTTCTTTTGTCGCTGCCGCTGTCGCGGGTACGGAAACAGAACTTACCGCGAGTACGACACTACCGCGAGTACGACACTACCGCGAGTATAACACTACCGCGTGTCACACTACCGCGAGTATAACATTACCGCGTGTCATTTTATGACTTCCATGGCTGAAGGCAAAGGTTGAAATGTTTCCTTGAAATATAAAACAAAAAGGCCTGGTCTGTTCTCTGAACACTAATTCAATGTTTGTCATGCTAACCAAGAACTCAAAACGATCAGAACACACTATCAGAATACATATAGAATGGGTTGCTTCCAATCAAAGCCGTTAGAACACAAACTCACAAGAAGTAAGTTTGCATGCGTTCTCTCTACGGTTATGGTACTCGCGGTTGTGGTACGCGCGGTAGTGTGACACGCGGCAGTGTTATACTCGCGGTAGTGTCGTACTCGCGGAAGTGTGACACGCGGTAGTGTTACACGCGGTAGTGTTACACGCGGTAGTGTCGTACTCGCCGTAGTGTGACACGCGGTAGTGACGCTCGCGGTAATGTCGCATAACCGGAGTGATCTGGAAAGGTGTCAATCTCTCTCTCTCTCTCTCTCTCTCTCTCTCTCTCTCTCTCTCTCTCTCTCTCTCTCTCTCTCTCTCTCTCTCTCTCTCTCTCTCGGGCGGGGACGTAGCTCAGTTGGTAGCGCGCTGGCTTTGTAGCCAGTTGGCCGCTATCAGCGTGGGTTCGATCCCCACGTTCGGTGAGAGATTTATTTCTCGGAGTCAACTTTGTGCAGACTCTCTTCGGTGTCCGAACATCCCCGTGTGCACACATGCGCACGAAAAAGATCCCACGTTCACAGCGAAAGTCTCAGGGCTTGGAAAACACGAAGACACGCATGCATCATCTCTTGTCTCTGATTATCATGATCATATTTCGATACTTTGACGAGACAAACCCAATGCTGGTGTGTCGAAGAAGACAGCCACAGAGGGCTTGTTCGAATCAAAGTATCACACCATATCTTCAGCGTATTACCACTACCTGTCCCAAAATAGACCAGTTGGTCTAAGAGGACGTTAAACCCTAATAGTCAGTCAGTCAGTCTCTCTCTCTCTCTCTCTCTCTCTCTCTCTCTCTCTCACTCTCTCTCTCTCTCTCTCTCTCTCTCACACATACACACACACACACACACACACACACACACACACACACACACACACACACACACACACATACTGATGTCATCTGACTTACTTGGTATCACAAAAGGTGCTGCCTTGCCGGTTTTTGCTGAAAAATAACTCCGAGACAATTAGATTCAATGAATACAATGATACAAGTAACCGGCAAGTCATAAATCCAAGGTGTGGGGACCGACACAAAATAGGCTGGTTGTGGGGTCCGTCACAGAGAAATTAGGTCGAAAGTGGGGTCCGACACAGAAAGTGGGGACCGACACAATGAATTATGGGAACCGTCACGCCTACGTCACAAAAGTGTGGGGGGACCGAACACAGCCAATTTCACTGACTACTTTTGTTGTTTTTATTATTACGGCTGTTTGGATGGCCCTACAATCTTGAAACTTGGGCTGTCTGCTACAGACATGTTGAACTTTTTGCTGGACCAACGACAGTTCCAAGCAGGCATTTTTTGGTAGGATATTTCTTGCCGATGCTACGAATTATGCAGTTTTGCAGTCAAGTGGAAGGCATTCTATCTAATAACGGCTAAAATATCAAAAACCTTCAATCCAACAGCACCTAGGCATGTAGTGTAAACACTCACAGATCTAACAAGACCATTCTCAGAGAGCAACATTGCGTAATACTACCATAAATGGATGTTTTGTCCGCGAATTTTGGCGTGTGGGAACCGAGTGGGAACCGAACACAAAGGGTCAGGGCACCGAACACAAAGCGTAGGGGAACCGTCACAGTGTCACCGGTGTGAATAAGTACACTAGGACCTCTCAAAACAAAACATACGCATGTATGTATGCATCTATGCATCTCCCCAGGTTAGGGGGGGGGGGGGGGGGCGGTCAAAATCAGCTTGCCCAGAATGACCTCCCTTCAAAACTGACTAGGCCAGTCAGTTTTGACCTCCCCTTCAAACTTCAAGAATTTGTACTTCCCTTGCTTCTCTGTCTTTGTCATTTGTTGGTTTGTGCAGTGCAGTTGTTTTGTCAGTTATTCTCCTCTTTATCTGTTCTATCGTCTTTCTTGTTCTTTTTTGTGTGTGTACTTTTGCCTGAAGAAGACCCTTAGGTCGAAACGCTGTTATTCGTTCCGTGTTCACGGGGGATAACCGGTCAAAGGCCGAACAGAAGCCGAAGGCCGCTCATGACACGTGTGAAGGCAACTTTTGTCTGTTTTCTAGGTATTGTTTGATTTATGTCGGGATTTAAGGTAAGCTACTGATTCAGCGATGACTAAATTTGTTTCTCGATGCATAAAAAGTCAGGGAGCGATTGATATTTGCCCGTAAATAGCCTTCAAAGCTGAAAATGTCCGCGATCGAGCACCGGAAATGGCTGTTCGATGGGTTTTGCAAGTAGAAATGTGCTTTATTTCACCAAATCAGCTCGTATTTGGTGTGGATACGGGAATCTAGAGGACGAAGGAGTCATAAGAGGTGCAAAGAAGTGCTATTTGGGAGTAGAATAAATCTTCCGAGACAGTAGACAAAAGAAGGTCATATTTGAGAGATGCGCGTAGGCCGATTGTCTTTCCGACAAGCGAATGATACAGCAGATTAATCATTCGTTTTGACCAGAAACCTAGTCTCTAGTTTTTATGAATGAGTTTTTTAATTAAAACAATCACGAGAACTCTCTCGCTTAGCCTAATGGCTGTTCGATGGGTTTCGCAAGTAGAAATGTGCTTTATTTCACCAAATCAGCTCGTATTTGACATCGGTTTGGTATATATATATATATTTTCTAATCCTACCGCGAACTGGATAGCAGACGCGGCACGACTGTTGCACCACACTTTGAAGTAATCCCACACTTTGAAGTAAATTACTTCAAAGTGTGGGGATGTGCCCCACACTTTGAAGTAAACCCATTTTTTACTTCAAAGTGTGGGGGGATCTTCCCACACTTTGAAGTAAACTCAGTTTTTACTTCAAAGTGTGGGAGGATGCGTAGATGCATACATATATGGGTACATTTCGTTTTAAAGGGACCTAGTGTACTTATTCTTGAAATTTGAAGGGAAGCGTCGACACTTTTTATTTTTATTTTTTTGAAGTAAGTTTAATTTCGATTTTGTTTTCGATTTAAACAAAAATCATTTATCCAACAAATAGTGTGCACATATACATATATTTCGTTTTAAAAGTTTCTAGAGTATTTATTCTTGAAGTTTGAAGGGGAGGTCAAAACTGACTGGCCTAGTCAGTTTTGACGGGGGGGGGGGGGGGGGGGGGATCATTCTGGGCTAGCTGATTTTGACGGGAGGTCATTCTGGGCTAGCCCAGAATGACTGCCCCCCCCCAAAAAAACTTGTGGGGATGCATAGATGCATACATTTATGCGTACATTTCGTTTTAAAAGGTCCTAGTGAATTTATTCTTGAAGTATGAAGGTAAGCGTCGAAACTTTTTTTTTCTCGATTTTTTTTCTCGATTTAAAAAAAAATCATTTTTCCAACAAATATTGTGCACATATACATATATTTTGTTTTAAAAGGTCCTAACGTACTTATTCTTGAAGTTTGAAGGGGAGGTCAAAACTGACTGGGGGGGGGGGGGGGGGGGTCAAAATTGGCTAGCCCAGAATGACCTCCCAGTCAAAATCAGCTAGCCCAGAATGACCTCCCGGCCAAAACTGACTATGTGTCAAAATGGCCTGTTACACCGGCTTCTAGTGCGTAAAGGACGCAGAGTCACACAATGTGGGGAGTCCTGGTACTGCGTATAAATAGAAAGCACAAAGGAAGTTGGAAAAAGCGTATAATACCTCATGTCCCAAATAGATTTTTATTCTGGGGACACAAATAGAAATTAGCACAGCAAGTTGGAAAAAATAAGGATAGAGGAAGCAGGTAGATAGTTCAAAGGACCAGTACTGTTATCAAACTTCTAAAGTAGGCCAAAAGTTCAAGAGAATACGTGAGACATTGCTGTTTTTTTTCTGTCGCGCTGATTCCGGAGAAACCATAGTTCGCGCAGATGGCTTACCAAGACGATTCCAATTTGAAAACAGTCTAAACAACAGGAATGTGTTTCTCAAAACAGTGGTACCATCTGCGGTCAAGACTAACGACAAAATGGTACACTGTTCTGCCCCCACGGAGAAAGGGTTGAGTCTAATGATGAATGAATGTTACTTTATGCCTGCCATTGCAGATAGAAATCCGTAACACACACACACACACACACACACACACACGCACGCACGCACACATGCACGCACGCACACACGAACACACGCACGCACGCATGCATACACGCACACACACACACACACACGCACGCATACACGCACGTACATACGCACGCACGCATACACGCACGCACAAACGCACGCACGCACGCACGCACACACACACACACACACACACACACACACACACACACAGGCTGCTATGTCAATAGGCTTTCACAAAAGCAAGAAATGTATCTCTCACTGGATCAAATGTCAATCCAATTAAGTGACAAACGATGTCGATACTGGTTGCTTCTAATTGCCTAAGCCTCCCCCCTCACACACGCACACAAACAAACACACACACTCACATACACACACACACACACACACACACACACACACACACACACACACACACACACACACACACACACACACACACACACACTCACATTCTCCTTTGACATACACAGAGATTTTTCTCAGACGAGATAATTATGTTATCTAGCATGGCCGAATCGTTATCTGATCTGGTTAGGAATTCAAACAAACAAAAACACCCCTAACTTGATCAATAGGCATTGAACCAAGTGACCACACACACTCCCATTTAAACAAATACACAGACACAAGACTGCATGCTCGGTCTAGTACGTTTTCTAGAATGGACGAAGTGATCTATGTAGGCTTTCCCACAAGCACGGACATTAATGCATCTGTTACTGGATCAATGAGAATCTAAACAAGTGAGCATCAATGTCTATACATAACTTGTTCTGATTACAGGTTCGGTCTTCCCACGCAAGCCATAGGGATTGACGGGCTGTACATCGCGCTGAGATTTCTGCGGAGCCATTAGTCACCTGGGGTTCCAGACCGCAGGGTTCCAGACCTGCAGACATTTTGTCTCCTACGACGTTGGCTTCTTAGTCGTCGGCGCTGTCCAACCGATTCTGTGTTATAACATCTTACTGCTTAGACTCCTGTTCCAATCAGTTTGACTCTTATAGCAGAAATCTATGGACTCAAAGACTTTTTTCTGAGTCGATGATATATATATACAGCATATTATATGTATATTTTTTTTAATTTTTTTTTTATATATATCCAACGATGCTGGCTTATCGGATGGCATTGCTTTCCAAAGGTTTCTGTGATATAATACGTCTGACAGCTGTGATGTTTGTCAGATAATAATTGTGACTCTTAATGGAAGGACTCTTGACAAACTGTTTTCGTGTGTGTCTCCAACGACATTGCCTACTCGGGTGTCTGTGCTCTCCGACGTGTTCTGTGTTCTAACGTCTGACAGGCAAACATTTGTCAGACCATTTGAATGACTTTTGACTAACTGAATTTGTTTTGTTTCCAACGACTTCGGCTACTCAAGGCGTCTGTGCTTTCCGACGTGTTCTGTGTTCTAACGTCTGACAGGTGAACTTTTTGTCACATCATTTGACTCTCGCAAGATTCTGATTTTCAACAAGCTGAGGAGTGTGTGAAGCTTTGAACTCCAAGGCAGGTGTGCTGATTAAGATTTTGGTCAGAGAGACGGCGTTCACTGTGGCTACTGGAGATGAAACTCTGTCAGATAATTTTGCTCTCACGGAACTCTGATTCGAGCAACATAAATGCCGGATGAGATGTCAAGTATTGTAGTCCCATACATGCAGTCTGCCTAAGACTTGTGTCAGGAACACGGTGTTCATCGCGACTACTGAAGACTTATCTCTGTCATTGGACTCTCTTAATATGACTTTGATTTTAGAAAGATAATTGATCATTGAGATTATCAGGATAAAAAAACACCGGCTGATATTTCTGGTAGAATATTTGGCTCTCTCGCGACATTCTATCGTACCAGGGCTAAATGTTTTCAAAGTATTAGTTTAAATATTTGTCCCTTGGATAATCATGTAATAACTCAAATGTCTTCTCAATCGTTCGACGACGATGTCTGGGGTACAACGAATAAGCCAACCGCTGAAGAATCTGAACCTACTGCCTTTCCTATACGAATGTCAGGTTTACTCAGTCATTATGTTCAAAGGATTCTTTGCAAGAACTGACTCAGCATCGGTCTGTGCTCAACAAATATTGTGGAAATGTTTCGACTCACAGAACGTCGTTGCTATCTCATAATTGTGACAATCCCTAGAACATACCGTGGATCTCTTGGCTCTCTAAAGTAAGGCGAGCCCTTGTGTTCACACTTATCTCCGGAAAGGCGTCCGACTCGCCGGTCATTTCCTGTGCGAAGAAACAGACGTCACCTGATTTGACACTCCAGACTTCAGCAGTAGCGCAAGTGATCCCCCTTCCAATATGGTGGACGTGTCTCTTGATCTAAGCGCCCCCTGGGCTCAAGCGGAACAACCGGTGAGGTTTTTTTCTCTCTCAGTTTGTTCTATTATATTTTCCTCTCGTATACGTGTGTGTGTGTGTGTGTGTGTGTGTGTGTGTGTGTGTGTGTGTGTGTGTGTGTGTGTGTGTGTGTGTGTGTATATATATATATATATGTGTGTGTGTGTGTGTGTGTGTGTGTGTTTGTGTGTGTGGTTGTGTATGCACGTGTGTCTTCAAAGTTCTCTTTCTGTCCGTGTTTCTGTCCATTGCTGTCTGTCCGTCGCCTCAATGTGAGACATATAGGCCTACTCTCACGTGCTTGCTTGCAGATTCAAGCAGTCTCTCCCTCTCTCTCTCTCTCTCTCTCTCTCTCTCTCTCTCTCTCTCTCTCTCTCTCTCTCTCTCTCTCTCTCTCTCTCTCTCTCTCTCTCTCGACGAACAGATTCTCCACTGAGAGACTCAACCATTTCACCAAGCTGCTCATTTTTCCACCCAACTTTGCCTAAAACCGTATGATTATGGCTGGACTCAGTCTTTTCATTGTCACAAAGGACACATCTACTTTTAACCGGTGTCCGCTCCGTAGCCATTTTGTTATGATCAAAGTTGATTATTACGTGACACTTTTGCCATGATTATTTAAAGTTGTTTGCACAGTAAATAAATCCGCAAAAAATACCTCGCTTGAAACTGTCTTACATAACAATTCCTTTGCAATTTAAAAATTACACAAAACCATGAAAAATCCTTATCGACGATCGCAAATCTGCTTATATCAATAACACATTACGAAAAACTCTAAATATGTAAAAAAAAAAAAATAAAAAAAAAATTTTGATTTCTTCTCCAGACGGAGAAAACAAAGGCATCCTGTCAGGGATAAATGAGACCCGAAGGAACGAAGGGAAGGAACTCATTTTACCGGAGTTGAGGATGATGTAGGGCATGCAAAGTCAGTGCATTTCATGACGAAGACGAATAGTTCAATCACCAACCAGCCTCCACACAGAAGACTCATACTACCGAGCAGTGTGCCTGCCAACAGCTAGAATAGCGGACCAAACAGCAACACATTTCTCTCTTTGCACAATTCCAACCGACCCCACCGAAAAAAGTGATTTTTTTCTCTATCGTCCAAGCAGCAGGATATTTCTTCCATTCGCACTTTCTTCATCGAAAACAAATCCTCATGGCAGCTAGCAAAACATTTTTTTCTGAGCACAATTCAAACTCTCTCCGCTGAAATAGAGTGAGAATACTGATCGTCCAAATATCAAATAGTAAAATAATTTGGCGTTAGAACAACTCAAACTTACTCCACTGAATTTCTTTTTGGCAGAGCAGCGATACAGTTTCCTTGAGCACAATTTGATTCAATTTGACTATCGATCCTGCAAAACTTAATCAATTGGTAATTAATTTACATTTCCCGTTGTTTTTTTGCGTCTGATTAATCGATCAATCATGGTTCCGGTCTCCAACAATGAAGAGCGAACATAATTGTGGACCAAGCAGCAAATCATGTCTTCCATTGCACATTCGAACTGACCCCGTTGATTTCCAAACTTGTTATTAATCTTATAACTATGGCCTTCTGTTTATGTTGTTGATTGATCTAGCGGTCGTATTTTCTGGATTATCTGAAACAGGAGCGCGAACAAATAAGTTCCAAGCAGCCAAGTCTTCCTTAATTAGCATCATTCGAACTGACCTCATCCAACTTGATAACTGTTTATCGATCACGCTTCACTCGATTCTTTCTACTCCTAATTGATTTATCGACCGTATTTCCTGCTAGAGAAAAGTACAAGTTGCTGGCCCTCGGCCTATTCTTTTTGGATACACGTGTGTGTGTGTTAATTGAGGCTTGATAATGTAGGGTTTCCCAAGTCAATGATTTTGTTTGTTTGTTTGTTTGTTTGCTTAACGCCCAGCCGACCGCGAAGGGCCATATCAGGGCGGTGCTGCTTTGACATATAACGTGCGCCACACACAAGACAGAAGTCGCAGCACAGGCTTCATGTCTCACCCAGTCACATTATTCTGACACCGGACCAACCAGTCCTAGCACTAACCCCATAATGCCAGACGCCAGGCGGAGCAGCCACTAGATTGCCAATTTTAAAGTCTTAGGTATGACCCGGCCGGGGTTCGAACCCACGACCTCCCGATCACAGGGCGGACGCCTTACCACTAGGCCAACCGTGCCGGTCCAAGTCAATGAACTCTTTAGAGAAGACGAAGGGTGCACAACATATAGATATAATATGTTTGGATTAAAAACAAACTCAGTAAGCTAAAAAGAATAGACATACAGAAAAGCGTGTTATCCTGCTCAGCGCGACCACTACCGCACTATAATTCTGCATGGCTTGTCGATTTCACTGCCTTTGCCACGAGCGGTGGAATGACGAAAGTACGAGTTTGTGGTCTTGGTGAAAAAAGCAGTGCGTTCAGTTTCATTCTGTGAGTCCGACAGCTTGACTAAATGTTGTTATTTTGCCTTACGCGACTTGTTTTTTTCTGTACACACAGACACACACCGAAATATATACCCACACGCGCACACAAACACAGTTACCCGCGCACACGCACTCACAAATATCCTGTCAACCGGAATAACTAATTAGTTTGTATACATACAGACACACGGACACGCACACGGACTATCAAACAGAGTCACAGACATAGACACACACGTATAACCCCACGCACAGACAGACGGACGCACACACGCGTGCACACATACATACACACACACAAACAGATACACAAATACAAACACACACATACACACACGCGTCTAAATATTCTGTCTACCGGAATAACATTGTTATTATTTTCTGAACACACGCACGCACGCACTTAAACATCCACGCAAGCACACACACACACACACACACACACACACACACACACACACACATACTCACACACACACACACACACACACACACACACACACACACACACACACACACACACACACACACACACACACACACACACACACACACACGTACGTGGCAATATTTGTATGGAACAGTGCATAGTCTACCGTGTCCAGCTCAAAGAACACTGTTCTTCACCCCTTCGCAAAGCTCCATTATTCAATGTTCGGTCGTGCGAAATTATTTCCCCATGGACGCTCAGGCAGGCACGTTCTGGTCATCTTGTAGGGGAAATGAGAGTTTGTCACACGCGGCAAACATCGTGTGCAAACGTGGGTGCCAGGCCAGTCGCGCAAGTTTACAAGCGAGACACCTCAATAGACCGATAACCAAAAAGCGTGCTTTATCTATTTTTTCTGCTTCTTCTTCTTATTACACCCCCGGTATAGGGGTGTGTATAGGTTTCGGTCGATGTGTTTGTTTGTTTGTTTGTTTGTTTGTGTGTTTGTGTTCGCATATAGATCTCAAGAATGAACGGACCGATCGTCACCAAACTTGGTGAACAGGTTCTATACATTCCTGAGACGGTCCTTACAAAAATTGGGACCAGTCAAACACACGGTTAGGGAGTTATTGGTGGATTAAAATTATACAAGGACTTATAGAGGGACATCTTAATGGTCAAAGGGAAATAACCATTCTCACTCAGTCACTGCCACCAACTGAGAAGGTTATTTCCCTTTGACGGGGGTGTTTTTCCTACCTCCGAGGAATTTCTTGTTATTATTGTTTTCTTCTTTTTCTTCTCCTTCTGCGTTATTTGGCTGAAACTTGTTTTCTTCACGAGTGGTGTTTTACGTGTTTGACCCGGTTTTTTTTTACCCCGCCATTCAGCCATACGCAGATTTCGATGGATGCATGCTGGGTATTATCGTTTTTCTATAATCCACCGAGCCCTTACATAGATAACAGGATCTTTTCCGTGCGCACTTGGTCTTGTGCTTGCTTGTGCACTCGAAGGGGGATAAGGTACTAGCAGGTCTGCACATAAGTTGACATGGGAGATCGGAAAAATCTCCACCCTTATACCACCAGGCGTGGCCGGGATTCAAACACGCAACCTCCCGCATGGGAGGCCGGCGCCCTATTCACCATGCCATTGCGCCCTGTTCACCATGCCATTGCGCCCTGTTCACCATGCCATTGCGCCCTGTTCACCATGCCATTGCGCCCTTTTCACCATGCCATTGCGCCCTGTTCACCATGCCATTGCGCCCTGTTCACCATGCCATTGCGCCCTTTTCACCATGCCATTGCGCCCTGTTCACCATGCCATTGCGCCCTGTTCACCATGCCATTGTGCCCTGTTCACCATGCCATTGTGCCCTGTTCACCATGCCATTGCGCCCTGTTCACCATGCCATTGCGCCCTGTTCACAATGCCATTGCGCCCTGTTCACCATGCCATTGCGCCCTGTTTACCATGCCATTGTGCCCTGTTCACCATGCCATTGTGCCCTGTTCACCATGCCATTGTGCCCTATTCACCATGCCATTGTGCCCTGTTCACATGCCATTGTGCCCTGTTCACCATGCCATTGTGCCCTGTTCACCATGCCATTGTGCCCTATTCACCATGCCATTGTGCCCTGTTCACCATGCCATTGCGCCCTGTTCACCATGCCATTGTGCCCTGTTCACCATGCCATTGTGCCCTGTTCACCATGCCATTTTGCCCTGTTCACCATGCCATTGTGCCCTGTTCACCATGCCATTGTGCCCTATTCACCATGCCATTGTGCCCTGTTCACCATGCCATTGTGCCCTGTTCACCATGCCATTGTGCCCTGTTCACCATGCCATTGTGCCCTGTTCACCATGCCATTGTGCCCTGTTCACCATGCCATTGTGCCCTGTTCACCATGCCATTGTGCCCTGTTCACCATGCCATTGTGCCCGTCATCATTTTATGAACATAGTATACATTGTTGTCTTTAAAAAAAAATGTTTATATTAAAATCTGTTTCAAATTCTCTGGTTTCGATGTTACACCAGTAATGTACTTTGAAATGCTTGACCGTCGACAAACAAAATGTGCAAGTATTTCTAATTCTTTTGCCTCAGGCCAAGGATATATCATGGAACCAGTAATTTTATTAATGAAATCAATTTGTATAGTTAACATGTCTCAGGTACATAAAGAAATAGCACCTTCGTAAGAGGGTTTTCACTGGTATACATCTCTGGAGAATAAATAACACACTTGTTTTACCTTCGGACCTACATAGGATGGTACCTCTCAACTCCAACTCTTCTTTCCGCTTCAGTGGATTCCATAAACCAGGTCGAGAATGTCAGCTGCACTACTGTAAAGGTCGAGTGCATTGAACTGTAAACACAAACATTAAAAGAAAATCGAATCAATGGAGTCACATCAATGCAACAAGGGTTGGCACTTTGTGAGCGTAAAGGGTGTAAGTAAAGGCTACACACCGAGTCTCAGCGGATATTAAAATTATTGGTCGAAGATAGCTGACCGTGAAAAATGCGAGCTGCAGCGAGCATTTTCATGACCGAGATCTGAGTCGAATATTTTTAATTTCCACTGAGGCAATTCTCAACTCACGTGCACCTGATTATTCAGCAGTTTCAGTGCACAAGAGTTACTTGACCCAGTTCCCATAACAATGAAGCAAAACTAATAACCGTTGACAATATGCTAGGATGAAATGTTCATGGTTCGAACTAAGTACGTGTAAAGAATTTGTTCTACATTTGTACTTTTTTACATTTAGTCAAGTTTTGACTAAATGTTTTAACATGGAGGGGGAATCGAGACGAGGGTCGTGGTGTATGTGTGTGTGTGTGTGTGTGTGTGTGTGTGTGTGTGTGTGTGTGTATGTGTGTGTGTGTGTGTGTGTGTGTGTGTGTGTGTCTTTGCGTGTGTGTGTGTGTAGAGCGATTCAGACCAAACTACTGGACCGATCTTTATGGAATTTGACATGAGAGTTCCTGGGAATGATATCCCCGGATGTTTTTTTTCTTTTTTTCGATAAACACTTTTGATGACGTCTTATCCGGCTTTTTTGTAAAAGTTGAGGCGGCACTGTCACACCCTCATTTTTCAATCATTGACATTTTTGTAAAGCAATCTTCGACGAAGGCCGGACTTCGGTACTGCATTTCAGCTTGGTGGCTTAAAAATTAATTAATGACTTTGGTCATTAAAAATCTGAAAATTGTAATAATTTTTATTTTATATCTTCTTCTTCTTGTCGATCACTCAGATGGAAACGCCGGTTCTCCGCGCAAATGTTGCCGGTTTTTTTTTTATATAAAACGATCCAAATTTACGTTCATCTTATTCTACATCATTTCCTGATTCCAAAAACATATAAATATGTTATATTTGAATTAAAAACAAGCTCTGAAAATTACAAATATAAAAATTATGATCAAAATTAAATTTCCGAAATCGATTTAAAAACAATTTCATCTTATTCCTTGTCGGTTCCTGATTCCAAAAACATATAGATATGATATGTTTGGATTAATAACACGCTCACAAAGTTAAAACGAAGAGAGGTACAGAAAAGCGTGCTATGCAGCACAGCGAAACCACTACCGCGCTGAACAGGCTCGTCAGTTTCACTCCGTTATGCACAATCGGCGGACTACGGTCATTGTGAAAAAATGCAGTGCGTTCAGTTTCATTCTATGAGTTCCACAGCTTGACTAAATGTAGTAATTTCGCCTTATGCGACTTGTTTAAATATATTTTTATTTTTATTTTTTTAAACGAAAAAGGATTTTTTTTAAAATTCAAAACGTGACCAATTTCTAATTCGTCCCCCCCCCCCCCCCCCCAGCCCACCCAGTCAGTGTACCGGCGCAGTTGGCGCCATTGATAAAAAGTTATTTTTCTGTCTCTGATTCTGATTCGCAAAACGGGTTGAACATTTCATTTGCATTCGAACTGCTAAAATGTCTCGCGCATGTGAATTTAGAATTACCAATTGTGTTTCATGAATATAAGATTATTTTGAAAGTGGTCACGGACAAAGGGATTTTTCTAAAAAGTACACAAGATTTTTTTTTTTAGGGAGGAGGGATTTTCTTTTGGGCGTGTAACCAGGCGATTGTTTGCCCATCCTAGCATATTGTCAACGGTTATTATTTTTGCTTCATTGTTATGTGAATTGGGTCGAGTAACTCTTGTGGACTCAAATTGCTGAAAAATCAGGTGCACGTGAGTTGAGAATTGCCAATGGTCTGAATTGAATGGAACAAGAATTTGCACTTTTTGATTGCTCGAGGGTCGAAAGAATTTCTAACAATAGAACAGTTAGGTCTTTTTACATTTAGTCAAGTTTTGACTAAATGTTTTAACGTAGAGGGGGGAATCGAGACGAGGGTCGTGGTGTATGTGTGTGTGTGTGTGTGTGTGTGTGTGTGTGTGTGTGTGTGTGTGTGTGTGTGTGTGTGTGTGTGTGTGTGTCTGTCTGTCTGTCTGTCTGTCTGTCTGTCTGTCTGTGTGTGTGTGTGTGTGTGTAGAGCGATTCAGACTAAACTACTAGGCCGATCTTTATGAAATTTGACATGAGAGTTCCTGGGTATGATATCACCGGACGTTTTTTTCCATTTTTTCGATAAATACAATATGACGTCATATCCGGCTTTTTGTAAATGTTGAGGCGGCACTGTCACACCCTCATTTTTCAATTAAATTGATTGAAATTTTGGCAAAGCAATCTTCGACAAAGGCCGGGGTTTGGTATTGCATTTCAGCTTGGTGGCTTAAAAACTAATGAGTGAGTTTGGTCATTAAAAATCGGAAATTTGTAATTAAAATTATTTGTTTTATTAAACGATGCAAAACAATTTCATCATATTCTTCGTCATTTTCTGATTCCAAAAACATATACATATGTTATATTTGGATTAAAAACAATCTCTGAAAATTAAAAATATAAAAATTATGATCAAAATTAAATTTCCGAAATCGATTCAAAAACTATTTCATCTTATTCCTTGTCGCTTCCTGATTCCAAAAACATATAGATATGATATGTTTGGATTAAAAACACGCTCAGAAAGTTAAAACGAAGAGAGCTACAATAAAGCGTGCTATGAAGCACAGCGCAACCGCTGCCGCGCCAAACAGGCTCGTCACTTTCACTGTCTTTTGCACTAGCGGCGGACTACGTTCAATTTCATTCTGTGAGTTCCACAGCTTGACTAAATGTAGTAATTTCGACTTACGCGACTTGTTTACATTTAGTCAAGTTTTGACTAAATGTTTTAACATAGAGGGGTAATCGAGACGAGGGTCATGGTGTATGTGTGTATGTGTGTGCGTGTGTGTGTAGAGCGATTCAGAGTAAACTACTGGACCGATCTTTATGAAATTTGACATAAGAGTTTTTGGGTATGATATCCCCGGACTTTTTTTTCATTTTTTCGATAAATGTCTTTGATGACGTCATATCCGGCTTTTTGTAAAAGTTGAGGCGGCACTGTCACACCCTCATTTTTTAATCAAATTGATTGAAATTTTGGCCAAGCAATCTTCGACGAAGGCCGGACTTCGGTATTGCATTTTCGCTTGGTGGCTTACAAATTAATTGATGACTTTGGTCATTAAATATCTGATAATTGTAAAAAAAACATTGTTTTTATAAAACGATCCAAATTTACGTTCATCTTATTCTTCATCATTTTCTGATTCCAAAAACATATAAATATGTTTTATTTGGATTAAAAACAAGCTCTGAAAATTAAAAAAATTAAAAATTATGATCAAAATTAAATTTCGAAATCAATTTAAAAACACTTTCAGCTTATTCCTTGTCGGTTCCTGATTCCAAAAACATATAAATATGATATGTGTGGATTAAAAACACGCTCAGAAAGTTAAAACGAAGAGTGGTACAGTAAAGCGTGCTATGAAGCACAGCGCAACCGCTACCGCGCCAAACAGGCTCGTCACTTTCACTGCCTTTTGCACTAGCGGCGGACTACGTTCAATTTCATTCTGTGAGTTCCACAGCTTGACTAAATGTAGTAATTTCGCCTTACGCGACTTGTTTTCTGTTTTGCTGGATATATTTTTCTTCATCATTCGCGTTTAAAAACTCTTTGTCTGTGTGAGTGTGTGTGTGTGTGTATGTGTGTGTGTGTGTGTGTGTGTGTGTGTGTGTGTGTGTGTGTGTGTCTGTGTGCGCGCGATTGCGTGCGTGCGTGCGTGCGCGTACGTACGTGCGTGCGTACTTACGTGTGTGTGTTGATCGCCAGGAGCAATCCTAACGACCAAACAGCAACACAGACACCGGAGAAAATTGTGTGCCGAAAGCATTTCTCTGTCACGGCAAACCTAATAACCCGAGACACCTTGTAAAGAAGTCTTGCACTCTCGGAAGCAACACTGAGAGGATGGTCGTATACTGGAGCATTATCTTGCCTTGCTCGCAGACGGTCCTATTGGCACAGCACTCTTGCAAGATTGTTATATGGGTATCATACACACGCCAGAGGTGATAATGACAAGGTCTTGATGGCAGCGTCCACGCACCAGAAGTAATGCTTGCAATTAGTGCGTGGCCAGTAGATACTTATCTTACCTTGGTTACAGACAGTATCTTACCTTGGTTACAGACAGTATCTGACCTTGGATACAGACAGTATCTGACCTTGGATACGAACAGTATCTTACCTTGATTACAAACAGTATCTTACCTTGGTAACGACCACCCAGGGAACCGACCAACAGTGGTCGTTAAAGACAGTTGGTCGCTATAGACAGGTGGTCGTTATGGCATCGTGAATGATATAGGAAATAAATCGTCTAGGGTCCGTTGTAGTCGTCGTGATGGACAGATTGTCGGTATCGAGAGGTGGTGGTTATTGACAGGGGATCGCCAGGGCTAGTTTGACAATGTGTGTGGCCAGGGTGCGGCTCTCAAAGCCATTGATTGTGTTCTTGGCAATAGTCTAGGGAGCTCGCGTACCATATACTTTACCTTGCTTAATGATATCCCTCTGTTCCTGGAGAAACCTCTCACGACTTTTAGTTAGGGTAGTGTACAAGCGCCAGACGTGATGAAAACATGGTGTTAATGGTAGTGTCCGGCCAGACAAACTCAGAGATCCGGCCTCTTGGTAACGTGACCTGAAACGTTTGTATGGTACCACGAAAGTGCCAGAAGGAATGATAACAATAACTATGTGGTCACGGTGTTCACACGGCAGACAATGGACATTGCTCACATGCAGTGGTACTGTGACCTTACACAAAAGTGTCAGAAGGAATGATTAAAATAATTATGTTGTCACGGGGTTCTCAAAACAGACAACGGACATTGCTCACAGACGGTCCG
>NC_090255.1:32818411-32863734 GCF_037325665.1 Littorina saxatilis
CGCGGTTGTATAGTTCCGTGCAAATCATTCCATTCTGTTAACACTTCTTGTCAGTGATCCTATTTTGGACTAAAATCAAGTACACAGATATGCTGTTATTCTGCCGTGGCGGCAAAGGCAGATATTGTGTGTTCTGTATATGTTTTGGTGTCGCTGACGATAATGTTCTTTCGTCAAATGGGACTAGCAGACGAACTTTTGCACCCGTGTTCCAACGTTCAAAACTGTATGAAGTTCAGTTTTCTGGGGAAAATAGTGTATGAAACCGCTTTATGTTGTTTAAATTGATGAGATGTGTGCATTTGGTTGCGTGTGATCTGTTTATTAAATGAAATATTGTTGAAAACTGACCGTCGGATTGCAGTCTGCTGTCGAAGAAACTGAGTGAAAAGAAGGGGAACTACTCTTGTCGCTAGACTCTTGGAAATTGCTTGTGATGAACGTTTGAGCACGGCAAATCTAGATTTAGAAAACAACCGAACTCATGGATTTTATTTGAAGATTCATGTGTTCAGGCCTGTAGTTGTTAATTTAAATGCGGTATGTTTGTATTGTTTGCTCCAGAGATGTATACTTCGTACGTCAGAGCGTTCGGAACTTTTCAGTCGCAAAAAGTAGTACCGAAACGGAACAACTTCTCAACCCATTGCACTATCGAGGATTCAGGCTGTTGCTGGGTCGTTATTTGTTTGGTTGCTGGGTCATTATCGAAAAATAACTACCCCTACAAGTTTACAGAGGTAAAGAAGCAGAGGGGGGAATAAAGAACGCTATTAAACGATAGCTGTGTCCGTAGTTTGCATCAGAACACCACATAAAAAAATAAAAAAAATAAACACACACACACACACACACACACACACACACACACACACACACACACACACACACACACAAACGCTCATACACACACACATACCTAAAGTGTGGATGGTTACCTAAGAGGCGACACTGGGTGTAGTGCCTTTCTAGTGCACTTGCACTACAACAGCACTGGGTGCAGTACTCGCTCCGGCATCGAAGAATTTTGCACTAAAAAATGCACAAAATTTGACCTATTTCGTCGCCTATAGAGGACGGAAAGAATGTCATTTTGAACATTGTTATGACATTCTTTCCGTCAAAAAAGTCAATTTAACGGTGTTAAATGAAGCGACCATCCACACAATTAGGTTGTCATCCAGAGTTTAGGTTGCCATCCACGTGTGGATGGTTGCCTTATGGTGATTTAGGCAACCAAACCGTGGAAACGGGGGTACACGCACACACACACACACACACACATACACACACAAACACATACACACAAAAACACACACACACACACAGTCACACACACACACACACACACACACAAACAAGAAAGATGATTGATGTGTTTGCTTAATTTTTGACAAAACAAGACACTCAAAAGTACATCTTCCTAATGGTCTTTTTAGTGGACAGATGAGAAAATTAAACAAATGATTGAAAAACGTAGCTTATTATGTTTCATTCTGATCATCATCGCTCAACGGCTATTGCCAGTTATCTCTCTGACCGGACGCTAAAGTCCTACGGGAATCTATTAAAACAAGAATACAGAGTTATCTCCTATATGTTGTTCACGAGCAGTGTTCGCGAGACGAAAATGATTGCAGATTGGCCGACTTCGACAGTGATCTCCGTTCTGTTCTTCACAGTTATGATAAAGACATCGTTCTAAGGTCAAAACAAGTCGAAATTTTGGGACTGCTGCCGGAAGGAGACCGTAATATATGGTTGCATCACTGTCAAAAAATCGTCTGCGCGGAAACCAAACGGTTGATTATCACGTGATACTTTTGCCATATTTAGAGTTGTTTGCACAGTATATACAGCCGCGAAAAATAGCTCGCTTGAAACTGTCTTACAGATCAATTCCTTTGTAATTTAAAAATTACACAACACTATGAAAAATCATTATCGACGAACGCGAATCTGCTTACATCCATGACACATTACCAAAAGATCTAAATATGTAAAACATCGATTTCCTCGCCAGACAATGAAAACCAAGGGATAGAATGAGCCGAACTCATTTTGACCTGAGTTCAGGATGATTATGTTTTAGATGGAATCTCTGGCAAGGAGATTTGTCCCCGTTTGTAAATTAAGGAATTTAGTATAATTAAACATAAATTCCATTGGGTCGGTGTACTTATGCATGTCTTGTTTTGTCAACAATTAAACGTTCCGATAAGGCACACACAAAAAAAGTCTGTTTACGGTATCCCGACCGACCCTATTTTTTCGCGCGACCCTAGACTTTTTTTTGGCATTTGGGGGGAAACAAAAAGTCTTTGTTTTTTGGCAAAATAACTTAAAACTTGTATTTTTTTGGAAAAATAGCGTCGGTAGGTCGGGATTTAAAAAAATTTTTTTTTTTTTTTTTTTTTTTTTTTTTGGGGGGGGGGGGGATAAATAAATAAAAATCCCGACCTACCGACGCTATTTTTTTTTGCCTATGTTACCGTAAACAGACTATTTTTTTGTTGTTGGCCTAACTAACCTTTCTTGTTCTTTTGAAGTCGACTTCGGGCTCAACTAAAGGCCGCCCTAAGGGTGGCCACCACGATGTTAGAGATGTAATTATGAAATGTAGTACACAGCTAAGGTTTCCAGGGCACAGTTAATAAGTAAACAACCCATTTGTCTCCGCAAGAGAGAAAACTGGTTCTAGTTTAATTGCCCTCTGGACAATTGCCCCCCCCCCACCCCCCCTAGGACAAATCTCCCCCCATCCACGCCCATTCTTTTCAGTTTAATTTTTAATTTAAAGTTATTGGGTGTTCTTGTTGTTTCGATTCAAACAAAGTTAATCTAAATGCGGAAATGGCTTTCCTAATGGGGGGTGGGGGGGGGGGGGGGGTGGGGGTCAATTGTCCGTTTGGCAGTTGTCTGAAATTGTACCCCCCGCGGGTTAGGGGGAAGAATTTAGCCGATGCTCCCCAGCATGTCGTAAGAGGCGACTAACGGATTCTGTTTCTCCTTTTACCCTTGTTAAGTGTTTCTTGTATAGAATATAGTCAATGTTTGTAAAGATTTTAGTCAAGCAGTATGTAAAAAATGTTACGTCCTTTGTACTGGAAACTTGCATTCTCCCAGTAAGGTCATACATTGTACTACGTTGCAAGCCCCTGGAGCAATTTTTTGATTAGTGCTTTTGTGAACAAGAAACAATTAACAAGTGGCTCTATCCCATCCCCCCCTTTCCCCGTCGCGATATAACCTTGAACGGTTGAAAACGACGTTAAACACCAAATAAAGAAAGAAAGAAAGTCTGCAATTGTCCGTTTGGCAGTTGTCTGCAATTGTCCAGGGGACAGTTGTCTGAGGGGCAATTAAAAGCCTGTGACCAGAAAATGAACCCTCCAGCCACATGACATTTTCACCGTGACCTCAGTGTCAAGCGGTATGGTTTCATTGGGTTACACAATCGAGAGCTGTGTGGACATTGTTCAGCATACGACCTCTCTTTCTTGTCGACAAAGAAACAAAAAGTTGCTCGCTTCACCCGACATATAGGTTTTGGTTTATTTCTAGCCACCAAGTAAGCATTTAGAAACTGACATTCTTCTTTGACGCACCTACGCATGTGCTCGGAATTATGCCATTCCGTTTGTAAATTAATTACTCAAAACACATTCGAATAATTCATTTACAAACGGACTGCCAAACAAAACTAGCTGCTCATAAGACAGTTAATGGAAAAGATATTCCCACGGCCATTCTCTCCACCCCCCCCCCCCCCCCTAAATCTCCGACAGTAAAAGAAAACGACGGAAAGAAGAACAGTCAAAAATGAATGTAGATATCTCTACAAAACCTGGTGATATCCTTTTGACGAGAGTATATATATATATATACTTATCTCGAAACATTACATGTACTTTTCTTCTTCTCAAAACCTTGTTTTTTCAGAACGCTGAAAGAAAAAGAAATTATTTCGGCAAAACTGACTTTTAAATACTTCTTAAGTTGCGGCCTTTCACCTGATTCTATAGAAACCAAACCTCCGCCGGTGGATGAAAAATTAGCACAGAATCTACATTTTTACTCCGCCAGTCAAGACTAATACCATCAGAGAGGAGACAGTAAATCTTCCGCTAACGAAGACCTTACGGCAAAGGATAGTGCTAAATCTCCTGGTAAAGCCACTATTTGATATTCTCACCACGTCTTCCGCCTACTTCTCAAGTGATCAGCATAGTACCAATCTATTTGTATACTTCACACACGTGCCGAGGCGGAGTGGATAGAACAAGTATAATCCATGTTTTAAGACGTCCACACATCTGAGAAAAATCGGTTTTATAAAGGTGGCATTCTCCCCCGAAATCGGCGTATGCTGCCTGAATGGCGGGGTAAAAACGGTCATACACGTACAAATCCACTCGTGCAAAAACATGAGTGAACGTGGGAGCTTCAGCCCATGAACGAAGAAGAAGAAGAAGAAGAAGGAAGGAGGCAGTCTTAAAAAAGGTACATTTAATAATAATAATAACAACAGGACATTTTTAAGTGCCTAACCCGTGACTCTAGGCCTTTTACAAAAGAACATAATTATACAGAATAGAAGAATTAAATGTACAACCTACATAAAACAATTAACCATACGGACACAAATCACCACATGTACTGTTCACACAATATTCATATATGCTATACACACTATATATACACACATACCCAGCAAACACTTTCAACAATCATACCATTTACTGACTTTACGAACAAAAACTCTGGAAAAACAAAGATTGAAAATAGAGATAGAGGTAAAACGGAGGTTTCAGACCTATTTGCTCAGTTGACCAATCAAGCAACGTAGTGGTAGAAACGCGTCGATGCGTAGTGACTAGTACAATATAGCTCTGGTTTTGTTCTTCCCATTTGCCTGTTCATTGCTTTATTGTCCCATTCCCGTGCTGGACATTCGGTTCGCTTCCTCTCAGTGGAAAACTGGCTGCAACAGAGTCGCGCTACAGCGTTTTGCGCGTGTTTAGGTGTAATTAGTAACATGTACTTCGGACAGAATTAATGACCGATTTGTTCACAGCGGTGACACAAAGGTGGCACATGGTCACCGTCTCTGGGTCTGCCCGGATTCGAACCCGTGAGCAAACTGAGCTACCGGGCCCCAAGCATGTTTAAGACCTACAAAACATGTCTAAGAAAATTGGTTTGATAAAGCAGACAGTCTTAAAGATATACGATACCGATACATGCACAGCCTGGCGGTGACCTTATCAATACTTTTCCGCTGCTGATTCAACTAAGTCACCGATACGAACTTTGTTCTCGACATTCTTTGTCATTTTTCTTTTAGACATGCAGGTGTACGGGGCGCCATTATTCCACGGCTGTACCTAGCTTGTGTTTTAGTGTGAGTAAAAAAAAAACCCAGCAGAGGGAATAGTTTGGCTACCAACAACTGCAGCCAGCACACTGTTAAGCTCGCTTGCCTGTACTTAACATCAAACATATTATATATGAATTGACTTTGTATCTCACACACACACACACACCCACACACCCACACACACACACACACCCACACACACACACACACCCACACATGCAGCACCACCCTCGTCCCGATTCTTTGTACAAAGATTTAGTCAAAACTTCACTAAAACATAGAAAAATCAGTGTGCGACAAACCGAGAGTGGGGGGTGGCCTACATTAGTGAGGATGGGGCATCCCCTAACTCTGTCCCTCCCACCTCTGGTAGCTCAGTTGGTATCATATCTTGTCATCATTTTCACGAGTTTTCATTCACAAGCACCTGGGAAATAAATCTCATGTTCCCCAGGCAATAAATCCCCGGTTACCATAGTTGCAGGAAGCAGGTTATACATGGATAATCAAAAGCAAACCCAATAGAAACGCTCGGGGATTCTTCGGCTCTTTTCATTGGTGTTTCCCCAGACCTAAACAGACGACACGACACTTCTTTGCAAAGTTCCAAAAACGAACTGGCAAACTGGCAGAAGTAAACAAAAAACAAAACTACTTCATGAAAGGTCATACATTCATCAAAAACAATGAAACCTAGCGATATGTTTTGTCTTCTTACAGAGTCATGGAGTGCGTGTATCTGTGTTTCGATACACAGACGTTCGGAGAAACATGAACGTCAAGTTCAAGTAAAACGACCCCTGACGCACACATTTTGACCCGTGCACAAGACGTTGTATCGATAAACGAAGCACAAATAAGAAACAATAATAAAAGCAAAGAAAATAGCAACAAGATATGCAAACATCTAACAAAGCCGAGCAAGCAGAATGACAGGTCTATTGAAAAACAAAGAGGTACTGAGTCGGAAACAAGATCGCGATTCTTTCCTTCGCTGCACGACGCACATCTTCTGTGACCTTTGACCAAACGTAGCTTCCACATTCAATCACTCAGCTTAATATTCACAACAGAAAGCCGAGGGGGTGGAATACCGAGATGAACCTACAAAACTGTGCATCCTCAAACCTGACTTATTCCCCCCTCTGCTTCTTTACTTCTGTAAACTTGTAGGGGTAGTTATTTTTCGATAATGACCCAGCAACCAAACAAATAACGACCCAGCAACAGCCTGAATCCTCGATAGTGCAATGGGTTGAGAAGTTGTTCTGTTTCGGTACTACTTTTTGCGACTGAAAAGTTCCGAACGCTCTAATGAACGAAGTATACATCTCTGGAGCAAACAATACAAACATACCGCATTTAAATTAACAACTACAGGCCTGAACACATGAATCTCCATATAAAATCCATGAGTTCGGTTGTTTTCTGAATCTAGATCTGCCGTGCTCAAACCGTTCATCACAAGCAATTTCCCAAAGCAAGTAACTCATACTTTGTCTAGCGACAAGAGTAGTTCCCCTTCTTTTCACTCAGTTTCTTCGACAACAGACTGCAATCCGACGGTCAGTTTTCAACAATATTTCATTTAATAAACAGATCACACGCAACCAAATGCACACATCTCATCAATTTAAACAACATAAAGGGGTTTCATACACTATTTTCCCCAGAAAACTGAACTTCATACAGTTTTTAACGTTGGAACACGGGTGCAAAAGTTCGTCTGCTAGTCCCATTTGACGAAAGAACATTATCCTAAGCGATACCAAAACATATACAGAACACACAATATCTGCCTTTGCCGCCACAGCAGAATAACAGCATATCTGTGTACTTGATTTTAGTCCAAAATAGGAAAACTGACAAGAAGTGTTAACAGAATGGAATGATTTGCACGGAACTATACAACCGCGCATTAATCGATCGCCTGCGCAGGTTGACTGGTTGGGAGAATAGGATTCGATCAAACTTTCGCAAAAAAACTCCTCTTTTCTTTGAATAACTGAAGAAAGGAGGAATAAAGAGGTTACACACCTCGTCTCAGTGATTATAAAAAATAATGGTCTCAGTTCGCGGTCATGAAAAAGCTCGCTAAAGCTCGCATTTTTCATGATCCGCTAACTTCGACCATCATTTTTAATAATCACTGAGACTCGGCATGTAACCTCTACATATTCATCCCAACATTTAATGAACTCAAAAACACAGAAGGTTGCTTTCACACGCCAGCTTTGATTGCCAGTGGTTATCAAATCGGGACTCGTGTGGTTATCAGAACGGAACCCGTGTTTCAAAGCATGGCTCCCTGGGTTGATTGTGCACTTATTTTCTCACTACCAAAATGATGACAAAAACGATGTTTGGTGGTTTGTTGACAGACCAGCTTTTTTGTCGGTCCTCGGGGAGCATATAGACTTTTGTTTCATATTTATTGACCGCGGCCTTCGGCCTTGGTCAATAAATATGAAACAAAAGACGATATGCTCCCCCTCGGACCGACAAAAAAGCTGGTCTGTCAACAACCCATCAAACATCTTATATTGTCATCATTTTCACGAGTTTTCATTCACAAACACCTGGGAAATAAATCTCATGTTCCCCATGCAATAACTCGAGGTGGTGAATGGGTTTGAGCTTTCAGGTGAAACGTGGATTGTCAAAGTAAAAGCCAATCAGGCTGATTGTTTGATGTGTGGAACCATCGCGGCTTTGGATTTGTGTTTTCGAGGACAACGATTGTAAGCATTCACTCTCAAAGACCCAATCAATGTTAATAATTACAGCGGCGACTCATGGTCAATTTACAACTTATCTCTGTAATCGCAAAATCCACAATGAAAAGTCATAAACACTTAAAAGAAAAGAAATATGCTCAACACTTACTGAACTCACAGGTATGATCGCAGCTCTGTACATTTTCAGACTGGAAGAAAAGCGTCAACAAGCTACGTCGGACGTCACATACAAGTTTGACGTGTTATCTCGTGCTACTGTGACGATGCTTTGTGGCCCGGAGTTGGATTCTAAAAATTCGTCTCCCTGTGGGTTATTGTGCATTTTGTTGCACAACCAAAATGATGACAAAAACGATGTTTGGTGGCTTGTTGTCAGACCAGCATTTTGTTGTTGGTCCTCGGGGAGCATATTGCCTTTTGTCTCATATTTATCAACCGCAGCCTTCGGCCTTGGTCGATAAAGATGAAACAAAAGACGATATGGTCCCCTTGGACCAAAAAAAAAGCTGGTTTGTCAACAAGCCACCAACCATCTTATATTGTCATCATTTTCACGAGTTTTCATTCACAAACACCTGGTAAATAAATCTCATGTTCCCCATGCAATAACTCGAGGTGGTGAATGGGTTTGAGCTTTCATGTGAAACGTGGATTGTCAAAGTAAAAGCCAATCAGGCTGATTGTTTGATGTGTGGAACCATCGTGGCTTTGGATTTGTGTTTCCGAGAACAACGATTGTAAGCATTCACTCTCAAAGACCCAATCAATGTTGATAATTACCGTGGCGACTCATGGTCAATTTGCAACTTATCTCTGTAATCGCAAAATCCACAACGAAAAGTCATAAACACTTAAAAGAAAAGAAATATGCTCAACACTTACTGAACTCACAGGTATGATCGCAGCTCTGTACATTTTCAGACTAGAAGAAAAGCGTCAACAAGCTACGTTTGACGTCACATACAAGTTTGACGTGTTATCTCGTGCGACTGTGACGATGCTTTGTGGCCCGGAGTTGGATTCTAAAAATTCGTCTCCCTGTGGGTTATTGTGCATTTTGTTGCACAACCAAAATGATGACAAAAACGATGTTTGGTAGCTTGTTGGCAGACCAGCAATTTGTTGTTGGTCCTCGGGGAGCATATCGCCTTTTGTCTCATATTTATCAACCGCGGCCTTCGGCCTTGGTCGATAAAGATGAAACAAAAGACGATATGGTCCCCTTGGACCAACAAAAAAGCTGGTCTGTCAACAAGCCACCAAACATCTTATAATGTCCTTCAGAGGCGAAATATATAGCCTGTAGGACAGTAAGCATTCTCTCTTTCATTCCCACCTCACCAGTAGAGAGCCAAACAGGGGCCCCTGTGCTCGCGTCCCGACGGGGTTCTCTCCACTTTGACTCAGCCTGAACACGCAACCAATGAACACATCATCAAATTCATCAACAGTTTACATTTTACAGTCCACCGATTCTTCATCAACGCATTCACTTGCATTCGGCAAACTTATAGACAGTGTTTATTTAATGAAGTCTGCCCTCCAATCAAAAGGTTGTTCGCGTCAGTTAACGTCAGAGCTTGCGGTCTCGGTGACAGTGCAAGTGCTGTGACGTGAAAGCTAATTGCTTTCGCAGGGAAGCGCCCTCTGTCGAGCAGTGATTGATTGTGGTCTCGGTCAGCTCTCGTCTGGGTTTACAATGAAGTTGAAATTGGGGAAAATAAACACGAAAGATCGTCTGGACCATTTTAGGAGGAGCCAAGCTTCTTCTCAGCTAGATGGTCGTTGAAACGTCGTCGCGTTTCCTGTATTCCTCCTGTTCTGTCTGTGTTTGTCTCTCTGATTGTCTCTCTTTCTCTCTGTGTCTGTCTCTCTGTGTTTTTATGTAACACAAGGGTAACACAATCTCTCTCTCTCTGTGTCTCCCTTTCAGTTTCAGCTCTATCTGCTGTCTCTCTCTCTCTCTCTCTCTCTCTCCTTCTCTCTCTCTCTTTCTCTTTTTCTCTCCCTCTTTCTCTCTCTCTCGTTATTTCTCTCTCCTACTCTCTCTCTCTCTCTTTCTCCCTCTGTCTTTCTCTCTCTCTTTCTCTCTCTCTCTTTCTCTCTCTCTCTTTCTCTCTCTCTCTCTTTCTCTCTCTCTTTCTCTCTCTCTCTCGTTATTTCTCTCTCTGTCTCTCTCTCTCTCTCTTTCTCTCTTTCTCTCTCTCTCGTTATTTCTCTCTCTTTCTCTCTCTCTTTCTCTCTCTCTTTCTCTGTCTCTTTCTCTCTCTCTCTTTCTCGTTATTTTTCTCTCTGTCTCTCTCTCTCTCTTTCTCTCTCTCTCTCTTTCTCTCTCTCTTTCTCTCTCTCTCCCTCTCTCGTTATTTCTCTCTTTCTCTCTCTCTCTCTTTCTCTTTCTCTCTCTCTCTTTCTCTCTCTCTCTCTCTCTCGTTATTTCTCTTTTTCTCTCTCTCTCTCTCACTCTCTTTCTCACTCTCTTTCTCTCTCTCTCTCTTTCTCTCTCTCTTTCTCTCTCTCTTTCTCTCTCTCTTTCTCTCTCTCTCTCTCTCTCTCTTAGTATTAAGTATTGGCTGAGAGTGTTACATTTGCCAAGCGAAAGACTCCCAAGGAAAGCATATGACATGATGAAACATTTACAGGGTTATGGCAAGAAAACATGGTCTCATTATTTGAAAGAAATGTTATGCATGTACGGCTTTGGAGATGTCTGGCTGCAACAAGGTGAAGGCGATCTGAATCGATTTATAGCAGTATTCAGACAACGATTGTTTGATTACTTCCAGCAAGACTGGCACGACAGCATCATGAACTCGGAGCGATTTGAATTTTATTCGCTCTTTAAACAAGAAATTCGCGCTGAAGTGTATATAGACCTTATTCCCCCCTCTGCTTCTTTACCTCTGTAAACTTGTAGGGGTAGTTATTTTTCGATAATGACCCAGCAACCAAACAAATAACGACCCAGCAACAGCCTGAATCCTCGATAGTGCAATGGGTTGAGAAGTTGTTCTGCTTCGTTACTACTTTTTGCGACTGAAAAGTTCCGAACGCTCTAATGTACGAAGTATACATCTCTGGAGCAAACAATACAAACATACCGCATTTAAATTAACAACTACAGGCCTGAACACATGAATCTCCATATAAAATCCATGAGTTCGGTTGTTTTCTGAATCTAGATCTGCCGTGCTCAAACGTTCATCACAAGCAATTTCCCGCAAGGCAAGTAACTCATACTAGCGACAAGAGTAGTTCCCCTTCTTTTCACTCAGTTTCTTCGACAACAGACTGCAATCCGACGGTCAGTTTTCAACAATATTTCATTTAATAAACAGATCACACGCAACCAAATGCACACATCTCATCAATTTAAACAACATAAAGCGGTTTCATACATTATTTTCCCCAGAAAACTGAACTTCATACAGTTTTTAACGTTGGAACACGGGTGCAAAAGTTCGTCTGCTAGTCCCATTTGACGAAAGAACATTATCCTAAGCGATACCCGTACAGAACACACAATATCTGCCTTTGCCGCCACAGCAGAATAACAGCATATCTGTGTACTTGATTTTAGTCCAAAATAGGAAAACTGACAAAAAGTGTTAACAGAATGGAACATAACACACAAACAACAATGAAATCCAATTCAGCAAGGAATTATCTGCGAAAGTGCATTTCAATAGGCTTTTGTGTGGGTGCATGTAGCTAACAAACTGCATAACAGCTGGTTACTGGTCACCAGAGCTGTACATACAGAACACGCACTCATACGCTCGTTCCATTCTTATCAGTCACTCCCACAAATTAATTGTCCACACCAGCTGTTTGCAGTTAAGTCCACGTAAAGTGAAATGTTAATTGAATTAAGGCTTTTTATGATTTCAACTTTTGTGAAAAATCACAGCAAATTCAACATCAATTTTCCAAACACATATTTAAAAATAAAACATGAACAAGTTTAGCACTAGGCTGAGCTCTGTGCGGGGTCCGCATCGGTCAGTTCCAGCGGCCCGCTATGAGCCAATCAAAGGAAGGCGCATGCAATCACACAAACTGCCCGAAGTTCTTTTTTGGCAATTCTTGGGGAGATGTCCTCCAAAAGTGTTCACCTCAGAGGCGTCTGTCTTTCCTGTTTGGGCGAGAAACAAGATGCGACGTCGCTTAAGGATGGCTGCTATTTGGACAAGTGCTTTTTGAACACGCTCGGTGGCTTGCATTCTCCCGGTGAGGCCTCCTTGTTTGCTTTTGTTGTTTTCACCCACCAGTGTGTTGTTTTTACATTTAGTCAAGTTTTGACTAAATGTTTTAACATAGAGGGGGAATCGAGACGAGGGTCGTGGTGTATGTGTGTGTGTGTGTGTGAGTGTGTGTGCACGGTGTGTGTGTGTGTGTGTGTGTGTATGTATGTATGTATGTATGTATGTATCAGGGCCGGACCCAGGGGGGGTTCCAGGGGTTCCGGAACCCCACCCCTGGAAAAAGCATGTACCTTGCTTTGAGTTTTGTTTTTTTTTACTAGTTTTAGCACCAAAACAATGCTACTCTTAACCCTCAAAACAAGGCCCAGAATGCACCAGATAGCACAGATTTTAACCGTTTTTCAAAAATTTTCCGGGGGAGCAAGCCGGGGGAGCAAGCCCCCGGACCCCCCTAGTTCGCGCGCCTGCTTTGCAGGCGCGCGCTTGTGGCTTCGCCGCTTCGCTGATTTGCCCCCCCAAAAAAGGAGGAACCCCCCCCCCCCCTTACAACTCATTTGGTCCGGCCCTGGGTATGAATAGAATAGAATAGAATAGAATAGAATAGAATAGAATAGAATATATTTTATTGTCGGAACCAAATTGGTTATTGACACAAAGAGCGATTAAAACAATCTGAAATAAACTTTCCTAGACGAATTTGTATTCTGTCTTCGCAAAATACTTCACTTGGTTTATTGTTGGAATACTTTATATCTATATTTGATAGATCCTTTATAAAATCATTTCGCAGTTCAGTGAACTTTTGACATCCGTCTAGGAAGTGAATTTCATCTTCAATAACGTTACATTTATTACATAAACGATTTTCTCTTGGTATGTTATTATGTCTTCCAGTTTCAATTTTTAAAGAGTGTGTACTTGTCCTTAATTTACTCAGTAAATGTCTATGCTTGATATTCGTAATGCTTATAAGGTATGGCTGAACTTCGTATGTCTTGCTTACAGAGGAATAAAATTTCAGCCTTGGACGACCTTCACATTTAATTTTCTCCCAAAACTTTATGTAGTTAATCTTTAACTTTTCTTGTATGGCGTTTTGTAGTTTACCGATGTCAAATGTATATTGATTAAGCCATACATGTTTAAAACCTATTTTGTACAAAAGCTCTTTGATGAAAGTTAGCCACGGATTTTTTGGCGCTTGGTTTAACATTTCTTCATATATTTGATGAATAAGTGATTTATTCTCCGTTTTCAAAATATGTGCCCAATACGATATGTATAGGTTACAACACGAGTGGTTTTTTATATGGCTTGTATTTCAGTCAAGACCCAGCGGATGAATATCATCGGGAGACACGAGCCTCTGGCGAGTGTCTCTCGATTGATATTCCCGCTGGGTCTTGACTGAAATACAAGCCATATAAAAAACCACGAGTGTTGTAATCTGTATATCCCATTCTACCATCAAACACAAAGTGTAGACTACTAGCGGCACTGTTGCGATCTGTGCAGGGTAAAACTGTTGCCAGCGAGACTTAGCCCTTTTGCAACCTTAAACTAAGTGACCGTCGCTGAAAAAATAAAACGAATGAGTGCATCGATAAGTACGCGGTAACACTTTAGTCTACTTTCAGACCATTTAAAAGCTTTAAGTAAAGGTTCATAAGTTGCAAGAAAGTAATGAAGTCGAATAGAAATTAATTTAGTTGAAGCGCACAATTCTTTTGTTTTGCGTTTCAGGTCGGCAGAACGGGCGAAACGGGTTTGGGACCCATTTGGCTTACTCGATTCAGAATTGATTCCACGTTGTTTTTCTCGAACGTGTGTAATTAGGCTTATTGACAGAGAAGCAAATCTTAGGGAACAAATATGTAGGTTTAGATTTAACCATTTGCTCCCTATTTGAAATGTATCTACGTGATAAACTGTTTTGCGAGTGTGTTTGCATGGATGAACTTAAACTGGTATGGGTGAGAGGAAAACGCGACCGACACGTCTGTCACCGCCGATTGATTGCATTTTGAAGGAATATGACTGGATTACGGAAAAATATGTGGACTTACTGCAGAGCCAGGCAAAAGAGTAGACTTGCTCGCAAAACACGTGAAACAGCCGATGTTTGATAGCTGAAGGCGCACACCGGCAAAACACACTACCGACAGATTCTCAAAAGTCGTCTGCTAACGATGCAAGGGGAGGGTACTCGTGTTTTTGTTTTGGTTCGCTAGCATCTGGTTATCTTGTAAGTTGAATGTTCGTTTTTTTCGACCTGCATTGCTTTCATAATGAAAGAAACTTTTGCTTATTGCATCTCATACATCAGATCAGTTCTGAGATTCATTTTTGCGTGCAACTGATATGGTTTTCTGAGCCGTGCAATACGATTTTAGAACTTCATACAAATGTGTCACATTGTTCGGCGCGAGCGAGGTCAAAGGTCGGGAGGAAAGTAGTCCTTTGCCCAAATCGGAATCTGCACTATCATATATTTTTTGGAGTCCATGATGTATTTATTGAGCTATAAAAATACAACATATATACCCATACTGAAGTAACAGAGACAAAGAAGAGAGGTCATGGGATATGCTTTGTAATAACATGTTTAGTCCTAAAGGAAATCTTCCTATTTCTGCTAAAACTGGAATCCACATGGCTTTTTTGTGCACACCAAGAATAAATCTACAAAATTTAACATGGACAGATTCGTGAAGACATTCATTCGAAATACATCTTTCAAAAAAGTTTTCAATGTCATTGGTATCGTTTTTGCTCGTGAACATGTAAGGGATGTTATGTATGTATGTATTTATGTATGTATGTGTGTGTGTGTGTGTGTGTGTAGAGCGATTCAGAGAAAACTACTGGACCAATCTTCATGAATATCTCCTGAGTTTCTTTCTTTCTCTATTTGGTGTTTAACGTCGTTTTCAAACACGAAGGTTATATCGCGACGGGGGAAGGGGGGAGATGGAATAGAGCCACTTGTCAATTGTTTCTTGTTCACAAAAGCACTAATAAAAAAATTGCTGGGAGAATGCAAGTTTCCAGTACAAAGGACTTAACATTTCTTACATACTGCTTGACTGAAATCTTTACAAACATTGACTATATTATATACAAGAAACACTTAACAAGGGTAAAAGGAGAAACAGAATCCGTTAGTCGCCTCTTACGACATGCTGGGGAGCATCGGGTAAATTCTTCCCCCTAACCCGCGGGGGGTATCTCCTGAGTTCAAAAATATATACATATGTCATGTTTACTCTAAAAATGTGCTCAGAATGACAGAAAATAGGTTAAGCAAGTACTGCGTTTGCACCCTACCCGGAGACGAGCGTGACCCGTCTCTTTTTACATTTTTTGGGGTGTGGTTAGTCGAGACAATCGTAAATATAGTCTCGGCGATGACTGTTTATTGTGTTTATCTGTTACTTTTAATGCCGCCAGCTTGAGTAAATGTTTTTATATCGCTTCACGCGACTTGTTTTGCTTTCACCCGCCAGTGTGTCGTTTTTATATTTAGTCAAGTTTTGACTAAATATTTTAACATCGAGGGGGAATCGAAACGAGGGTCGTGGTGTATGTGCGTGTGTGTGTGTGTGTGTCTGTGTGTCTGTGTGTGTGTGTGTGTGTGTAGAGCGATTCAGACTAAACTACTGGACCGATCTTTATGAAATTTGACATGAGAGTTCCTGGGTATGAAATCCCCGAACGTTTTTTTCATTTTTTTGATTAATGTCTTTGATGACGTCATATCCGGCTTTTCGTGAAAGTTGAGGCGGCACTGTCACGCCCTCATTTTTCAACCAAATTGGTTGAAATTTTGGTCAAGTAATCTTCGACGAAGCCCGGACTTCGGTATTGCATTTCAGCTTGGTGGCTTAAAAATTAATCAATGACTTTGGTCATTAAAAATCTGAAAATTGTAAAAAAAAATAAAAATTTATAAAACGATCCAAATTTACGTTTATCTTATTCACCATCATTTGCTGATTCCAAAAACGTATAAATATGTTATATTCGGATTAAAAACAAGCTCTGAAAATTAAATATATAAAAATTATTATCAAAATCAAATTGTCCAAATCAATTTAAAAACACTTTCATCTTATTCCTTGTCGGTTCCTGATTACAAAAACATATAGATATGATATGTTTGGATTAAAAACACGCTCAGAAAGTTAAAACAAAGAGAGGTACAGAAACGCGTGCTATCCTTCTTAGCGCAACTACTACCCCGCTCTTCTTGTCAATTTCACTGCCTTTGCCATGAGCGGTGGACTGACGATGCTACGAGAATACGGTCTTGCTGAAAAATGGCATTGCGTTCAGTTTCATTCTGTGAGTTTGACAGCTACTTGACTAAATATTGTATTTTCGCCTTACGCGACTTGTTATATTTAGTCAAGTTTTGACTAAATATTTTAACATCGAGGGGGAATCGAAACGAGGGTCGTGGTGTATGTGCGTCTGTCTGTCTGTCTGTGTGTGTGTGTGTGTGTAGAGCGATTCAGACTAAACTACTGGACCGATCTTTATGAAATTTGACATGAGAGTTCCTGGGTATGAAATCCCCGAACGTTTTTTTCATTTTTTTGATAAATATCTTTGATGACGTCATATCCGGCTTTTCGTGAAAGTTGAGGCGGCACTGTCACGCCCTCATTTTTCAACCAAATTGGTTGAAATTTTGGTCAAGTAATCTTCGACGAAGCCCGGACTTCGGTATTGCATTTCAGCTTGGTGGCTTAAAAATTAATCAATGACTTTGGTCATTAAAAATCTGAAAATTGTAAAAAAAAATAAAAATTTATAAAACGATCCAAATTTACGTTTATCTTATTCACCATCATTTGCTGATTCCAAAAACATATAAATATGTTATATTCGGATTAAAAACAAGCTCTGAAAATTAAATATATACAAATTATTATCAAAATTAAATTGTCCAAATCAATTTAAAAACACTTTCATCTTATTCCTTGTCGGTTCTTGATTCCAAAAACATATAGATATGATATGTTTGGATTAAAAACACGCTCAGAAAGTTAAAACAAAGAGAGGTACAGAAAAGCGTGCTATCCTTCTTAGCGCAACTACTACCCCGCTCTTCTTGTCAATTTCACTGCCTTTGCCATGAGCGGTGGACTGACGATGCTACGAGTATACGGTCTTGCTGAAAAATGGCAGCTACTTGACTAAATATTGTATTTTCGCCTTACGCGACATGTTTTCCTTGAAGAAAGGGAGGAAGGCCAGAAGGAAGGCAACGTAAAAAGACAAATGTGTCAAAACTAGCAAACTGCCTTGTGGTCTTCATCTTGGGTAGTGTATTGCCTGTGGATATTTAATTTGTTGCTGTGTTTCGTCTCTCCTTGGAGAAAACAAGGAAGGAAAGAAGGAGAAAATGAGTGGAAAATTAAATTCGTGAAATGAGCTTTGTCACTTCTTGTTGCTGTGATGTGGTGCTGATATCTGAAGATAGGAAGAAAGAAAGGGTAAACTTACTTAGTGCAATATTATATTTGATTGTGATAGTCTTAAAGACGTTTGACCTTATTTAGATTTTATTTGTAAATGTATTCAATTTAAAGATGACACGGACAGCACTTTAGGTCAGTGTAATTGGAAATATGATAGGTGTGCTTGTTATTACAAACGTGAGCTTATGTTTTATGTTTTATGTGTGTTGTCCTTTTGTCCAATTGTTGTTATAATTGTTCACAGGCAGGCAGGGTGTGCCGAAGAAAATTTTCCATTTTTTTTATGTAACATTTTTATGGACACATACACACACACACACACACACACACACACGCTTACCCCTCTCCCCTCTTTCTTTCTCTCACCCTTTGTCTCAAGCGCAAAGAAGGTCCGAGAAATGGAAACAGATAGCCACAATCACGCAAGGGGCTTGCGCTTTCTTGGCGGACAATTCAAGTTCGAATTACACAGGACGAGACACGACAAGACAGATCGTTAGCTCTCCGCGAATTTTCGACAATTCCACTATTTTGATACCACGCAGAATCCACCCACTGGCAAAATCAATCGTAATTTGATGCAATCTGTTATGTTGTATTATTTCAAGAGAGAAAATGACAGTCAGCAGAAGACGGATTTGGCATAAAGACGCACTTCTGTCGAGGATGCATTATTATAAAATGATCAATTTGCTTGTTTTTTCAGTATAATATGCTTATACTGGTTTGAGGGCATACACGTAGAACATGTTGTTTTTTTAGTTTGAATTTCCTAAGTGCTCAGAAATGTCAACACCTTCAGGCCGTTTTCCTTCCTGTGTAAAGCGTCCTTTGAATCATCAAAGATCTACTCAGATTTTTCTTAAAATGAATGGAATAAGAACATCACTTCACTTGGACATAGTTGCATACCAAACATAACCATTCAGACAGCTTTCTGAGCAAAATGAACATCTATACCCAGCTAGGGTCTGTTACGAAATCAATGTTGTCGATAATCCCACTTTGCCCAAGCGGCTGATGATTGCTACATGAATAAATCCAAAAACAAAGAGACTGCCAACGTTCCAAATTTCAGAATCAAAAAAACAAGAAGGGTAGGTTGTTGGAACGTTGTGTGAATATTTGTTTGCCTGTGCACTTAAAAGACCGTTGGGTCGAAATATCTGTGAACGTATTGTTTTGTCAATAACAAACGTTCCAACAAACTACCTTTCTTGTTTTTTGATGCTACATGAAAAGCTGTGTTGTATTTTTTATTTTTTTATTTTATACTCTCCATTATGCCAATGCTGGGAAATTCCGGTCGATTCCTCCCAGTGGAAAGCTAGCAGCAACGAGAGTCGCGCTACCCAGGTGTGTGTGCGTGTTCAGGTGTAATCAGCCACCTGCATTTTGGCAGAATGACCGAGGTCTTTTACGTGCCACTGTGGTGACACGGGAGTGGGGCATGGATACCGTCTCTGAGACTGCATATAAAGTTGACTCATATCGCACCCAACCTTAACGTAATCTTTTCTCGGCTCCATACTGAGTATTTGATAATTCGCCTCACAAGCTTAATAATGTCCCTTTATCGAGATCTGCATCGTTGGAGGGATTATTAAGGACTGGGTGGCCGAGTGGTAACACACTTGCGCTCGGAAGCGAGAGGTTGCGAGTTCGACCCTGGGTCAGGGCGTTAGCAATTTTCTCCCCCCTTTCCTAACCTAGGTGGTGGGTTCAAGTGCTAGTCTTTCGGATGAGACGAAAAACCGAGGTCCCTTCGTGTACACTACATTGGGGTGTGCACGTTAAAGATCCCACGATTGGCAAAAGGGTCTTTCCTGGCAAAATTGTATAGGCATAGATAAAAAAATGTCCACCAAAATACCCGTGTGACTTGGAATAATAGGCCGTGAAAAGTAGGATATGCGCCGAAATGGCTGCGATCTGCTGGTCGATGTGAATGCGTGATGTATTGTGTAAAAAATTCCATTTCACACGGCATAAATAGATCCCTGCGCCTTGAGTCCGAGTATGGAGATACGCGCGCGATATAAGACTTCATACATGACAATTATTTAGAATGGTGCCGTGTGTGTCTTGGTAAAATGTTTCTTGTTTGGGGGACTCAGATTTAGCCGCAGGGGAAAATGAGGGCTCTTTACGGTCGATCACGTGTGATGCATACGGAGATGTATTTGTTGCTGTTTTAGACAAACGGTCAATTGGTTTAAACAAAATGTAATTCAAAATGCATCACATGCGACAATTGAAAATATACAACTAGGACACGCACTCAAGCAAATACTTATATTGCGTGACCAGAGAATACTAAATTACACATATTTCGATAATGGTGAACATGACGAAAATAAACCAGTAGAACAAATTGTAGGAATGGGGATGGGGAACTAAATAAAAACAAAAGAATAAACAAGAGGAGAAACAAGAAGAGCAAACGCTCGATCGAGTCACTTTCGCAGTTCTGAATATTATATGAGGCATCAGATGGACAGGAAGAAATTGCTATTCACAACACAATACAGATGTAAATAATTTGATGTAAAGAATAATCCTATAAAGTTTGAATCAAATCCGATGAATAGTTTCAGAGATATGATATTTCAATTTTTTTCCTTCAAGACATACCTGTGACCTTGAAAAAGGTCAAAGGTCACCAAAGCAGACGTCAAAGTGTAGAGGTCACTGGGAGTCACGTTCACATAAAATTTGAGCCCGGTCACTTTTATAGTTTCCGAGAAAAGCCCAACGTTAAGTTGTGTGTTGCCGAACAGAAAAGGCTAGTTATCTCCCTTGTTTTTCTGATAACGTTCGTAAAAGGCTACAGATGTAAATACTTTGATGTAAAGAATAATCCTACAAAGTTTCAATCACATCCGATGAACTTTGTCAAAGATATAAAATGTCTAATTTTTCCTTTGACGCTGACCTGTGACCTTGAAAAAGGTCAAAGGTCAACGAAACCATCGTTAAAGTGTAGAGGTCATTGGAGGTCACGACTAAACAAAATATGAGCCGGATCGCTTTGATAGTTTCCGAGAAAAGTCCAACGTTAAGGTGGTGTCTACGGACGGCCGGCCGGCCGGACGGCCGGCCGGACAGACTAACACTGACCGATTACATAGAGTCACTTTTTCTCAAGTGACTCAAAAAGTATAGGGGGGCGGGTGGGGCGGGAAGGGTCAATTTGAATCGGTCAATTAACGTTCATCATTCCATAAACCCATGACACTCAAACAAGGCAAAACTCGCGTCGCATTGTCTTCGAAAGACATACAAAAAAACCGGATACCGGATATCACCCGACACGGTGGAGGAAATGACACTCTTGTTGAGAAAACATGAAAACCTAATTCCACCTGAACTGAAGACTTTCACTCGCAGACATTATGATGGTCTCGTGATCCTTAATCCCATTAATCTCAGTATTCAGTAGACAGTAGCGGAAAGGGGCGCTCTCTTCTGTGTTAAAGTCCGCAGACTTTAGAGGTCTCCTGAACACATTAATCCCGATTTCAACAGACAGCGTAGAAAGTTATCTAAATGTGCTCTCGTCTGGAGTCTGGATTAACGCGATAGACAACCATAATTTCTAAGCCGCCGCAGATTAAGGGCACCGTCCACGAGGCGATTTGTCGTTGTAGAAAAGCAGAAACAGCACTATCTCATCCTACCGGCCCGTACGCTGAATGTGAACGCAACATCCAAAGAGGGGGAGCAAAGCCACCAGGGGCGTGTTCCCGGGTTTTACCCAGACTTTAGATGAGATACACAAGTGTATGCGTGTTTAGGTGGTATCAGCCAACTGCACCTATGGCAGAATTTCCGAGGTCTTTAACGTGCCACTGTGGTGACACGGGGTTGGGACATGGATATCGTCTCTGGGTCTGCACATAAAGTTGACCCGTGTCCGTCCCAGCCCGGATACGAACCCGCTACCCCGGGCTAACCCCCGCCCCCCAACATCCAAAGGAATATGCAGCGGTTTTTATGTTCTTTTGAAGCTGTTTGATTCACAACAGTCCAGCTAATCACAGTGCATTTACCACAGAGTCGACCAATCAGTGGTGTGGACTGAATAGCGCTTGAAGCGATGATATAATTATAGTGTTATGAGTGCGCTGTGTACCGTTACAATCATCAGTCGACGGTGATGTGTGCTGGGTTCGACTCCAATTGGACGACAGTCTTAACGTGTCACTCAACCATGCTTGTTCAATCTTTTCATGGTTTCATTATCCTATTGCTGGGAAATTCGAGAACATTCGGGATCTAATATCCAAAACTGAGATAATTTCGTTTTGTTTGTTAGTTCGTTCTAACAGCAGTACCATAATTATGTCTCCAAAACCTAACATATCACACATGCCCTCTTCAACATACCAATATTTTTTTATGAAATTGAATTTCTGTAAGTGACACGGCGAGAAATGTCAAACATGTGATATTGGTTGATGTCGGGTGCAAAATGTATTATCTTCATGATAATAAGCAAAATTAGGTTAAAATCAGGTTAAAGTCGATAAATGTGGATGAAACTCCCGTGTGTCGAAGGTCCCGAGTCATCATAGCTGTGCTTTTAGGATAAGGAAAAACTCTAAGTTCCAAGCAGATGGCTTTGCTAGATCAATTAGGGGAAGGGCTCCTAATATGGACCACTTTTTGTTTCAAGCTGATAACTAGCTTGTTTTCTTGCGAAGACGTTTCGTTTTGTGTTTGGTAGTCCTTCTCTCTCAGGTAAACCGTTAGGCCTAGTTAGAGTGAATTAGCTTTGATAGATATTCAGCAAAAATTAAATACAGAAACAATCACAAATGGTCCATATTAGGAGCCTGGGCGCCCAATATGGATCAGTGAAGAGGCCTTCACGAATCACCGTTAAAAGCCCTTTATACTTCAAAATAACATGATACAACTTAGTGTGTAAGTCAGACTAATTAAACTATAATTTAGATTTATCTGTTTTGGGACGATGGAGGCATTACAGTGTTCTAGATGATCGAACGTGTAGCAAAGACCTGTACGTGTACGTGTAGATATTGCGTCACACGTGACTCACGTTTTTCTCCATTGTTCCAAATGCATACGTTGTTTTGCTCCAACCAAGACTACAGATCTTGGCAAACGCATGACGTAAAAACTAGATTTGATGACGTTACCCGTACACGTTCCCGTACACGTCCTGAAAAGTGCTGATCTAGATCTTGCTATTATTTGAAGCACACCGGGAGACTAAAGAAGCTTGCTATTGAAGGCTTCTTGTACAGTCTTATTTTGTTTGTAACCAACGGCTACATTATGTTACTCTTACATTTTCAAATCGAATCATCGGAATACCGTCAAAGCACTCTCGACGATCACAACAGAAGAAGAAGAAGAAGAAGTAGAAGAAATTAATATCGCGGTTTTTGGGTTCGGAAAGGCTGTCTCTTCTGTCCCCTGTTTCTTACAGGCGAGAATAGGCGAGATTGGCGAGTGGGGCGAGGAAGTACCGTTGCTTGGGAACATCTCGCCGCGAGTGACGCTAGCCGACGCTAGGTAGCTTTGGGCTTGCTCGCTTGACGAGAAAACATGGCGGCCACGCAGCTGCCCATTCGATTGGCTGTCCATGGTTTTTTACTGACAAGTGCAGACGACCTTTTCGGAATCAACCAATGGTGTTTAATTCTTGCGTTGCTAGCCATTAAACCGTTTCATAGACAATCTCGCCTCCTAGCTTCGCGAGCGGCTAGCTGAAAGAATATCTCGCCTGAAAGAAACACGCGTCTGCTATGAAATGCTTAAATGCTGCAATAAAGTTACCTCGAGAGTAAATTGTACAATGAATCCGGTGTGTAGCTATAATCAAGGTTACCAATCTAACAGAGAGGTCCAGAAAGCGCCTGTTCAGAACGTGCACGCGTAGGAGCACGTGTACGTGTAACGTCATCAAATGTGCCTTATACGTCACACGTTTTCCAAGATGTACAGGCGCCTCGTATATTCATCTCGGAACCAAGTCTCTTCGATGCGTACGGGTGACAGTCAAAACCTACAAGTGCACGCACACATCTTGGCTACTTGTACTGCTTCTCAGCCTTTGTACTAACATCTTTAGGACGGTTGTACCGATGCGTAATGGGGTGGAAGAGAAAGAAGAGCAAGAACAACTACAGCCAGAAACACACGGTTCAAGGCGAAGCCTAGTGGTTGACATGTTTTGTGAATCTCAAAGATTTATGTCTGCGTTCAGGGGGGAACAAGGTACGGAGTAAATCAAACGATGGTGCTGAAGGATGTTTTTGTTTTATTCATCCCAATGGTGTGATGACTCCGACATTAGAGCTGGAAATCTGGTCGCAAGTGATTTGTTTCTAGCTTGCTTTTTACCGCGCTTTTTGTGTGATTGCCCCGCACCTCTCTATCCCCCCTCCCCCCTTATCCCCCCATCCCCGTGCCTTCTCCGTTTTCGTTTTTGTTCTTTTTGTTTTTTTGTTTCTAGCTTGCTTTCTACCGCGCTTTTTTGTGATTGCCCCGCACATCTCCCCCCTCCCCCCCCCCCCCCCCCCGCCCCATCCCCCATCCCTTTGCCTTCTCCGTTTTCGGTTTTGTTCTTTTTGGGGTTCTTTTTGTTTGTTATGGCTTTGGGATTTGTTGGTTTCGTTGTCTTGTTAAATGTTCTGCACTTTTGTGTTGCGCCTTGGGGAGGTACTCTGAATGTTACGCATCACTCGCCGAAAATATTGCGTTGGGAAGGGGGTGTGCAATATGTGAAAAACTTATGTGAGACATATTTATATTGGAGAGAGAGAGAGAGAGAGAGAGAGAGAGAGAGAGAGAGAGAGAGACAAACAGACCGTGGGAGGGGGGTGGGGTGGGGGAGTCGGTTGCACTACTCTCACAATGTCAAGGGGGGGGGGGGGGGGGGTCGTTAGCCAACCACCCTGTTTACAAAGTAGAACCAACGTGACAGAAGGTGTAGAAGAGTAAAAAAAAAAAAAAGGTCGAAGTTGTTTAGTTTTCTGCATCCCTTGCCTCAGCACTTTGAGTCAGACATTTTGCCCACGAGCAATCTGCGAAGGGTTTTGCATGCGAAAGCCTTTCTACCTCCCCCCCCCCCCCCCTCTTCCCTCTCCCTCCCAATGATCACAGACAGTCCTGGAAGCTAAAATACGGAAGGGTTCGGCACAATAATAACTAGAAAAACATACAGAAATAAAAATAACAAAACAAGCATTGACCTTAACGGACAAAAAGCCGCCCGTGGTGACACGGGGATAGGATATGGATACCGTCTCTGCACAGACAGTTGACCTGTGACCTAATCCGCGACCTTAAGTCACGCTTAACAGTTTCAACCCATATACTGAGAGAAAGCGAGAGAAAGAGAGAGGGAGTACTGAGAGAGAGCGAGAGAAAGAGAGAGAGAGAGGGAGAGAGAGAGAGAGAGAGAGAGAGAGAAAGAGAGAGCGAGAGAAAGAGAGAGTGCTGAGAGAGAGAGAGAGGGAGATAGAGATTGACCCAGAGATACAAGTCTTACTCGACTTGTTTGTAAGACATCGACCGCCCGCCCGCCCTACTCAAACAAACAAACAAACAGACAGAGTGAATCCAGTAAGCCCCATTTATATATAAATGGCGGCTTAAATAACATAAGACCAAAACATTATTTGGCAAACGAGTCCATACCACGGAACCACACACACCAATAAAACAAACTCCACTCTTACCGCCCAACTAAGCATTTAAATATCGGAGCACGTAAAATGAAATTGAACAAAACCAACGACACACATTCTAAGGGGAGTAAACGTGCGGGAATTCCCGCATAACCTATGCTTCTGCTAGCGGGTTTCGTCCCTTGGTTCGGTTTGTAAAAGCGTTTTAGCCAATATCTTCCGTTTGACTTTCGTTAGGAATGTAATTGTTTGCATACACCCGTGTAACCCTATTCCTTACAATTTCACAAAATTTGAGCTTAATTGACCCTGAGATACAAGTCTTACCCGACTTGTTTGTCAGACATCGTCCACCCGCCCGCCCAGTACTCAAACAAACAAACAAACAAACAAACAGACAGAGTGAATCCAGTAAGCCCCATATAAAAGCGGCTTAAAAACTACTGTAGTGCCTACCTAAATGCCACCCCAATCACGAACAACACCGACCACTCAGATATCCTGTGGGGGTCACACAAGGGTAATGCTAATAATGGAACCCGGCAAACACTCTCGCCTGATTTGTCGACAGAAAGTGCTTAGCTCTTAGTGAATACAGAAGACTGTACGGCGACCCCCCCCTCCCCCTCCCCCCCCACCTCTCTCATACGACCCCTCTTCCTTACACGACATAATCTCCCCATGTTAGGGCCTTATATTTTGTTTAAGCTTCTCTCTTCCTGGAAAAATATAACTTAATTTAACTTCAGCTTCAAGATTCCCTTCTGTTTATAAGACCTGATTTTCTCAGATTGTTAAGGAAATTGTATAAGAGGTGGGGGGGGGGGGGGGAGGAGTCCAATATTCTGACGTACAGAGGTCCATTAAGCGGTATCTATTGACAGAAGAGAAGCGAAGTTAATTGACTTTGTTTTGCAGGACACGGCCCCTGGATCTGTCCTCCTAGGGGTCACATAGTTGGACGATGAGGAAGTCATCACCCTCACGAGGGGTAGGGGTAAGGTTGAGGATGCAGGCAGGGGGTAGGGGGCGTTCTGGAGGTGGGGGGTGGTGGTGTTTATATAGACAAAGCGTTGAAGCCGTAGAGCTGAGCAAATCCTGTAAAATGTGTTGATGTGACTGTGACGTAATTGTATATGAAGAGCACCAGAACGCTGCCAGTAGAGACATAAAAAACCCACAGATATTACAACAGTAATAAACTCACAGACATACGCAGAAGCACACAAACCGAGACAGCACCGAACCTCGGTCAGCACAAATTAAGTCGGGCAAGGAAGTTTTTCGCAGTCTGACAAGTCCATTAGTATTTCCTTCACCGCCCTGACCTCATTCTCTTGTCCAACACACACACACACACACACACACACACACGCACACATGCACACACAACGAAATAATAATAAGAAGAAGAACAAGGACAACATCAACAACAACAACAAAAACAACAACGACGACGACGGTGATGATGATGACGACGACGACGACAACGACGACGACGACAGCAAACAAAACAGAAAACAGTCAACCAATAGTTTACGTAAATTATGTACGTACGTAAGAAGCACTTCAAGAGAACGTATTTAGGATTCCTTATATTCGACGCCCTGCCCTCATCTGGAACTCCCTAGTGGACAATTTATAGCAAACAGAGAGTGTGGGAGAAAGAGACTTTTTCTTTCCGCTGACATTGTTGTTGTAGACTTAAGTCCCGTAATCTCCCGTTTTTCCTCCACTTTGCTTAAAATTATTAGATTTTTTGTATTTGACATTTTCTATTAGGGAATTGGCATTATTTTGATCTTGACAGAACCTGTTTTGAGACATTTTCAGTTAAGATGTAAATAAAATTAACGGCACTCTGTATTTTGTTGTGTTTGAATGTATTGAATGTGTGTAGTTGTAATACAATTCTACGTCTTATGTCTTATTAACACAAGCATTGCTTGTTGGGTGGTACCAAGTGTTTCTGTTGTATTACATGCCCAAAAGGCTGGCAAGTCCTGTTCTACCTACTCCACCCCCTACCAAGTGTTTCTGTTGTATTACCGGGTGACCCCCAAAAAAGAGTACCCAAACAAAACGTCATAAATTGAACAAAAATAAAGCAATCTTCATAAAATTTATTTACACACACAAGTAGCCTCTGCATGATTTGCACAAAAAATTTTAGCGTTCTAGCTTGTCTTTCAGGAAAGTTATGCTCATTCTACAGAACATGCTCCAAACGCCGCTGCAGGCAAACTTGAACTCGCCGCGCAAAGTTATCAATCACCCGCACACACTCCTGTTGCGAGATTCCGCGAATGGTTGTTGTGATGGCTCTCTTGAGTTCTGTGATTGTCTGTGGGTTGTTCCTGTAGATGTTGTTTTTCAGGAACCCCCAAAGATAGAAATCGCGCTGACCGAAGTGTCGCTGGAACTGTACTTGCACATCTCTGTATGATTTTGTGCGAAAATAGGTCTCTATGCAAAACGTCCGTTGATCATTAGTATAGTTCATTGCGAGAACAGCTTTTATTTCATCCAACCATGCAGTGGATTAGCTTGACTCACCTCAAAAAGAAAGAAAAAAAAGTTAAAATTGACAAAGTTATTCAATTTTGTTTGGGTACTCTTTTTTTTTGGTCACCCTGTACATGCCCAAAAGGCTGGCAAGTCCTGTTCTACCTACTCCACCCCCTACCTACTAACCCGAACCACCTCATCGCAAGGCAGAAAACAAACAAACAAACAAAGAAAGCAAACAAACAAACACACACACACACAAGCTAACAAACAAACAAACAAAATGACAAACAAACAAACAAACAAGCAAACAAACAAACAAACAAACAACTCACAATGGTATGCGTATTATTCATAAGATGCACAACAAGAGAACGTCCGGGTTATTTACAGGTCCCACAGGAAAAGGAACCTTTCACAGCCTTTTACAGTCTTCTGATGGGTACCCCCTTTCCCTCCGATCCCAACATTCCTCCTCCACCCCCCCCCTCCCTCCCTACCCTCCCAAATAAGAAACCTGACAACAAACAAAAAACCCAAATACAACAGCAAAGAAACACAAACAATAGAATATGAAATATGCGAATGAAAAGCGACAAGAAAGATTAGTGAGGTTATATTTACGGGTCAGGCACCCACAACACCCCCCCCCCCTCCTCCCCCGCCCGCCCCGCCCCCTTATTGGTGTCTTTGTAGTGGACATTGAACGACAAACAGAGTATCAGTCTGAGACGCACAGCACCGAGTCTTGGCATGCTGAAATCAGGCTGGAAATGGAAGCTTTTTCACGGCCTGCTACAGTCAGAAAATTCCTCTAGCTTCTACTTATCCCCTCCCCCCTCCCTCTCTCTCTCTCCCCCCTCCCCCCAGTTCTCCTCCAAACGAACTAATTTGTATCCGTAATGTACTAATGAAGCACAAAGAAGAGCTTCTTAAGCGTTATTTCCGGGTCAGACGCCTTTGCCCGATAAGGGCACTCTGTACAGGACATTTTGTGGCAAACAGACGATCTGACTGGCACATCACGCTCAAATTAGGCCACAAATGCAAGCATTTCACAGCCTGTTAAAGTCTGACAATTGTGATTTCTCTTCTACCCGACGGCCGATCCCATGCCCCCTGCACTCTCTCCCTCCCCTTCCCCCTCTCCCCTTCCCAAGTAACACCCCCACCCCCCGTCCGTAACCTATCCCCCTCAAAACTAACTAATTTGTGTCCGTAATTCACGTATGAAACAAAAATAATTACAGGTCATCAAACGCCTTGCCCGATACTGGACATTTTGTGACACAGTATGTAAGACGCACAGCACCGAGACTTGGCACGCTCCAATCAGGCTGGAGACGGAAGGTTTTCGCTGACTGTTCAACCACAGTCTGTCACAGTCTGACAGGTCCTCCCCCCCTTCCTCCTCCTCTTCCCCCTCTCACCTTTCCTCTCCATGTGCCCCCCCCCCCCCACCATCCGCAACCTATCCCCTTCCAAACGAACTAATTTGTATCCGTAATATACGTATGAAACACAAAGAGCTTAGACAAGTTCAAACGCCTTGCCCGATAAGGGGACTCTATTGAAAATATTGTGGCAAAAAGAGGATCTGTGAGGCATAGTTACGAGACGTGGCACGCTCCAATTAGTCTGGAGATGGAAGGTTTTGGCTGACTGTTCCACCCGCAGCCTGTCACAGTGTGACAGGTCCTTTCGTACTCCGTTGTGCCTCCTCCACATCGCTCAGCTGAAGCATGGTGCAGTAGTTACGGATTCGGAAATTCGATCCGGCGCTCTGGGTTCAAGTGCCGCTGGGAGCAAATTTAAAAAAAAAAATGTGTATTAATCTTTTTCTTTATAGGCAATTCAGGCTACAACAACCGGTTGTTGTCTCTGTGTTCATTTTTTTTAATTGCGTAAAGAAACTGTCTTATGCTTTCACAAAAAAATCCAATCTTGACTTTCAATTGTACATTAATATATAAAAATCAGGAAAAAAGAACAGAAAAAAGATCAATAAAGACCGATGCTCCCCGATAAAAAAAAATAAAAAACAAGTCGCGTAAGGCGAAAATACAACATTTAGTCAAGTAGCTGTCGAACTCACAGAATGAAACTGAACGCAATGCAACGCAGCAAGACCGAAAACTCGTAGCATCGTCAGTCCACCGCTCATGGCAAAGGCAGTGAAATTGACAAGAAGAGCGGGGTAGTAGTTGCGCTGAGAAGGATAGCACGCTTTTCTGTACCTCTCTTCGTTTTAACTTTCTGAGCGTGTTTTCAATCCAAACATATCATATCTATATGTTTTTGGAATCAGGAACCGACAAGGAATAAGATGAAAGTGTTTTTAAATTGATTTCGAAAATTTAATTTTGATCATAATTTTTATATTTTTAATTTTCAGAGCTTGTTTTTAATCCAAATATAACATATTTATATGTTTTTGGAATCAGAAAATGATGGAAAATAAGATGAACGTAAATTTGGATCGTTTTATAAAAAAAATTTTTTTTTTACAATTTTTTGACCAAAGTCATTAATTAATTTGTAAGCCACCAAGCTGAAATGCAATACCGAAGTCCGGGCTTTGTCGGAGATTACTTGACCAAAATTTCAACCAATTTGGTTGAAAAATGAGAGCGTGACAGTGCCGCCTCAATTTTCACGAAAAGCCGGATATGACGTCATCAAAGACATTTATCAAAAAAATAAAAAAAAACGTCTGAGGATATCATACCCAGGAACTCTCATGTCAAATTTCATAAAGATCGGTCCAGTAGTTTAGTCTGAATCGCTCTACACACACAGAGACAGACAGACACACACACACATACACCACGACCCTCGTCTCGATTCCCCCCTCTATGTTAAAACATGTAGTCAAAACTTGACTAAATGTAAAAAGAGAGGCAAAAAAAAAAAAAGGGGTTGAAGCTGCCTGCATGCAACTGAGATAACAATATAAAAAAAGGAGAAAAAAAGTTCAACATAATCATTTATTTTTCTCCCTAACATTCAGGTCAACAAAGTCATTGTCATAGCTAGGCAGTCATTCGATTCCAAGACAATCATCACAGGTTTGAATCGACCCTTTCGTTTAACCATTCAAAACACAACAGCAATAACGCTGTTAGTACTACAGCGCGCTCAACGTTCGCCCTTTTGAACTCGCGATGAGACTTGTTTCTTCTGGTCGCCAAGCTTACCGTTAACAAACGCATGTACTAGTTGGGATTCCCCCAATTTTCGCGACCTTGACCGAATACTCTCGAAGTCAGCACTACGGCGTTCATGCATCATGCATAGGGAACAGTTAGAAAGTTAACTTCGGGAGTTCCCACTTTCAAAAGAGGCCTCTACTTCCAGTGTTTCTGACTTCCAGTTCATGCATACGGACCCTGGTTGTCGTGTTCCAGTCCGTCTCTCTCTCCGTGTCTCTCAGTGTGACTAACTGTCTCTTTCATGGCACAATTTCTGTCTCTCTCTTCAGATAAATGAATAAATATTCACACGCACACGCACGCACGCACACGCCCAGGCACGCACGCAAGTTCGCACGCACACACACACACGCACTCGCACGCACGCATGCACTCGTAAACGCACACATACTCAGACTCACTCACACACACACACACACACACACACACACGCACACACACACATATATACACACATATTAATACACACAAATACACACGCGCGCGTGCGCTCGCACACAGACGTACGCACAGTGGCACACGAACAAACACACACACATACACACACATACACACACACACACACACACACACACCCATACACACACACACACACAAACACACACACACAGACACACACACACACACTCGCACACACTCAAAAACATTACAGCTTGAAAAAACAGAAACAAAAGAAAAGAAGCACTCAGGGGGAAAAAAAATCAGTAAAAATACGAAACATACCAAAACCAGATATGGTCAATGCAGGAAATCTTCATGGCTGCAAACGGGCATACAACAATTAGTTATGCAACAGCCTTCAAGATCAACCACACTGGTACCGTAGAAATTGTGTGCATGTTTAATTCAGAGTTAGATTTGCGACACATATAGACTGAGAATAATGGTAATTGTAAAATATTTTAATAACATTGTCCATTGTTGGTATTTGTCCATGATAGAGGTGAAAAGATTAGGGCAAAAGAAGTAAATTTAAATGTGTGGGGTTTTTGTTTTTTTTCAAACCCTATCTTTAAGCTGTTGATTTAAAAATGTAAGAAAAAGGAAAAAAGAAAGAGGGAGAAGGAAAAGAAAAAAAAGGAAACTGAGCTGAACATTAGGAATAAATTTATGTTATGATTATTTTTATTTATTTATTTATTTAAACATATTAGTTTACTGATAAAGTTTGTTGATTTAAAAATGTACACATTTGACAGAGAAAAGAAAAGACCTATGAAGAAGGTTTGCTCCAAGCCACACACCAACAAACAAACAAAAAACAAACAAAAAAGGCAAAAAATAATTGTAGTAGCAAACCTGCATGCAACTGAGGTTAAAAAAAAAAAGTAAAAAAATAAATAAATAAATACCAAAAAAAAACCAAAAAAACACACACTGGTACCTTGAAGAAGGTTAACATGTATAGCGTTATCCGCTCCGCAGCCTGACATTTGCACATGGCATATTCAGTGGCAATGAGGAAGTGGCCTAGATTAAATATTATTTTAACACACGTGCGGGTCATTTAATTTTCACGTGGTATAGTTTGGCGTTTCCCTGTATATAGCTCCCGAACTTCCTGAATTGGATAACAATGCGGGCAAACCTTTTTGGATCTTTCTTTTGTTGTTGTTGTCCATTAGTTGTATTATTGACGAAATCTGTAGGTTGTGTACTAGTAATAAAGACGGTTGGAATAAGGAAAAACACGAAACAGGTGCACGCGCAAACGCGAGCACTCTAACGTGGGCTACACTCACACACGTACACACACACGCACGCAAGCACAGACACACACAGACACACACACACACACGGACACACACACACACACACATTCACACACACACGCACATACGCACGCACGCAAGCACAGACACACACAGACACACGCGCACACGCACGCACGCAAGCACACACAAACACACACACACACATTTACAGACACACGCACACGCACGCACGCAAGCACAGACTCACACACGCACATACGCACGCACGCAAGCACAGTTTTACACACACACACACACACACACACACACACACACACACGCATGCAAGCACAGACACACACCGACACACAGACACAGACACACACACAGACAGACACACACACACACACACATACGCACGCACGCACGCACGCAAGCACAGACACAGACAGACAGACACAAACACACACACACACACACACACACACACACGCGCGCGCACACACATGTACGGCTTTTTAATTCAAATGTCGCCTTGCCTAATCGCCTTTCCTAATGTCTTGCCTTGCGTATTTTTGTTTTTGTTTGTGCGTATGTCTTGTTCACGTGTTTTTGTGTGGGTTGTTTGCTTTGAGACAGAAGATGTATGAGAGGAGACAACACACACCGATACACTTGTGACGGTAATTTCTTTCCCTAATAGCGTCCACAGATTGGAAGCTTGTAATAGCTCCTCCGCTTGATCGGCGGCTTTCATGTTGCAATTACTTGTCCGAGAGTTGGCTTGGCATAATTATTTTTGTCAAACACCCCCAACGAGCGATTGTGCTTTAGGGGTAATTTGCACGCCCACGCTATGGCTTGAAGGTTTTTGTTTGTTTGCTTGCTTGTTTTGTGTGTAAGCGCGCGCGCGCGCGCGTGTGTGTGTGTGTGTGTGTGTGTGTGCGTGCGTGCATGCGTGTGTGTGTGGGTGTAGGTGTGTGTGTGTGTACGTGCGTGTGCGTGTGTGTATGTGTGTGTGTGTGTATGTGTGTGTGTATGTATACGTGTATGTGTGCGTGCGTGCATGCGTGTGTGTGGGTGTGTGTGTGTGTACGTGCGTGTGTGCGTGTGTGTGTGTGTGTGTGTGTGTGGTCAGGGTGTTGATTCTGGTATGTGACCAAGTGGAGTGCTGGTGAGAATCCCACGTAATAGCCAGGGCAGATTTGAGAGAGTGAGCGTAACTGTTTTCACAAAAAGGACGGCGCCTTTATTGAACAAAGCTACCTCAAAACGTGTGTAGGTGTAAACACCACGTGTATGTCAGAGTGTACTTCAGAAAGGAAAGCATTATACAGAACGGGGGAGGTAAAAGGGGATGTGGAAATCGGGAAAAGGGGCTTGATTCCGGAAGGCGACGAGACTTCATATAACTGCCTTGTCTAAAAGATCATGTCCGAGAAATCGAATTGCATTTCTTGCGATCAGCACGGACATTTCTCTCTTAGCGTTATTCTTTTGCCTTTATCTGGCTTCCTGGTTGAACCGCGTTGATCTTCGTGCAAATTGAACATCAATGAGCATGCCTTTCGTTTCCTTTATACTGCATTTGTGGTGTTTTAAACCTAATGCACTTTGAACTATTCTTTGTCGTTTAAATGAAGACAAGAAAATTCCAAGGAAACATAAGAAGGCTTCACACGCAAACTCATCGAAAAATGAAGTAGGCTTTATTAGCACAACGTGATTGAACTGCCATGTTGTTTTGCTGTGTAAAAACATTGCAAATTTTGATGCTCCATATTCATTAATGTCTTGTATACTTTGAGTGGCTGTTGCTAGCTTATCAGAGCCGCCTGACTGATATATTCAACCAGAATGAATGGATCCAGGCCATATAGACGGCTCCGAAAACATCCCATACCCTTTCAGTATGTCATCTGATAAGGAATGACATAAACGTGCAACCATTTGTGTGTGTCAAATGCGCTTTTGGGAAATTTCCTCTCTTTTTATCTGTCACTCTCTCATTACCGGAATACACATCTAGTATGTTTTAGTAGTTTTAGTCGTTCTTTAACCACTGTGATGTGTTGGAAGAGTTTATTTTTATGTGCTGTTTTAGAGGTACATTTTATCAGTATGGAACATGTTCAGTTCTTACAGTAGTTGATAGTGGGGGGGGGGGGGGATCCTATCTTATTCTGCGTACTTTTATTGTGGTTCCGATAGCTCTTAGAGTTTCATAGTTCTCACCATGTCTGTATAGTGTATGTATTAGTTACTGTGATACCAAATTGTCTTACCCATGTATGTATGATGCTATGCGCCAGTGATGTATGAATGCTATTTATTTTTGTTTTTATCACACAGCAAGCTGCTTTCCTCGTGTATTTTTTATGTTCATTCATGTATTGTACACTTGGCAATAAATTATCTATCTATCTATAACATAACACACCACAACACAACACAACACAACACAACACAACACAACACAACACAACACAACACAACACACCACACCACACCACACCTCCACACCACACAACACCACACCACACAACACCACACCACACCACACAACACCACACCACACCACACCACAACACAACACAACACAACACAACACAACACAACACAACACAGCACAACACAGAGAAATACAATTCAAGAAGGTAACGTCCGCAGAGAACTACAATTATAGATATCTACTTTCACATAGGATTTTCTTTTTCTGATGTTTCCCCCTGAGATCAATGGATTTAGCATAAGACTATAATATTCATTTCTGTCAAACTCTCTGCCCCTGATCGAAGACGTATACAACTAAATTCAACTGGCAACAGTTCTATAGCGGCAGTGATACTATAATTTTTTTTTCTCCAAATACTCTGCTTCTCAAGAACAAAGATACTGAAATAAACAGACGACGCTCTATAGTGTTTTTTGATAATGGTAGTTATCAATGCTATGATGTTTTTGTAATTAACTCTATGTCAAAAATCTTGCCGCTAAAGAAAAATCATCGGAATTAAACTGGCATCGCTCCAAAGATCTGTTTGCTGGTAGTAGTTTTCTTCTAAAAAAAAAAAGTGATTAATCACACTGCTGAAAGATCATCGAAGTTCACCAAAACTGCGCAAACGAGCATTCATATTAATTGACAACCATTTGCACTGCTTGTCATATCGATTAATCAATAGTGCATAATGCTAAACGTAAAAGTTAGTTGCATTTTTGTCGTCATGACAACCATCACTCATCACCCACTCTGATACTTAAAGGTTCATTTTTACATTTGGTCAAGTTTTGACTAAATGTTTTAACATAGAGGGGGAATCGAGACGAGGGTCGTGGTGTATGTGTGTGTGTGTGTGTCTGTGCGTGTGTGTGTGTCTGTGCGTGTGTGTGTGTAGAGCGATTCAGACTAAACTACTGGACCGATCTTTATGAAATTTTACATGAGAGTTCCTGGGTATCAAATTTTCATTTTTTCGATAAATGTCTTTGATAACGTCATATCCGGCTTTTTGTAAAAGTTGAGGCGGCACTGTCACACCTTCATTTTTCAATCAAATTGATTGAAATTTTGGCCAAGCAATCTTCGACGAAGGCCGGACTTCGGTATTGCATTTGAGCATAGAGGCTTAAAAATTAATTAATGACTTTGGTCATTACAAATCTAAAAATTGTAATTAAAATTATTTGTTTATAAAACGATCCACATTTACTTTGATTTTATTCTTCATCTTGTTCTGATTCCAAAAACATATAAATATGTTATATTCGGATTAAAAACAAGCTCTGAAAATTAAAAATATAAAAATTATGATTAAAATTAAATTTCCGAAATCGTTTTAAAAACTATTTCATCTTATTCCTTGTCGGTTCCTGATTCCAAAAACATATAGATATGATATGTTTGGATTAAAAACACGCTCAGAAAGTTAAAACGAAGAGATGTACAGTAAAGCGTGCTATGAAGCACAGCGCAACCGCTACCGCGCCAAACAGGCTCGTCACTGTCACTGCCTTTTGCACGAGCGGCGGACTACGGTCATTGTGAAAAAATGCAGTGCGTTCAGTTTCATTCTGTGAGTTCCACAGCTTGACTAAATGTAGTAATTTCGCCTTACGCGACTTGTTTATTGTGTAAGCGATCATGCTCATCACCACAGATCTGTCCAGAGTATTGCACTGGATAAGACCACCCTTGTTATTTATTTATTTATATAGCGCTTGACGTTCTCTAAGCGCTTTACATATTAATTTCTGCCGTGTGAGATGGAATTTTTTACACAATATACCACGCATTCACATCGGCCAGTAAATCTCAAGCCATTACGGCGAATATTTACTTTTCACGGCCTATTATACCAAGTCACACGGGTATTTGGTGGACATTTTTTTTTTATCTATGCCTATACATTTTTGCCAGGAAAGACCCTTTTGTCAATCGTGGGATCTTTAACGTGCACACCCCAATGTAGTGTACACGAAGGGACCTCGGTTTTTCGTCTCATCCGAAAGACTAGCACTTGAACCCACCACCTGGGCTAGGAAAGGGGGAAGAAAATTGCTTACGCCCCGACCCAGAGTCGAACTCGCAACCTCTCGCTTCCGAGGCAAGTGCACTTTACCACTCGGCCACCCTTTCACTCGAACTCTTAAGCATCCTGACTACTTGCTGTCCAGAGAGGGAATTTTGTTGCTGAATTAATTTCGTTAGTGGCATCAATTTTAACATACAACATTGATTCCGCAAAACAAAACAAAATATATATCAACTTTGGACAGCTAGCTATAGACTGTTGCTTTTGTGGGTTTACATAATACAAAATAGTTTATTTTGCAAGTTTGGGAATTTATCCAGACCTTGGGTAATAAACTAGTCTGTGTTCTGTATGCCAAAAATCGACATTTTTGCTCTATTTTTCCAAGCAAAAGTATGATCTAGTCCAGCTTAAGTGCTGTTCATAATTATGGCATACTTTAAACCAACTTACAACGTTACAATCTGTAGTTAGTTTGATTTTGCTCAGATCAAGTCGGCAAAAAATCGGCCATGTGAACGGCACCGACGATTTAATCCCGTCTTAGTTCCGATTTAGCAGCGACTTGGAAACTCAGTTGAGCGCTGCTCGATTTCACGGCGACTTACGGTACTTACAAGCGACTTCAAGCAAACTTTTATTATCACGCTTAGGCTACCGTTTTGTTGGTTCTAGCCAGAAAAAACCCAACAACGACAGGGCAAGCCAGATTAGCAAGTTGACTTACAATGGTTGCTTAAAGGCACAGTGCAGCTCACAGCCTTCGTTTTGCGTTTTTGTTGCAGATGAGTGCATTTACAGTTCAAAAATCCTCCTATGGTAGTAAAACAAACCCAAAATTACCCAACGACGACATCTGTGAAGCTCGACAGTTTCTTGTTCACGCGAGTGCATACATTAACCTAGTTATTACGTGGTGTTTGGTCGGAGTTCGATTCAACTGAGTGATTCCGGCCTCCATTTTGTTTAACACAAACTCATGATGACGTCTGACATAGTTTGCTTAGTGACGTGTCTTTTTGTGCATGATGTGGTGATCTACCTGATCTCTCTCCCTTACTCTATCCGACACTGCCAAACATTCTGTTCCTTCAAATCAAACCTTAAAACACACTTCTTCACCCAGTATTTTGATTAATTTTATTTCAACATGGTGCATTTTTGAATCAGGTGTTTGAATGTTTGAATGTTTTGCCTGTGTTAGTATGCTTGCAGATTGTATTGATGTAGTGTTTGAGTTTCGTTGTTCACTTGTGTGCTGAATGCTGCTGCACATGCTTTTGCTTTGCTTTGTATGTATTATGTATGCTTGTCATTGTAAAGCGCTTTGAGAATGTAAAGCGCTCTATAAATCTCCCATATTATTATTATTATTATCTAAATTTAGATCCAAAAATAGGCCAAGACCAGCCGCGGGTCCGAGTACGAAATTAATTCGTAAAAAAATCGCAGTTCTTGACTCTTTGGGTGCAAGTCAATGAAACTTGGTAGTTCTTCTAACGGATAGCTGCCTGAGGTATGACTAAAAGCCCCAGGGGCTCCGTGCACCTGGATTTGACAAGTTCAGTACCTTTAAGACTATAGTCTGAGCGTTAGAGCTGTTCACATGTGCAGCGGTTATTAACCGACTTGATTCTTACAAAAATCGTTTGAAAGATGGTGGAACGTTGGTCCTAAGTCTGCCATGTGAACAGCCCATTAAAGCCAGAAGAAATCTTGTTCGTGGGTAGGATTGTATCTTTAATTCAATTTGAGGTTTAATCTGGGATGATATTATCAGTTGCACTTTTGCGGTCATGACAGCAGTAATCGAGAATAATGTATAACACTTTTTGGCAACAGAAAATAATCTCGAACGAATTTATCAGCTTCTAAAAGGCTTTTCGCCCGCACAAATTTCAGTTTCTCTGGTAAAGAAAGTCGAAACACACTTTCACGAGGACATTAAATACAACCTAATTGAAACACGTAGAGTCCTGCTGCTTTTCGATTCAGCAAGCACGAACGCGCGCACACACACACACACACACACACACACACACACACACACACACACACACACACACACACACGCACTCACACACACACACACACACACACACTCACACAAAAAACACACACACACACACACACACACACACACACACACATACACTTCCGCACGTTTTTTTCTTCTTGGTCGTCGGCGGAGATTAAAGACAAGAAGAAGATCGCAAAGTTGATCAGCCATAATTTCCAAAATATTATTTCGCGGAAAATTGTCACAGAAATTATCTCTAAAATCTCAAGAAAATAAATGGTTGTTTATTAACTTTTATTACAAAATGTCAACCTGACATGATTATTGCTTGACAGCTGGTCTTAAAACTTCATCGCCCAATTTTAGACATGAACGCTTTCTCCTTAAATGCGCAATCCTTCTCGTGTAAACAATCCTGACCTGAAACCACCACAGATTTGTCTAAGGCCAAAAAAAAAAAAATTGTCTGTTTAGGGTAACCCGACCGACCCTATCGATTTGGCGCCGACCCAAAAACTTTTTTTTGATTTCAAAAAAAGAAAAGAAAAAAAAAGAGGTAAAAATGCTAAAAAGAGACATTTGGCGTTTCTTTCTCTCCCTTTCTCTCTGTTTTATTTATACGTTAGTTTTGAAACATGTATTCATCAAATATAAGAAGTGAATGTTCAGCCAACATAGCATTTACACAAAAACAAAAAACAAAACAAAACAAAACAAAAAAAAACTTTACCTACCTACCGACCCTACTTTTTTTGGTCATGTTACCCTAAACAGACAATTTTTTTTTTTTGCCTAAGCTTTTACATGGGGTAAGAACATCTTCTAATTTCGAAACTTACAAGCTATCAACATACTGGGTTTTTTTTCTCTTTTTTTTCTTTTTTTTTTCTTCCTCTTCTTCGTTTGTACATTCCAAAAACATATAGATATGCTATGTTTGGTTTAAAAACACGCTCAGAAAGTTAAAACGAAGAGAGGTACAGAAAAGCGTGCTATCCTTCTTAGCGCAACTACTACCCCGCTCTTCTTGTCAATTTCACTGCCTTTGCCATGAGCGGTGGACTGACGATGCTACGAGTATACGGTCTTGCTGAAAAATGGCATTGCGTTCAGTTTCATTCTGTGAGTTCGACAGCTACTTGACTAAATATTGTATTTTCGCCTTACGCGACTTGTTTCTTCTCTCTTCTTTTCTTCTTTATGTATTTATTTTATTTTGTTTGTTTGTTTCATTCTCTTTGAGCTTGTCCCGACGCTTGTACCTTCTCCCAGTATGCTCCCACGCCGCCCCGTCCCAGCACTCACCGCAACATCCACCCCTGAACTTCGTTCCGCCGCCAGACTTTGTCGAATCAATGATTCCCCAGTTGTTGTTTTTCTCCTATGCAGAGTTTGATTTGCTTCTGTTGAATTATGCCCCCAGTCTGAGGCATGCTTCAGTTGTGAAACTATTTCAGCTACCAGAAGTATATCACAGTAGAAGTACTTTATTACCATTACTATCAGTCGACACGCGGTGATACATATGCCGTTTGACCTTTGCTTGGCCGATATCCCGTACTAAAAATAGAATACGGAATCCTGGGAAAACCGGCACGGTTGGCCTAGTGGTAAGGCGTCCGCCCCGTGATCGGGAGGTCGTGGGTTCGAACCCCGGCCGGGTCATACCTAAGACTTTAAAATTGGCAATCTAGTGGCTGCTCCGCCTTGCATCTGGCATTATGGGGTGAGTGCGCGCTAGGACTGGTTGGTCCGGTGTCAGAATAATGTGACTGGGTGAGACATGAAGCCTGTGCTGCGACTTATGTCTTGTGTGTGGCGCACGTTATATGTCAAAGCAGCACCGCCCTGATATGGCCCTTCGTGGTCGGCTGGGCGTTAAACAAACAAACAAACAAACAAAATCCTGGGAAAGCTGTTCAAGGTCACTTACGCACTATATTCGATTATCAATGCATGACTCAAAACCTTTGGGATAAAACCAACAAGAATAAAAGACAAGAATATAGAGTTCAGAAAAGAAACAAAAAAGTTGAATAATTGAGAATAAAATGCAAACAAAAGTCTTACCATTTACGGGACTCGAACTCGAGACCGCCGGATCTGGAGGCAAACGTACTACCACCCTGCCACAAGGCACACGAAAATTAAGCGTGAAAACTAATACTTCTGACTGCAAACATACCTTCCACGTGCCCGGGTTCTTGATCGAGCAATCATTTTGTTGACTCGTTGGTTTCCCCGTTCGTATTTGTGTTGTGTACGTTTACTTGTTCTCATTATTACAGTCATGTAGTCGCGGTGTTACCTATAGGGCATTACATTTTCACCAAAGCCGAGGTTACTAAAAAAAATAAAAATAGAATGGGTAATTCTGGGGAAATTGTCCCGCTGGAAGTAATCAATAATTATGCAACTTTTTGATTATTTCGAATCATTACATCATCCAAAACGTTATGAATGAATAAAATGAATACAATACAAGAATTACGAGTTCAGAAAAAAAAAATTGCCGTTGAAGAGGATGGAACCCGGGACCCCAAAAGTAAGGAGTAGCGCATGATCGGGCGCGTTACCAACTGAGCTATTCTGTCAACAAGGGAGATTATAACTTGAAATACTACACTTGAGTTCTCGAGCGTGGGCGATCAGAATTGACTCGACTCGAGTTTCCGAGTCTCTCCGTTCCTATTTGTGTACTGTTCTCTTTATCTCACCGTTCGAGCCAAGTTCAGTTAATAACTAATTACCCCTATGCTCCCGGTCACTTCGTATAAGTTTGGAAAGCAATATCAAGTAGTGATAATTTCAAGCGTGGCCAACATTATGGCTACGAAATGCATTGACCAATCGCCGAAAGGCGCTGACGTCATTACATGAAAGGATTTCCCTACCCAAAGTCCTCTATTCTCGATGCCATACAAAGTATTTAGTTCGGGAGAACGACGATCTATGGACGGTTTATTATATAAAGGGAAGCAATCGGTTAAAAACGGGCGTCGATAGATTCAATGAACAGTGCATGATGTCTACTTGTAGTATTTCATTCACTTAGGCAGCTACAAATTCCCCTCTCAAAATTGGGCAATTAGGCCGTAGATTTTGGTTAGGTGTCCGAATGGAAGGATTTTGTTATCACGGTGTGTCAACTGATTCCGTTCATCCACCGGATGTTTCCGTTCATCCGCAGGATGTGTCCGTTCATACAGCCCCATTTTCGTCACTTGTTTCGGGAAAAACGTTGTGGTTAGTCGTGTGAGCAGCGCGCTTGTGTGATATTGAAAGAATAAGGTAGCAAAATGGTTGGGCTATGTGTACGATAAGTACCAAGGTGCATGTGAATCCTAATAATAACAAACGCGGGCCGAACGTGGCAAAATTGCCTGATTTTTTTAACATTTTCTTGTTTTTCTCGCTCTGTTATCGAATCTGACCCTTGATTTGCACATGATCACCAAAACCATTGCCTGTTACGACATTTCGCTGGAACAGAAGTTTATAGAAACCCATGGCTTTTGTACAATCACTTGTCTTTTGAAAACATACAGATTCCGTTCATACCCCATGTTTCCGTTCGTACAAAAGTGCATGTTTCCCATCGTACGAAAAGCGTTTCCGTTCATACACATTCGTTAGATCAGAGTGAAACAGGCCCCGACTACAAGTTCTGTGTATTCCAATCGTTTTCAAATAGCACAAAGTACAAATGCGTGTGATATTGGACCTATGTGAACCATAAGACGAATTGAATTTGCAAAAAACAGTTTTGTGTCCGTTCGTACTGATTTTGACGGGAAAATGTGTCCGTTCGTACCACTTTCATCAAATTGTTTCCCTTCGTACCCTTTTCAGTAATGTGTTCAGTGACGGAGCTTTCTGTGTGTTTTGATAAGAACGAAGATTGATTTGTGCAGTTGTGCTTGCTTTGCAGCACTGCAACGAAGACTGAACTAAGTAACATGTACATTTGTATGTTACTCCTATCATGCCATTTGCTTCACCTGTGATAATCATGAGCAGAATTTAGACAAATCAAGAAAAACATTATCCAGGCTCTATCAGTCCTTTTTACATTTAGTCAAGTTTTGACTTAATGTTTGAACATAAATGGGGAATCGAAACGAGGATCGTGGTTTATGTGTGTGTGTGTGTGTGTGTGTGTGTGTGTGTGTGTGTGTGTATGTGTGTGTGTGTGTGTGTGTGTGTGTGTGTGTGCGTGCGTGCGTGTAGAGCGAAACTACTGGACCGATCTTTATGAAATTTTACATGAGAGTTCCTGGGATTGATATCCCCGGACGTGTTTTTCTTTTTTTCGATAAATATTTTTGATGACGTCATATCCGGCTTTTTGTAAAAGTTGAGGCGGCACTGTCACACCCTCATTTTTCAATCAAATTGATTGAAATTTTGGCCAAGCAATCTTCGACGAAGGCCGGACTTCGGTATTGCATTTCAGATTGGTGGCTTAAAAATTAATTAATGACTTTGGTCATTAAAAATCTGAAAATTGTATTCCTCATCATTTTCTCATTCTAAAAACATATAAATATGTTATATTTGGATTAAAAACAAGCTCTGAAAATTAAAAATATACAAATTATTATCAAAATTAAATTGTCGAAATCAAATTAAAAACACTTTCATCTTATTCCTTGTCGGTTCCTGATTCCAAAAACATATAGATATGATATGTTTGAATTAAAAACACGCTCAGAAAGTTAAAACGAAGATGGTACAGAAAAGCGTGCTATCCTTCTCAGCGCTACTACTACCCCACTCTTCTGGTCAATTTCACTGCCTTTGTCATGAGCGGTGGACTGACGATGCTACGAGTATACGGTCTTGCTGAAAAATTGCATTGCCTTCAGTTTCATTCTGACAGCTTGACTAAATGTTGTATTTTCGCCTTACGCGACTTGTTTTATAAATGTCTTTGATGACGTCATATCCGACTTTTTGTAAAAGTTGAGGCCGCACTGTCACACCCTCATTTTTTTATCAAATTGATTTTAAAACTTTAGCCAGGCAACCCCCGTACTATGGGATTGCATTTCAGCTTCAAAGCTTAAAAAATGATAACAAAAAAGTTTGGTCATTAAAAATCTGAAAATGCTAAAAGACTGAATGTCTAGGTTTAGCTTGCAGAAAGCATATTTTGAACAGGTTTCACATAAGTTTAGATCTTTGAAATGACATTGTGTAAGGAAACTGGAAGAAGACACACTTATCAAAATGTTTGCTCTTCAGTAAGATTTTAAACAGGGATGGTATTGCACCAGAAAAGCCACAGTCGCGTGTTGTTGCACTCATGAACAACACGCATTATGGGTTATACATAAGTCGAATTAGGGGTATTAAAATGCTAATTGCACAAGCTTTCTACCAAAAATCACAAACGTTATGAAAAGCGTACGAAGGGAAACAATTTGATGAAAGTGGTACGAACAGACACATTTTCCCGTCAAAATCAGTACGAACGGACACAAAACTGTTTTTTGCAAATTCAATTCATCTTATGGTTCACATAGGTCTAATATCACACGCATTCGTACTTTGTGCTATTTGAAGACGATTGGAATACACAGAACTTGTAGTTGGGGCCTGTTTCACTCTGATCTAACGAATGTGTATGAACAGAAACGCTTTTCGTACGAAGGGAAACATGCACTTTTGTACGAACGGAAACATGGGGTATGAACGGAATCTGTATGTTTTCAAAAGACAAGTGATTGTACAAAAGCCATGGGTTTCTATAAACTTCTGTTCAAGCGAAATGTCGGAACAGGCAATGGTTTGGTGATCATGTGCAAATCAGGGGTCAGATTCGATAACAGAGCGAGAAAAACAAGAAAATGTTAAAAAATCAGGCAATTTTGCCACGTTC
>NC_090255.1:32866434-32876434 GCF_037325665.1 Littorina saxatilis
CAGCGGATTTCGTATGGTAATGTGTGTGTGCGTCCGTGCCTGTTTACACACACACACACACACACACACACACACACACACACACACACACACACACACACACACACACACACACACACACACAACTCTCCACCACACATACACAAACATAACTCGCACAAACCCCGACAACCCCCCCCCCCCTCCAACCACCACCACCACCGTCCCCTATCCCCATAATCTAACCATCTCCCCCAACCTCGAACTTTCCACAAGCTCACATACTTGTAACTTCATATCTCTTAAATTGGCTCCTTTGGGAAACTGCTGGAAACACTGGAAAGGCGACTCCGCATATTTTGATGTGTCTGCAAACAACATTAACTCCGAGCGGCGCCATTGGAGAATCTCATTTATATTTATCGAAACTGATGTTAGCTCAGTTACATCACAGTGTGCATCTCCCGTTGGGAAATAAAGTTATAACCTCGTGCCAAACATCCATGATATCAAATCTGAAACGCAGTATGTAAAAAATCATCACAGTTTATTGACAAGCTGGAATAACGTTACTTTATTCATGTTATTTACCCAACTTCGTTTGAGGACAGGAACCTACAAAGTGTTTAAACACACTTCATGCATTGGGTCCCTAATGAGGACATTGAGATGTAAGAGCAAAAGTTAGAAAATAAAGGACACAACCCGAATGGCATATGTATTAATACTACTAATACTACTGCTACTACTACTACTACTGCTACTAATTCTAATACTAATACTAATACGGGTGCGTATCGCTAGCGCTACGTGTCATTTGTGCTACGTGTCATTTGTCCTACGTGTCATTTGTGCTACGTGCCGCTATCGCTACGTTGATTAGTGCTACAAATAATTTGTCTATGAGTCGCTATCATTCGTTCATTATCACTACGTGTCAACAGCACTACATCTTTTAGCGCTACGTGTCATTATCGCTACGTGTCGATACCACTACTCACTGACGGCTCTCTCTTTCTCATGTTTTCTCTCGCTCTCACTCCTTCTGGTTTGTGTGTGTATATATGTGTGTCTGTGTATGTGTGTGCGTGTGTGTGTCTTTTTCAGTGTGTGTGTGTGTGTGTGTGTGTGTGTGTGTGTTTGTGTGTGTGTTTGTGTGTGTGTGTGTGTGTGTGTGTGTGTGTGTGTGTGTGTGTGTGTGTGACGTATTCTCTATCTTTCTCTCTTGTTCACTCGCTCGCTCACTCACTCTGTCTCTGTCTATCTCTCCCTCCCTCCCTCCCCCCCTCTCTCTCTCTCTCTCTCTCTCTCTCTCTCTCTCTCTCAATCGCTCTTTCTCTGTACCTCTTTAAATTCGCTCTCTCCTTGTCTCTCCCGCTCCCTCCCCCCCCCCCCTCTCTCTCTCTCCATCTGTCTTTCTGTCTTCTCTCGCTATTTCTTTCTCGCTCGCTCTTTCCCCCTCCCCCTCTCTCCCTAGCTCTCTCTCTCTCTCTCTCTCTCTCTCTCTCTCTCTCTCTCTCTCTCTCTCTCGCATTATACCGTATATGCATACACGGATGTTTTTCTGTACGATACCGTGTGTATGTATGCGTTTGTGCGTGTGCGTGTGTATGTGTGTGTGTGTGTTTGAGAGAGAGAGAGAGAGAGAGAGAGAGAGAGAGAGAGAGAGAGAGAGAGAGAGAGAGAGAGAGAGAGAGAGCTCGAGCTCAGAATGGTTTATTATACAAAGGCCACAGACTCATATACAAACCACGGGAGATGGGGGAAGAACAAAATAAAAAAAATAAAAAACACCAACACAAACCATGAAATAAATACGTGGTGAAAAAGAGAGAGAGAGAGAGAGAGAGAGAGAGAGAGAGAGAGAGAGAGAGAGAGAGAGAGAGAGAGAGATTTTGTTTGTTTGTTTGCTTAACGCCCAGCCGACCACGAAGGGCCATATCAGGGCGGTGCTGCTTTGACATATAACGTGCGCCACACACAAGACAGAAGTCGCAGAACAGGCTTCATGTCTCACCCAGTCACATTATTCTGACACCGGACCAACCAGTCCTAGCACTAACCCCATAATGCCAGACGCCAGGCGGAGCAGCCACTAGATTGCCAATTTTAAAGTCTTAGGTATGACCCGGCCGGGGTTCGAACCCACGACCTCCCGATCACGGGGCGGACGCCTTACCACTAGGCCAACCGTGTCGGTTAGAGAGAGAGAGAGAGAGAGAGAGAGAGAGAGAGAGAGAGAGAGAGAGAGAGAGAGAGAGAGAGAGACAATGACAATGACAATGACAATTCTTTATTTAACGAGGGTAGTAGATTAAGCAGTGGTCTGCTTTTTTACATCCAGCCCTCGCCCTAAAGAGGGACTAACTACAAAAATGAAATAAAAATACAAGATAAAAAATAGAAAATAGAAAACTAAAATTCTACATTTTAACAGATAACTAAAGTGAAAACACATTATACATATGTACACAAAATGCATTGCATTGAGGTAAATTGCGAGTTGATTGATGTGAATTAAGTGGTATAGTGCAGCTTGCACTTCTCAAGAAGTTCCACCTCAGCCAGGTCATCCTGGTCCAGTTCTACAGGGCCGTGGTGGAGAGCATCTTGACATTCTCCATCACAGTGTGGTACGGCAACACCTCCCAGCTGCTCAAGAACAAGCTGGAGCGTGTGGTGCGCACTGCTAGCAGGATCGTCGGCTGTGAGCTGCCCTCCCTAGCATCCCTCTATGCCAAGCGCATGCTGTCCAGAGCCCAGAAAATTGTGGCTGACGAGTCCCACCCTGGCCATCCCTTCTTCGAGCGCCTGCCCTCAGGTCGTCGATTCCGATCCCTGGGGGCACGCACTCGACGTCTCCAGACCTCTTTCTTCCCCCAAGCTGTTTCCTCCCTTAACGCATCCCATCCCTCAGTTGGGCAGCTTCGCAGTCGGTGATCCTGCTGGCGGTGAGCTCACCACATCCTGTGACTCAGTGTTAGGTAGTGGTGGTGGTGGTGGTGGGGAGGGGGGGGGGGTGTTGAGTGAGACTTTGATGTGTGATTCCTGATTTCCAAATGTTCAACATTTTCTTTAGCTGCATTATTTTAGTAATTCATGAGTGGGTGGGTGGAGGGGATGGGCTAGTTCTAACTATGCATTAGATTATACAATTGTATTCTGTGTAGACCCTTCCACCAGCATCTTAGACCACTCTTTGTACATTTTCTTTTAATAGATGATTGTCATTTGTTTTACCTCATGTCTGCCCTGCGTGTGATGGTATGATCGTGACTGCTGTAGTGTGGGCGTGTGTGTGTTGGTGTGTATGTCAGTGTATGTGTGGGCGTGTGTGTGTGTGTGTCAGTGTGTGTGTGGGTGTGTGTGTGTGCGTGATTTTACCAACACTACGCGAAATTCCTTGTGCTTTAAATGTTTTTTAATGTCACTTGGCTCAATAAATACTGTATTCTGTATTCTGTATTCTTCTGTATGAGAGAGAGAGAGAGAGAGAGAGAGAGAGAGAGAGAGAGAGAGAGAGAGAGAGAGAGAGAGAGATACACACAGACAGAGACAAACAGACATACAGATCCGACAGACAGCCAGGCAGACAATATATATACACACTCACACGCACACACAAAGGGAAGTGCCTGCCGTTTGAACATGTGGTAGTGCTATCGACACGTAGCACTATCGACACGTAGCGCTACAGTACATTGGTTTTTCAAAAATAGTGATATCGACACGTAGTTCTATTGAGACGTAGTGATAATGGCATGTGTGCATTGTGGCAATAGCACTACGTGCCGATAGTACTACTGTTTCTGGCAATTTGTGTCGATAGCACTACAGAAAATAGCGCAAACGATACGTAGCACAAATGACACGTAGCGCTAGCGGGACGCACCGACTAATACTAGCACTACTACTACTACTACAAATTAACGATGTCCTGTAAGTACTCCAAGCCCTGAAGAAACACAACAAAGAGATAAATGAACTTGCGTCGGCCCTCTTAACACTGAGTTCAAAAGCTGACGTCACGCTACAACGGGTCCCTGCCCACTGTGGGGTCCGCAGAAAACGAAACAGCGGACACACTTGCAAAGGAAGGAGGTCGTTTAGCAACAGCAACAAAAAAACTGGTCTCCTACCACGATGAAAAGACCATCATCAAGACCATCGCACGAAAAAACAAATGTCAGAAAGAGCACCCCAGACACAAGCCGACAGCTACTATAGCGCCTGCACAGACAGGAGCAAGTCATCCTTTCAGACGACGGATGGGACACAAGAGAATGCATTGCAATTACATCTATTCAATAAACTGAAGATAGGAAAATCAGAGATGTGTACTTGCGACACTGCACCAATGACAACAGCAACACCTACTCCAGGAATGCCAGCTGCAGGAGGAAAAAAGACGGACAACTTGGCCGAATCTTAAAGGTGGTCGTCTATATTTTTGCTTTTTTTCAATAATCTTATGGTTAGATTTCACTAAAAAGTTATGTCAGATGATGAATGAACCATGGGGAAAAAAGTTATAGAAAAAAAATATATGTAAAAAAAGATTTTATTTTTGGGTAGCGTGACTCACGTTTCCAATATTTTGTTTTCTGTTTGCTGAGAACATGTGCTTTGCCTAAAAATACTGACCAATCAAATTCATGTCATTATGCTTATAGCCATGCCCAAACAAGTGCAGCAACAGTTTGACACTGGAGCGCTCTCCACGCTTTTTTTTTAAACGCACGAAATGCACGGGATTTGAGAGGAGTTTTGCGCTTGGCATTTTCCAAATAAGGATATCCTACTATGAGTACTACGCTGGAATACTACAATGAATTTTCAAACGGCTACACTGGCTTCGTCTTTCCTGATCGAAAGGGGGTGTATTGTTGATATTTGTAGATAATAGACTCTGCATTTTAATGGTCAAATGGCGATTTCGGTATAAAAATGTAGACAAGGACCTTTAAATCTGAATAGTACATATACGTTTCATAGCTGCGTTTGAATATTACATATACGTGTTATCGTCAAAGAGTACATGTATACACAAAGCTCTCTCTCTCTCTCTCTCTCTCTCTCTCTCTCTCTCTCTCTCTCTCTCTCTCTCTCTCTCTCTCTCTCTCTCTCTCTCTCTCTCTCTCTCTCTTGCTCTCTCTCTCTTTCTGTCTCTCTCTGTCTGTGCTGTCTCACTTCCCCCCCCCTCTCTCTCTCTCTCTCTCTTATTTTTTACTTTTATGTTTATCTTTTGTAATTGTTTTCATTTCATTTCATTTATGCCTTTGACCCCGTCCGGGGCATAGGCCGCCAACAAGAGCTCGCCAGGCACTCCGATCCTGGGCTATAAGCTCTCCAGCTGGAGATCCATCTTCTCCCAGGGCCGAAATGTTCCTTGTATCTCTTGTTGACGTTTCTGTAACGAGTATTGTTTTCCATGGATGAGTTGTTAGCCCTTCGCACAACCCCCAACCTGGAGGGCCAGGGTGTATACTTAGTCTGGCCCCATTCACCTCAGACCTGTCCGGCGTGGTTACACCTGCCAGGAGCACTATGAAGGCTCAGGCCGGCATAGCTCTTTGGATCATTAGGGCACGCAAGCTGCTACGCCACGGCAAGGCATAAATATACACCAGTAGCAGTGTAATTGTTTTACGTTTGTATATAAGATTGAAGTAGTCCCTCTCTGGGCGAGGGCTGGTTGAAAAGAAGCTCGTTTATATTGCTTATGCCACAACCCTCGTAAAATAAAATTTGATTTGATTTGATTTGATTTGATCTTGATCTCTCTCTCTCTCTCTCTCTCTCTCTCTCTGTCTCTCTCTGTCTCTGTCTCTGTCTCTGTCTCTCTCTCTCTCTCTGTCTCTCTCTCTGTCTCTCTCTCTCTCTCTCTCTCTCTCTCTCTCTCTCAGTGTCTGCTATGGCGCGTCTGACGACATCACGTCACGCCTATATTTAACCTTCGTCGTAAATGGCAAACACCTCGACTGAGGAAGACACGCGGGCAATACAAAGAGCCTTCCTCGGGGAAATTGCTGAATGTCTAGTCCGAACTGGCTTAGTGGAACATTTAACTGTCTGCAAGGTCAAAAGGAGATTATGGTTCTCGTATAGCGTATTTGCGTGAAATGAAGTGGTGTCTGGACCTTACAAAAGTGCAAACTAAAACCGTACTAAAAAAATACTAAAAGCCCACTCATAATGATTATGACGAAAGCAGAAGTATAATAGTGACTGCGCGTGAGAGTGATTAATAAAAGACCAAGACAGGTTGAACAGTGCCTGCGGACGTGAACTTTTGAACTTCAAGTCATGGTTTATTTCTTAGTATTATATTAAAGTGAAAGTGTGAGAGTGAGTGGTGTGTCTAACAGGGCAAATGGTCGACTGGGTGTGCGTGTTTGATGTATGCTGTTGTTTATTTATTCAAGTTTGAATAAATATATATTTGCCATGTTACCTTGTGGTGTGTTGGCTTTATTAAAGACCAAAAATTAATGTGCTCACACGTGAACGAAGAATACGGAACGTGCAAATAAGTAAATACTCAAATTATGCAAGGCGCTTAACTCTTTTATGGATGTTTCGGTAAAATGTGATCTGAAGACGTCGACTTTCTTCACAAAAATACTCGAATTATTGAAGAACAGGAAAAGTGGTCAACTCTTTTATGAACGTTTCCGTGAACTCTTTTCAAAATGTTGCACAAAAGTACTCTTTCTTCGGAAAATTATGAGAGGGAGATGTCGACTCTCGACACACAAAAATCAAACCCTTTATTTCTGTATATACTTTTCGGTAAAATGAGATAAGAATTAGGACCTGGGATAGTATTCATTTGATCGTTTGCGGTGAGTTTCTGGCGAATTTGACGAATATGGGGAGTCCACTGTTCCTTTATCCAGACGCACACAGCGCGATTTGCTCGAAAACACACCACAAGTACGGTAGTTAATTAAATCAAAGTGAGTGAATGCGCTTCAGGGCGCTGCTTTTCTCTGGTGTTGGAAACTAAAAGTAGTCGAGAAGGGCCGCCTCAGTGAAAGTAACTCATCAACCATCACAAGGAATGCTTTTTCTACGATATTGAATAAAGCTTTTAAAGATACAAGATACAAGATACAAGATACAAGATATATATTCACCAATTTTGCAAAAGGATTTCATCTTGGCACGGCACGGTAAAAATAAAATAAAAACCAACCAGACACATATGCAGACACACATCACCATGCATGCATACATACGTACATTACACTGTCATGCACACACAGACACAACTCACACACACACACACACACACACAATTATTTACAAGCACTTGCTTTTGCAAAATGAAGGCATTCCTCCTGCGCGATAGCAGTATTTGTACAGTAAAAATGTATGGCTTAACTTTGGAAGCGATCTTAGGACTTTTTTTCTTAGGCATTATACCTTTACATTATTACAAGGGGCTGAACTCTTGCAAGCTTTTTGATGAAATGGGCTAAAAAGACGTCGACTCTCTGAACAAAATGAACCCGAAACCCCAAGGGAGGTAACTTTTTAAGTACGTTGAATAGAGTTTGCTTGTAATGCGTCGCGATGCAATTCCGTAGGAGCAAACTTTATGAGACAAGACGACTAAAAGAGGAGCAGAAAACGGTTCAGTTGCACGCGCTGCACTGGTATCATTCAACCTGCATTTTCCAAGGTAAGTGGAATTAAACAAAACATCACCGTACAGAATATACATTATAATTCGAAGAAGCTTACGACCATTTACGTGCGGTGGTACAATCGGCCATTGGGCTTTTCCCTGAAGCCGATGTTACTAGAAATAGAATGGGTAATTCTGGGAAATCGTTCACTGGAAGTACTCGATAAGCCTGCAACCCTTTGATGAATTCGATTTTCAATAAATCACTCAAAACATTTGGATTTACTTACGATGAATAAAGTAAAAGAATTACGAGTTGAAACGAAGGACGGACACGGGTCAACTTTATGTGCAGACCCAGAGACGGTATCCATCTCCCACCCCCGTGTCACGACTATGGCACGTTAAAGATCTTGGTCATTCTACATACCATAAGTGCAGATGGCTGATACCACCTAAACACGCATACATCAAAAAGCCGTGAGGGCGTAAAACTCGAATCGTATAAACCAATTCATGTCCAATATAGGCAATTAAGACCTGACGGACAATAAGCCCCTTAAAATTTACTTTACCAACCACTCACACACATACATGTACAATCACATTCGTATTCCAAGATTCAGCGCTGCTGTACAGACTCACCTAAAAACAACCACACAGGACTATTCCGCGTAGTTAACTAGAAACGTTAACCACACAGGACTATTCCGCGTAGTTAACTAGAAACGTTAACCACATCGGACTATTCCGCGTAGTTAACTAGAAACGTTAACCACACAGGACTATTCCGCGTAGTTAACTAGAAACGTTAACCACATCGGACTATTCCGCGTAGTTAACTAGAAACGTTAACGACAAAGGACTATTCCGCGTAGTTAACTAGAAACGTTAACCACACAGGACTATTCCGCATAGTTAACTAGAAACGTTAACTACATCGGACTATTCCGCGTAGTTAACTAGAAACGTTAACCACAAAGGACTATTCCGCGTAGTTAACTAGAAACGTTAACCACACAGGACTATTCCGCATAGTTAACTAGAAACGTTAACCACACAGGACTATTCCCCATAGTTAACTTAGAAAAGTTAACCACACAGGCGTAGATAGGGCCGAGAACAGAAACACCTAAAAACAACCACACAGGACTATTCCGCGTAGTTAACTAGAAACGTTAACCACACAGGACTATTCCGCGTAGTTAACTAGAAACGTTAACCACATCGGACTATTCCGCGTAGTTAACTAGAAACGTTAACCACACAGGACTATTCCGCATAGTTAACTAGAAACGTTAACCACACAGGACTATTCCCCATAGTTAACTTAGAAAAGTTAACCACACAGGCGTAGATAGGGCCAAGAACAGAAACAGTAATTACATTATTCAGACACTGAGACTGACTCCGTGGCAGTGAAGTAGGCGAGAGTGTTTTTGCGTATCGAGGAGGTTTTCTTTCTGTGGTATTAGATTAGTTTGTCTTAGTTAAACTTTCTCAGCACTCTGACACCGATACTGCACCTAGTCAGATTGGTTATACTCCGTGACAGTGAAGTAGGCGTGAGTGTTTTTGCGCATGGATGAGTTTATATTTCTCTGTGTGTGTCGTATTATTAGTTTGTCTTCATTAAACTTGTTCAGTCTTTTCCCGTTACCTCGATCTGGAAGCCTGTGGGTTTACTATATTGCTGTATTGGAAATAGATAATACTACATGGCTTGCTGTGTCGTACCAGATTTACACGCGTTTTTGTTTTTTTTAAATATTGTACTGCGAGCGAAAGCGAGCTGTTCACTATTTGAAAAAGCAACGAGTGTAAATCTGGTACGAAACAGCAAGCCATGTAGTATTCCGTTTATCCTACATACTGTACTTACGTGTATTTGACTGAACATGTCCTGCAGTCGAGGCAGCTACATTGAAGACGCTTGTTTTGGAACCTCGATCTCTTCTAAAGCCTCGTGCAATCTATTACGTCAAAGCAAAGAAACGTCACTCTGAAAGTGTGGCGTGACGTGTTAGTTCTAAAATTTCAGTGAGGGTAATTAGCGAGCGCAGTTTTTGTTTTCTTTAATGACGTTTGTCTCGGTGACTTTGGCATCATTAGCAGTGGAAAAACAGGTCCCTGTCAGACTTGCTTGACATGACCTCATTTACATGATAATACACACGTGTGATTTGAACGATTATTATTTCACGAGTGTCTCTCTCACGTATGTAGGATAATTATATTTCTCAGTCAATACACAGCCGCAATCTGTAAAATACTCTTTCGTCAAATAACAGTGGCATGAAATGTTAAATTGAAGTCACAAGAAGTGATGCAGTTTTGGTTATCTTTTTTTCTTTTCGTGTGTGTTTGTGTGTGTGTGTGTGGGGGGTA
>NC_090255.1:32881434-32908934 GCF_037325665.1 Littorina saxatilis
CAAAAGATCCGTCTTCTTGGCCTCAGAGATCGGAAGTTTGTGGCTGTACAGGTACGGTATGGTGTGGACTGGAGCAGCACGACCTCTCAGTCTTGCTGCCCCCAGCTACCTTGATTGTCTGGTAGGGCTGATCAAAGGAAGTTTTGTACAGAACTTCATCTTCTCTATTCTTTTCGAAGCGCAGTGCCTTAAGTTTCAACCAGTTGACTTTTTGCCCAGCGATGTAGGTCTTTGTGTTCCGGAGAGTTGCTGCAGCCAGTGACTTAAAATTTAAAAAATATGTGAACTTAATTTGGATCACCTGATAAGGGCGAGTTCTTCTGGCCATACGCAGAATGATGTCCCAGCCACTAGGGGTGTAGATGGGCGTGCTCTATTTTTGCAAATGTGCATGCTGCATGCATGGAGTCGCGGCATTCCATCTGCGTATGGCCACTCTCCAGGTACTTGTGTGTGATGGTTTTAATGTTTCCGATCTTCTGGACTGCATGGGCGAGAGCAGCTGCTAGGTACTGATTTCGATTTTGCCCTGAGCAGCAGTCTGAAAAGATGATAACTTCCTCAACGCTGTTTGGAAGTGAACGAAGATAAAAATAAATGCAAGTTGCAATCTCGCACGCTCCTCTTTTACCCTCAGATTCGTCCCATGTGCAGCAGTTGGCTTCTCCATCAGCCAGTGAATGGATGGTAAAGTTATACACTGAGAGTTTTCGTCTGTAATATAGCAGACTCACCAGACCACAAGGCGCCTGGAGGACCGCTTGGAGATCCAATGTGACGACATGCTTTCGGCGATCTTCCTTTGCCTCTGCTTTGTCCTTCTCTTTTTCAATACGGGCCCGCTTCTTTCTTTCCTGGTGTTCTTCAAACGCCTTCTTGTCATCTTCCGTGGCCAGTTCTTTGATCTTTTTCATGGTGAAAGCAGCACACAGAGAACACTGATCTTTCTTTGGGATATGGAATGCCAAATTGTAATCGTTATTGAACACCTGTCGGTAACTTTTGGTGGAAACTGGCTGTCGACCCACTTCTTTGCACTGTTGCACGTACAACTCGTGCATCTTCTTGACCGTCAGCCCAGGCTCCAGGTATTTACGCTGCGTGTCCTTCCGTGTGTAGTGTGATTCCACAACGGGGAAGGACTCAATGTGTCGTCTGACTCCCTCAATAGCCTCTTCACTGTTTTTGTTGTGTGGCCGGCTCCTCCCTCGGTGTTCTTTCCCAGCGAAGGTGCCATTCGTGCTATTCTTCAAAGCATGATCAACATAGGTTTCACTTAGATTCAATGTTGCCAAAAATAATTTCTTGCAGACGTGTTGCTCTTGGCCATCAACAATAAAGAAGAATGTGCGGCATCGCTGACGTTTCTTGGGCACTGGGTTATTGTCTGCGCCAAAACTAGCTAATTTCCATACTGTCCGGGTACATGCCAATACTGGGTACCAATCTACAATAGAAAAGATAGTGATTTTAATTAGATATAGTTCAAACATCAAACACATTGTTGAAACGATACTCCTATAATTATACAATTGTCGGTTGACTGTCTCACTGATCGATTGCATGGTTCTGTGTGTGTATGTGAGTGTGTGTGGGGGTGGGTGGGTATGTGTGGATGTTTTTTTGCACATAGATAATGTTCACATGCATTTGTCAATTTTTAGTGCGCTATTTGTAATTTTTCTTGCTATTTTTTGGGGTTCTGTGTTCTAATTTGTAGAGAAATTGCACATACATAGTGTACATTACTATTATTTCACCCCCGGTATAGGGGTGTGTATAGGATTCGGTCCATGTGTTTGTTTGTTTGTGTTCGCATATAGATCTCAAGAATGAACGGACCGATCGTCACCAAACTTGGTGAACAGGTTCTATACATTCCTGAGACGGTCCTTACAAAAATTGGGACCAGTCAAACACACGGTTAGGGAGTTATTGGTGTGTATAGGATTCGGTCGATGTGTTTGTTTGTTTTTTTGTGTTCGCATATAGATCTCAAGAATGAACGGCCCGATCGTCACCAAACTTGGTGAACAGGTTCTATGCATTCCTGAGACGGTCCTTACAAAAATTGGGACCAGTCAAACACACGGTTAGGGACTTATTGGTGGATTAAAATTATACAAGGACTTATAGAGGGACATCTTAATGGTCAAAGGGAAATAACCATTCTCACTCAGTCACTGCCACCAACTGAGAAGGTTATTTCCCTTTGACGGGGGTGTTTTTCCTACCTCGGAGGAATTTATTGTTTTTATCATTATTATCATTAACTGCAGAAAGATAAGATCGCAGAGAGAGAGAGAGAGAGAGAGAGAGAGAGAGAGAGAGAGAGAGAGAGAGAGAGACAGAGACAGAGAGACAGAGAGAGACAGAGAGAGACAGAGAGAAAAAGACAGATTTAACGGCAAAAATCAGTAAATCAGTAGATGCTTACCTTTTTTAAGATGCACTGAATCGTTGCAAGAAGAAATGACAAAAGGCCCAGTCAAAGCAAACCGATCCTTCAAGAGGTAAGAAAGCCAATGCAATGGTAGTTTGGTGTTACATGTATTCTCTAGTGTGAGAAAAAACTGCTATGGACCAGACCACCCGTTAGGAGTGGAGGTGTTGACATGTGTCAGATAACCCCAGATTCCATCTCAGTCAAAAGTCCCGTTAGGTCCGGATATGTCTGTCAACGTGTTTATAGTTAAATTAAACAATACTGGCCTACACGCTGGCAGGCACTAATGATAATATCCGGATAGCCATCAAAGAATCGTGACTGAAACGAGTGCACAAGAACTGTTGGAGATATTACTTACTTTTGTGTGTGCAAAATGCTGCATACTAATTGGAACATCACAGAACACACACACACAAACACACACATACACATACACACACACACACACACACACACACACACGCACACACACACACACACACACACACGGGTGGAATTGATGATGTGCAGGAATAGGTTAATTTCTTGATGTCAGTGTAATATATTATAACAAGATGGAGTGTACCATCAGAATCAGGATTCAAAAACATGTTATTAACATGCAGACTGATGTACTAAATGTAATAACCCTGATGGTAGCCGCCTTGTCCCAGTCTGAATCGACGTAAACAAAGCACCTGCTAGTACAGCTTTTGTACAGATCTGCTATGTGTAAAAGCAAACACCACCCGCAAAAAGCCAGCTGTGCATAAAGTAGGTGGTTCATGCAGACACTTTTTTGGAGCGCACTAACGAAACGCGACCCAAAGGAAGCCAGCTTTACTAGCTACCAGGTTCATGCAGCCAACTTTTCAGGGAATCTGCCTCCGTTGACCATCGTATATCTTATTATGGTTGTTATGTAGGCATCACAATGCTGTACATGTTATACTTTGTTTAATCATTCATTAATAACTCATTAATTAGAATCGGAAATCAGTTTCTGATGTCACACACAGTGACACACAAAGTGGAGGTGAAACTGAATCGAATGATATAAACAAGTCGCGTAAGGCGAAATTACTACATTTAGTCAAGCTGTCGAACTCACAGAATGAAACTAAACGCACTGTATTGTTTTACCAAGACTGTACAGCTTCGTCAATCCCCGCGTGAAGGAAATCGCTCACTTCCCACGTGCAAAACGTAGTGATATTGACACGCCAGATTAGCGCGGTAGCGTATTGTGCCAAGCAGGAAAGCGCGCTTTTCTCTATTGTTGTTAACTTTCTGAGCTTGTTTTGAAGACAACCTATCATATTTATATGTTTTTGGAATCAGGAAATGATAAAGAATAAGATGAAATCATTTTTGGGTCGATTTCTTACATTTTAATCGTAAGACTAATTAATCTATGTTCGTTAATTAAATTGTGATCACATTTTAAGAGTAAACATGACATATGTATATATTTTTAAATTCAGAATGTGATGAAGAATACGATGCAATCAATTTTAAATCTGTTTGAAAAAACCCCGATTTTAATGACAAATTTAATGAGCAAACTCATCAATTAAATTTTAAGCCTCCAGGCTGAAATGCAATACCAAAGTCCGGACTTCGTCGAAGATTACTTGACCAAATTTCAACCAATTTGGTTGAAAAATGAGAGCGTGACAGTGCCGCCTCAACTTTCACGAAAATCCGGATATGACGTCATCAAAGACATTTATCCGCAAAATGAAACAAAATGTCTGGGGATATCATACCCAGAAACTCCTATGTAAAATTTCATGAAGATCGGTCTAGTAGTTTTCTCTAAATCGCTCTACACACACACACACACACACACACACACACACACACACACACACATCCACCACACCCTCGTCTCGATTCCCCCCTCTACGTTAAAACATTTAGTCAAAACTTGACTAAATGTAAAAAGTGATTTTCGATAAAATTGTTATATACGATGTTTATGCGGTCAGCCATCGAAATTCTCTCTCTCTCTGTCTCTCTCTGTCTCTGTCTCTCTCTCTCTCTTTATCTCTGTCTCTGTTTTTCTCTCTCGATGTCTCTCTCGATGTCTCTCTCGATGTCTCTCTCGATGTCTCTCTCGATGTCTCTCTCTCTCTATCCCATGGGCGAGGGCTGGATGTAAAAAAGCACCTGTTTGCTTATGCCACTACCCTCGTAAATAAAGAATTTGTCATTTGTCTCTCTCTCTCTCTCTCTCTCTCTCTCTCTCTCTCTCTCTCTCTCTCTCTCTCTCTCTCTCTCTCTTTATCTCTGTCTGTCTGTCCGTCTGTCTGTTTCTCTCTTTCTCTCTCTCTCTCTCTCTCTCTCTCTCTCTCTCTCTCTCTCTCTCTCTCTCTCTCTCTCTCTCTCTCTTTATCTGTCTCTGTCTGTCTGTATCTCTCTCTCTCTTTCTCTCTCTCTCTCTTTTGCTGTCTGTCTGTCTGCCTGTCTGGCTGGCTGTCTGTCTCTCTTTCTCTGTCTCTCTCCGCCTCCTCATCTCTTATTATCCCTCTTGTACCCCCCCCCCCCCCTCCCACCCACGCGGCAATCTTGCAGTATCACCACCATCCATATAATTCGATCATCGCACAATGTACTACTAGAATCACGTTTAGGTGGCACTTAATGGGAATTCTGACGGGCGATAATCTCGATAAATCCCTCCTTGATCCCACCCCCCGTCCTGCATGTATCGGCCGTTCACAATCTCTTTGTACTTTACTTTGAGTGTGAATGAGAGAGAGAGAGAGAGAGAGAGAGAGAGAGAGAGAGAGAGAGAGAGAGAGAGAGAGAGAGAGAGAGAGAGAGAAAGAGAGAGAGAGAAAGAGAGAGAGAGAGAGAGAGAAAGAGAGAGAAAGAGAGAGAAAGAGAGAGAGAGAAAGAGAGAGAGAGAGAAAGAGAGAGAGAGAGAGAGAGAGAGAGAGAGAGAGAGAGAGAGAGAGAGAGAGAGAGAGAGAGAGAGAGAGAGAATAAGAGAGATTTAACGCTCCAAATCTTACAATCATCGGCTTTTACAAAATGGTCACAGTAGGAAATTAGAAACATGAAAGAACCAATTGCCTTTGTCCAGTTTGTTTGTTTGCTTAACGCCCAGCCGACCACTAAGGGCCATATCAGGGCGGTGCTGCTTTGACATATAACGTGCGCCACACACAAGACAGAAGTCGCAGCACAGGCTTCATGTCTCACCCAGTCACATTATTCTGACACCGGACCAACCAGTCCTAGCACTAACCCCATAATGCCAGACGCCAGGCGGAGCAGCCACTAGATTGTCAATTTTAAAGTCTTTGGTATGACCCGGCCGGGGTTCGAAACCACGACCTCCCGATCACGGGGCGGACGCCTTACCACTAGGCCAACCGTGCCGGTCCTTTGTCCAGTAAGGCCAGAGGCAGCAAACATGTTTGGTTCAAAAACATGTTTGGGTTCTTCTCATATTTAGGAGCTATGAAGGCCATAGACCCAATTTGCGATGTTAGTTTGTCATTGGTATTCTCTTCCTTGCAATAAACTATCATTTCCAAAGCGATTTATTAACATTTGACATCATTTTGAAAACTTTTGACTCTGTTTTTGTAAAACTAAAAGTGTTGGTTTTTTTTTTTTTAGCACTAGTGCCGTCATTGGGAAATACATATCTTCCAGACTAAGAGTTCAATGTTTTACTTTTTTTGTGCCTGAAATTATGTCTCTGTGCAATAACAGAGATACTTTTTATTTATTTTTTATTAATTATACACTTCTGTCAAAGGACAAAAACATTCCTTGTTTTCCGAAACTTATTTGGTGTCTATGAAATATAACCAAGGGAACATAATATGTTCGTATATATAGAGAAAATGGTCTGTGATTACATGGTGTGACCTGTTTAGGGTGAAATAAAACATACTTTAGAATTCCATCTTCGTTGTTCGTGAAGATAAATGTCTCCCAAAAACCAAATGTTTTACTTCAAAAAGTCAACAAAAAAATCAATTCTGACACATAAATCATGCAAGTATCACTGTTAAGACAAAAACAACAACATAACAACAACACTTTTTCTCAGTGTGTTTTTCAAGTACCTTGAAAAAATGGAATGCTTTCGAAAGGAACAATCTTTATATACGTACATGCTATCTCTAAAACTCAAATGCTCGAGATTTAAGTCCAGGTAATAATGATGAAATTGATTAGGTTGAGGAGTGTCCAATGAGTTTATATTTTCATATTCTACTTTTATCTAACTCGCATTGAGGATCCCACGAGACTTTCCGGCTTGTTTGTTTGTTTGTTTCGTTGGGGAATTAAAGTGGGTAGAGTGTTGCCCAAAGCTTTCAACCATGTTGTACTTGTACATGTGACATGTTTACCATTATAAAGAACATAAATTGTAATCAGTAAGTGTACTAGAAATTGTGAACAGTATTTGTATGCTAATCAAAGTCCCAAATGTGAATACGCGGAAGAGTCAACTTTGTGTGTATGTGTTTATTTAAGGAGTTTGTGTGTGTGTGTGTTTGTGTGTGTGTGTTTTTGTGTGTGTGTGTGTTTGTGTGTGTGTGTGTTTGTGTGTGTTTGTGTGTGTGTGTGTGTGTGTTTGTGTGTGTGTGTGTGTGTGTGTGTGTGTGTTTTCGTGTTGTATATGTGTCTGCTTGCGTGCATTTGTGCGCGCACGTTCGTGCGTGTGTGTGTGTGTGTGTGTGTTTGCGTGTGTGTGTTTGCGTGTTGTATGTGTCTGCTTGCGTGGATGCGTGCGCGCGTGTTCGTGCGTGCGTTCGTGTGTGTGTTTGTGTGTGTGTGTGTGTGTGTGTGTGTGTGTGTGTGTGTGTGAGAGAGTGTGTGCCTGTATGTCTGACTGTGTTTCTGTCTGCCTATTATTAGTGATTGCTTGTTTTATTCAAAAAGACGCTTTTCACGCGGACACTTTCAACACGTCTATGGTCAAAAGTATTTATTAAGCCCTTTAAACCTGGAACTTGGACAACTTTGGTCATGGTAGCAGGAAGTAGGGCACTCCCACAGTTCCCTTGCAAAGCATCTAAATGCCGGGCTTTTACAAAAAAAATCGGATTTTAGACAAGTGGAACCCAGCGTGAAAAAAACCCAGATGATGTCGCTTGTAAGATGACCTCCCCCGATAAAAGGGGCGTCACCGTGTCAGGTTCTAGGCGAGTAGCTCTTTACAAATTTTTTATTGCGGGGAAAAGAACTAGCTCCGCGCATGAATATGGTTAGGTGAAAATTCTCACCAGAGGCTCGGAAATACCTAAAAACCGACCCTCGGCAAAATATGCAAGCTATCCAGGATTCGGAGGTGTGTAACCTGTATTACTTCACTTCACATGAGCAGATTTTGGGTCACTAATATCGGCCAGCAATTAAAAAACAGATATGACAAAAGTGGCTAAAAACTGGATAAGTGTGGAGGGGGTGAAAAACCGGACGTTTCCTAATTTTAAGTGTCAGCATGTTTATCGGCAACCAAGATCTGTGTAGCACTAGATTCAGTTCACATTATGTGCACTTTAAAAAAAAAGTGCAATCAAAATATAGGCATTGCTTACCAACTTCCTCTTCGATGTACACGAACTGGAAGAGTTCATTTTGAATTGTGCTGCTGATTTTTGGCCTGATGACCTTGTCAAGGGGTTCAATAATATCTTTCATATATCGTATATAAGTCGATCCAATAAAAGGTATACATAATGTGATAGGGTGGAGTGGAAGGGGGAAGATAGGCCAGGAAGCATAGATGAGACGCCAAGACAGAGGTTGCGATAACGTGACTTTTAATTAACGTACACCAGAAGCAAACACCAGAAGCAAACACCAGAAAGTAAACACCAGAAAGTAGACACCAGAAACGCAGTGTAGATTCTCCTCAGTGAGCACACTCAGTGAAACGTAAACACAAGAGCACAGGTATCGGAATCTAACACCACAAGTCGACTGATTACAACTTCGCGACAAATATGGTCAGCACTTCGACCGTTCACGTCAACCGACACAATCGAGCAGCACACAGCTCAGTATATCACAAATCGCGTTCTCTCCTCTAGTCTAATGCTCTCCCTTTTAAAGGCTGGTCAACTCCGATTCCCAAAAGCCAATAGGAAAGATACCCGGTGTCAGACAACGGGGGGCGTTCTACTTAAGATTGCCTGCCCAATGAAAAGGGATCGTTAAAGAGGCAGAAATCGTTACAGGGGTGTCACACACCGGAAATATTACGCACACCGGATAAGGCTCATTATATTACAACCAGTTACAAAGAAGGGGGAGAGGGGTAAGAGACTAAAACCTCCAAGCCACCCTGTCAAAAGAAATGACACTCACTTGACAAAACGCCGTCCAACGATACCCAGACAGTCTGGCGGCACATTACATAACGACCACCTAAATCTGGGATAAGAGGTTAGAAAGGAATCCGGTCAAGAGTCTTCCCTACGATAGTAAACACACAATAATCTTAGCGGGAGACACAACTTGGGTCAGGGGAAGATAATAGACAGGGGAGGCAACTGGGTCGGGCAGGAGATAATTACACAAAAAGACTGGATACGCCACTTGACTACATCCCCCCCAGCTCTATACCAACTGCGTCCTCGCAGTACAGCGCCTCGGGAATAGCTGAAAATGACATCTATAAATCAAACACAAGTTCACCCAAGTGAAACAACAAATAAAATCAGAAACGGTAACGGATGACACTCACAGTCACCCAACCCATTCATACAAGACACAATACAACAGGCAATCAATACTCATAGTGTACACAGTCTCTTAGCTGAGCACAAACAGTCTCACAAATGACACATTGCCCACATGTGTAACTGAAGAGTTTTCATGATTTTACGAGGGGGGTGGTTTAGCTGGGACTTAGAGTAAAGGGGCAGGACAAATTGAGCACAGAATCCCACAATGTTATCGGGTCAGCGTCGTGAGGCTCTACGGGGGCTGGGGCTGTCGCAAGCCGATGCTCTTTCTCTGTGAGCTGCTGTTGCAACAACGCTTCTAGGTCTTTGCGAATGTGTCCTGCTGCTTTCCGCTCAATTGACACCTCTTCACACTTGAAAACTAACCGCTCTCTAAGTTGGCGTATTTCTAAATCCTTTTGGAAGCGTTCATCCTGTAACTGTTGCTTGGCCTCCAGTTCCTTCTTCAGTCGGGTCTCTAATCTGTCAATGGAGGCCTCGTGCTTCGACGTCAGCTGTTCCTGAGCAGTCACAACCTCCTCTGTCTGACTGCTCTGCTCGCGGGGCGGTTGCTTGATGGATGTTGACTGCTGGTCCACACGTAGCTCACTGGGCTGTCTCCATGACAGCGGTTGTTCACCTCCATGCCGCTTGGTAGGGCACCTGCTCTGTAGATGCCCGTGGCGGTTGCAAAGCCAACAACGTGGCTTCGCGGATGGTTGCTGTTGACGAGAGGCAGCCGGCGGGCGTTGGTGCAAGGCAGCTCGAAGCTCTGCTGACTTGATGGCGAGTTCGCTGACTTGTAATTGCAGGCTGCGTACCTCAGTGCTGCTCTCTGTTGCTTGTTGTTGTTGCTTCGTCACCACCTCGAAATCTTCCCTCATCCACCTGAGAGCTTCTGCACGGACTGCCGCAAAAGGGACAGCCTCACGCCCTCTCACAAAGCGCATGAGGTCCCGTCTCATTGCAGGCAAAAACAGTCCGTGCATGAATCGATCACGAAGTGCAGCATCGGTAACTGTACCGGCAACACCAGCATTCGTCTTCACCTGCAGAGCCTGCAACCTGTGGGCATATGAGAGAATGCCCTCCTCTTGACTCTGGGAGATGCTGTAGAACGACGCTAGTAGAGTGGAAATGCTGGCGTGGTCCCCAAACGTGTCCTGCAGGATGGTCAAGACTAAGTTGGCAGTGGCAGTCGCCTGAGGGGGGTGCAGGTTGATCTCCTTCTTGGCAGGCCCAGCAAGTGACTGGATCAGCCATTCAGCAGCCTCGCCGCCCAGCGCCTCCAGGTTGAAGTGGGCAATGATGCGACGAGCCTCTGTGACGTAGTCGTCTAGCAGACAGCCATCTTTGCTGCTAGTGAAGAGGGGGAGCCTGGGAGGGGAGAACATCTGCCACTGGGGTCTAGGAACCCCGTCGACCGCCATCTTGGATACGCCGAGTACCTCCTACACTGCTTTCCCTGCTTTCTGGTGTTAAACTACGGCGTCTCTACTTCCTGAACCCTGCTCCGCAAGCGCCAGATGTGATAGGGTGGAGTGGAAGGGGGAAGATAGGCCAGGAAGCATAGATGAGACGCCAAGACAGAGGTTGCGATAACGTGACTTTTAATTAACGTACACCAGAAGCAAACACCAGAAAGTAAACACCAGAAAGTAGACACCAGAAACGCAGTGTAGATTCTCCTCAGTGAGCACACTCAGTGAAACGTAAACACAAGAGCACAGGTATCGGAATCTAACACCACAAGTCGACTGATTACAACTTCGCGACAAATATGGTCAGCACTTCGACCGTTCACGTCAACCGACACAATCGAGCAGCACACAGCTCAGTATATCACAAATCGCGTTCTCTCCTCTAGAAGAAATTTAAGGGGCTTATTGTCCGTCAGGTCTTAATTGCCTATATTGGACATGAATTGGTTTATACGATAAAAAAAAAGAGAAAAAGAGAAAAAAAAAAAAAAAGAAGGTGGTCAAAAGAGGGAGGATGACGGGAGTGGGGGTGATAAGATATTTAAGAGGATCTGTTAAGATTGGATAAGGACGAGTACTTTGTATCACTTGAATATAGGTGGGATCCACATACGTATTCTGGGGGGATGGGACGATAAAAAACGAGTGTTTATTTCATCCAATTGATGTTTAAAAGTTATAAAAGTCAGAGCCACATTTGATTAATACCGGTTAAAAGCAGGTATCCGTATTGGGAAACAGCATCCCAATACCGAGAAAAAATTGAGTTCTCTTAAAATTATTTGCACTGGTTAAAACCATCTAGCTATGTTTGACTTGTAAATACACTTAAGAAGCAGGGAGCTGTGTTTCCAGCCTAGTTCTGTGTGGTGATACAGAAATTGTGTTGGTGTGAGCTTGTGGGTGTGTTGGTATTCATGCACGGCATTAAAATTTACTTTGTTAAAATCACAGTTATGAAAGATGTGTTCAAAGCTAAAAACTTCTCCGCACTCGCAGTGGTGCAGGAAGAGGTTATGGATACAGCCCTCGGTGCGGGTTCTGTGGAACATTCTCAGGAGGCCGGGAGGGAGGGGGGGAAATGATCCCCCGTCAGGCTGACTCGCGAGGCCGCAAAAAAATGTCTTTTTTATTTTAGCGTAAGCTTCAGATTTGCAAAATTTAATATTGATGATAAAGTCATCCGGTAGCTCTGTAGCTGTTTTGGCTGCTTGGTCGGCTAAATCATTTCCTCGTATGCCCGTATGGGACGGAACGTATAGGAATCTCAGGTCTGTCCCAGCTGTTATAATTTGATGTGATAGGAAGAGTGCTTCGTTTTGGAGTTCTAGACGGTTGTTAGTTTTTCCTTGCATGGCTTGTAAAGAAGATTTGGAATCGGTGCAAATCACCGCGGCAACTGGTTTGTTATGTAAATCCTTAACAAACGTAAGTGCCATAATGATGGCGAATAGTTCAGCGGAAAAGATTGAGATGTTGGGGTTCAATTTGTAATGTTTTACAGTGTTCATATCGGGGATAACGAAGGCACAGCCGACGGTGCCGTCCTGTAGTTTAGATCCGTCTGTATAAATCTGTAAATAATTGACATATGTTGTTTTGAGTTCTTGTTGGGCGATTGACTTTAATAAAAGGGGGTTGTCTACTTTAGTTGGCTGTTGGGTGAAGGGAGTCTGTTATAATTGGGGCCTCCAGTAACCAGGGGGGGTATACCTGTGGGTTTTTTTTTACTATGTTTTCCGGGGTGATGTTACTACCAGTAAGTAGTGGTTTAACAAAATCACAGAGAGGTGTGGTCTTATCATAGATGGTTTTAGTTTTTTCTTTTAGTGTGTCCATGTGAATACGAGTGTTTTTGATGAAGGATTCTCGTACGACTTCACTTGTGGGGTTGTCAGTGGTGTATGAGCGCACACCGTATTGAGCGGCGCGCAGTGTCCTTTCTTCTTGTAGTGTTGTCCAGCCTACCTCTTTGTAAACAAGTTTGTTTTTAGCGTGTTTACATGTGCCGAGGGCCAGTTTCAGTGCCTTTAGTTCTACTGTATCTAGTTTTTTTAAAACAGATTTCGGTGCCGTGAAGAAAGCCTCTCCTCTAGTCTAATGCTCTCCCTTTTAAAGGCTTGTCAACTCCGATTCCCAAAAGCCAATAGGAAAGATACCCGGTGTCAGACAACGGGGGGCGTTCTACTTAAGATTGCCTGCCCAATGAAAAGGGATCGTTAAAGAGGCAGAAATCGTTACAGGGGTGTCACACACCGGAAATATTACGCACACCGGATAAGGCTCATTATATTACAACCAGTTACAAAGAAGGGGGAGAGGGGAAAGAGACTAAAACCTCCAAGCCACCCTGTCAAAAGAAATGACACCCACTTGACAAAACGCCGTCCAACGATACCCAGACAGTCTGGCGGCACATTACATAACGACCACCTAAATCTGGGATAAGAGGTTAGAAAGGAATCCGGTCAAGAGTCTTCCCTACGATAGTAAACACACAATAATCTTAGCGGGAGACACAACTTGGGTCAGGGGAAGATAATAGACAGGGGAGGCAACTGGGTCGGGCAGGAGATAATTACACAAAAAGACTGGATACGCCACTTGACTACAATAATTATATCATTCATACTGGCAAGTTACAGAAACTGACGTATGGCACCTGATGGCCACACACACAAAAACGGAAAGAAGGGAGATGGGATAGAGTAGGTTAGCAAAGCGGACTTTTCCCTAATATTGATTGGCATCGCCCTTATTAGCCTCCTATCCATCCTGGGTGTATTAACATACTCGGTTGGGGGGGAGGGGGGACATCAAATGTGAATGTGGGTCACTGTTTCTCGTACATCCGTTTCCGTGGCTACATATAACGATTGCCATTGACGCCACCACAATCAGTCCTCGCTTGGGTGTTATGGGTGAAACAAGAAATGTTATGGAATAGCCAAACGAGGTTCTAAGAATATCATCAGCAGCTAAACTCAAGGTTTACTTTGGAAAACCCACAACTACAGCTCTGACTGATTGAATTTATGTTTAACGCCCTCACAGCCTGACAGGCCACCATTTGGGACATTACTCTGACGATACGCTGACTAATTGCAGCCTATACGTATGAAGGCCAGCACGGTGGCCTAGTGGTACGGCGTCCGCCCCGTTAATCGGGAGGTCGTGGGTTCGAACCCCGGCCGGGTCACACCTAAGACTTTAAAATTGGCAATATAGTGGCTGCTCCGCCTGGCGTCTGGCATTATGGGGTTAGTGCTAGGACTGGTTGGTCCGGTGTCAGAATAATGTGACTGGGTGAGACATGAAGCATGTGCTGCGACTTCTGTCTTGTGTGTGGCGCACGTTATATGTCAAAGCAGCACCGCCCTGATATGGCCCTTCGTGGTCGGCTGGGCGTTAAGCAAACAAGCAAAGAAACAAACGTATGAAGGCCAGCAACCTAAACTGATGGAACATCTGATAGCTAAAAGAAACTCACAAAAAACACAAATATAACCACAACCACAACAACAGCGACAACAACAACAACAACAACAACAACAACAACAACAACAACAACAACAACAACACTAAATAAACAGTGGGGGGCGGAGTTTGGGGTTTCGGGATGGGAGCGGATGAGGGCGTTGTCGGGGAGTGAAGGAGGGGGGGGGGGGGGAGGGGGGGAAAGCTGAAGTTTTCTTCTTGCTCGTTGGCACCATACGTATGAGCCACCAGGCTGATTGTGTTACCATTCACGGTGCAGACATAATTATGTTGAGTTGTTCGCTTTAAAACAAAAAAAGGCAAAACGTTAACAAACATCCTGTAGCTACATCATCTACAATGAACATGAACTGGAAGAGTACATTTCAAATAAGACTGCTGAATTATGGGGCTGGGGATTTTGTCAGGCTTTGCAATGACAGCTCTTGTATATTATATTATCGATACCGGCAAGCGACTAAAAACTGACGTGACACCTGACTATGAGAGAAAGAGAGAGAGAGAGAGAGAGAGAGAGAGAGAGAGAGAGAGAGAGAGAGAGAGAGAGAGACAGACAGAGAGAGACAGACAGAGAGAGAGAGACAGAGAGAGACAGACAGAGAGAGAGAGAGAGCGGCAAAAAGGAGCAACAGTCGAGTAGCCTGTCAAGAGAGGGCCTAGCCCTAATATGGATTGACATCGCCCTCATTAGCCTCCGATCTCAGGCTGGTACTGTTACCATTCTCGCTTCAGGAACAACAACCGACGTCTTCCCATTCATCGAACTTCCGTTTCTAGCACTGCTACTAATGATTCCTACTTGTTTTCAGCAATAGTTATCAGTGACTTCTTGTCAGTGTACATTATATAACGTTCAATATTTGTGAAACGCCATTTGTATTCCTGGGTTCATATTGGTATGGTTTTGTTGTGTTTTCTTTTCTGTTCTTCGTGTGTGTGTGCAATGTCCATAGACACATTAATATAGAGTAAGTCCATCTCCGGACGAGGGCTGGTTGAAAAAAGCTCGGCTGTATGCTTAGTTCCACAACCCTCATAAATAAAGATGTATATTATCTTATCTTGTCTTATCTGATTTGATCTTTTCTTATGTTATCTTATTGTATCTTATATTATTTTGTCTTATCTTATTTTGATCTTATCTTCCCACGACCACCATTCTTCTGTGGGACTGACGAGATCGCTCTTATTGAAAGGCACAGAAAGAGGACCTATCCCCAATTGTCAGCACTCTAATGGGTCTCAAGGCAGGTAACCATACTCAGTTCATTTTACCAGCTGAATTTTTCGCATTAAAGTCACAGTTCCTGACCGTGTTTCATACTTCCGTTTCCGCCATTCCCTGCAGTACTGACGACGATTACTTCCGTTTCCGCCATTCCCTGCTGTACTGACGACGATTACTTCCGACATCAGACAGACACACAGACAGACACAATCTCCGCCACTCCTGTGCTGGTCAATAATTGGTAATTACTTCGTCAGGGTATCTCAGGACAAATCCTATACAATACAATACAGGATTTGTCCTGAGATACCCTGACAAAGTTTAGAGAACAAAATCAGCAGCACAATTCGAAATTTACCATTTTAATAACTAGAGCTCGTGTACATCCTAAAACTATATGGGATGGGCAACTAAAACTGAATATTGGCATCAGCTGTCAGAAATAAACCGGGGCGGCAGAGATGGGAGTATGTCAGAAAAGCGGACGTTTCCATAATGATTACTGACACCACCCTTATGAGCTTCCAGACCGGTGCTTTTATCAACTCGGAATTATGTGGTTTTCGGCTGACGTTGACACGTACATAATTATTGTCTTCTCTACGGTGTTCACCGAAAAGGAAGAATACACAGTACTCCTGATTTTTACTCCCGCCGTGACTCGTCGGGCGATCGAATGACATCTCTTGTATCAGTCATACCGGCAGGACACTTAAACCGAAATGACATCCGCTATCTGCCTCCCACTCCCCCCCCCACCCAACCCCGACCCCCCGCTCCCCCAAGAAAAAAAGAAAAGGACCTGGGAGGACAACGCTCTAATATTGATTGTCGGCTTCCTTGTGAGTTATCATATGACTTCTTTGCAGTAATGTGAGTGCCCGTTTGTCGTACTTCCGTGTCTACCTAAACGATTGTGTTAACTGATAATTCCATGCTTAGATCTTTAAGGAAGACATTGATATCAGTAAGGTTCCTGGGTATGATATCCCCAGACGTTTTTTTTCCATTTTGTTCGATAAATGTCTTTGATGACGTCATATCCGGCTTTTATTGATTGTTGAGGCAGCACTGTCACGCCTTCATTTTTCAACCAAATTGATTGAAATGTTGGTCAAGCAAACTTTGACTCTGTTCGGGCTATGGGATTACATTTCAGATGTGTGCGGGCGCGTGTGTGTAACTACTGGTTAAGATGTGTGTATAGGGAGGCTAACGACGGTTACTGCTGACGTCAGACATACGGACGGACAGACAGACGGACAGACAGACAGACAGACAGACAGACAGACAGACAGACGGACAGACGGACAGACAGACAGATACCTCCACCACCTTGTCCTCTGCACGGGATTTATTTTCCTGAAAGTCTGCGGTTCGGAAGCAGACCTAAACAAAGTTATCCGACCCGTAACGAAGCCATCCAAGAACAATTACCCTCGTTTCGAGTCACTCTGACACATTCTCATTTTTTTCTCATCCCCCCCCTCCCCCTCCATTCCCTCCCTTCCTACGCCCCCACCTCTCCTTGGCTTCTTTGACTAGCTCTTTTCTTTCCCCCTGCTTTTCGCCCCCCTCCACCCCGGCCCCTACCCCCTTTCTGTTTCATTTTTCTTTCTTTTTATTCTTTTTTTCCCCCGTTCATTCCTCCCTCACCCCTTAGTTTCTCCCCCAACCTCCATCCTTTCTTCCTATTTTGTTTCTTCTCATTTTACCCTCATTCTCAAACCCACTCCCTTCTGTTTTCCTTCACTCACTCGTACTCTTTGTCTCTCCTTCACTCACTCTTTGTCTCTCCTTCACTCACTCTTTGTCTCTCCTTCACTCACTCTTTGTCTCTCCTTCACTCACTCTTTGTCTCTCCTTCACTCACTCTTTGTCTCTCCTTTACTCACCTCCATGCATGTCTCCTTCTCCCTCACACCTTCCCCCTTTTCTATTTAGAATTTGCCTGCTGTTTTCAAGCGCCCCTTCCCACACTCTCTCTCTCTCTCTCTCTCTCTCTCTCTCTCTCTCTCTCTCTCTCTCTCTCTCTCTCTCTCTCTCTCTCTCTCTCTCAAACTCTCTGTCTCTGTCTATTTCTCTCTCTCTCTCTGCCTCTCTCTCTCTGCCTCTCTCTCTCTTCCTCTCTCTCTCTCTCTCTCTCTCTCTCTCAAAGTCTGTCTTTCTCCCTCTCTCTTTCTCTCTCAAACTCTCTGTCTCTGTCTATTTCTCTCTCTCTCTGCCTCTCTCTCTCTCACTGCCTCTCTCTCTCTCTTCCCCTCTCTCTCTCTCTCTCTCTCTCTACCTCTCTCTCTCTCTTTCTCTCTCTTTCTCCCTCTCTCTCCCTCTATAACTCTCTCTCTCTCTCTCTCTCTTCCTCTCTCTCTCTCTTTTGACTTCCGAGCAGCTTCCAGTCAGGAACTGTAACTCAGTCTATCCCTTGGAGAGCCCGAGTCACGGAGGGTAACTGCCGATACGAATTTTGTTTTGCTGCAGAGGATTAGATACTTGCAGCGCCTTAGGGATTTTGGTGAGAACTATGGTGTTAGGGAGGTACTAAGTGGTCCAACAGGCGCACAAACACAAGCAAGCTTTCATGCGTCAAATACATGCATACAAGTACAGAGACATGTAGGTTATTAACACGTGAAAACATAAGCGTGCCTCCCGCACACACGCAAACTCGTAAGCACGACGACCGTTGACGCACACACGCGAATACACACACACACACACACACACACACACACACACACACACACACACACACACACACACATACACACACACAAAGAGAAACAGAAACACACACACACACACACTTGTGACCCATTTATCGGTGGAGTTAATCCTATACAAGCGACATCATCTGGTTCTTTTCACGCTGCTTTCCATTTGTTTAAAATCCGATATGTTTTGTAAACGTCCGGCATTAAGATGCTTTGCAAGGGAACTGTGGGATTGCCCTACTTCCTGTTACCATGACCAGAGTCGTCCGAGTTCTAGTTTTAGAGGGCTAAAGAATTGCTTTTGATCGTAGACATGTTGAAAGTGACTGCGTGAAAACACACACACACACACACACACACACACACACACACACACACACACACACAACCCTCCCCCCCCACACACACATTGACACACACACCCCGCACACACACGTACACACACACACATCCCACATACACACACACGCACATGCAGAACCACCAACATACACTTTCGTGTTCACACAGAGTCGATCAACCAAATTAATGTTCCAGGCGATGTACTTTTGACAACATACGACCCAAACCACCAGATTCGGCTCAAACCCCCCTTCCCCGCCCCACCATCACCCCCCCCTCACCCTCCTAACCTCCGGCAGCGCACACAGACACAGACTGACACGCTTTCGCAATTTGAGAAGATTGAGTAGGTTTAGCAGTGCTTGTGATGCGTATTTTTTGTGGTCACATTGCGACCACATCAGACGTCCCGACGATGCCACGACCCTAGGGGGGTTACATGACCCGCTGGGTTTTTGCTGTCATTTTTTTTCTCTCTCCTCTTTTCTTTTTTTCTTTCTTTTTTGAGCGGGAAGATTGAGTGAATGATGTCTGTTTGATGCTTTCATTTTATCATCCCTCCCCCCCCTCCCATTCCCCTTTTATACTGTACTCGAGCCTCCCTCCATACCCACCCCCACCCCCACCAGCCCATCCCGACACATACATAACGGCATTGCTTTTGCCCTCCTTTTCAGCCCGCACTTTTCAAGTTTTCTTGTGCACGAAAAGTACTGCCCCTGATCTGATGCTAACCCGTATTATTTCGTGCGGTTTAGTTTTTTATCAGAGAGTTTTTTGCATTTTTAAATGTTCATCAATTCACTATCAAAGAAGGGTACGAACAGATTTATGCGAACATACAAATACACATATCTGTCAACACATACGTATTACCTTGAATTAAGTCGAAAAAATAATGTGCATGCGGTGTAGCATTGGTATGCACGGGTATACACAGCCAGCAGACACAACCAGACGCAGACAGAGACCGACAGACGCTCAGACAATTAGTACAAGCAGACAGACACACAGACACGCAGACAAGCGACCAACCAGCCAGAGTCGATGATCAAAATTAATGTTCGAGACGATTATACTCTGTCACCCAAAACCAGACAAATGGGAGAGAACACAGTCTCTCTGTCTGTCTGTCTGTCTCTCTCTCTTGATCTCTCTCTCGATCTCTCTCTCTCTCTCTCTCTCTCTCACACACACACACACACACACACACACACACAAACACACACACGCACACACACACACAAACACACACACACACACAAACACACACACACACACAAACACACACACACACACACACACACACACACACACACACACACACACACACACACACACACACACACAGAGAAACCCAACCACCAAAGAAACAGTTATTTTAATCATGGAAATGTATGTTCCAGACGGAGTGTCGTGTGTCCAGGCAACCAGACAAAAGGGAGGAAATATAATAACACTTATTCCACTTCACTTAACTATTTTGAGAAGAGTACTGTTCATTATCGCGCCACAGTTTCTCCCCTTGTTTTTAGTTCACCAAAACTGAAGGGTGCAGGAATTACACAAAAAAGTGTAGAATATCGCGTATAAATAGCATAACAAATCACAGAAAAATCGGGGAGGGAGGTAAAACAAAATATAGTTTACTTTGTTCTGCTTTTCTTTATCAAAACAATAGTGACTGCGCGTGAGAGCGATAAATAAAAAGATAATGTGTGTTTTGGTTAGTGAATCGTTTCATCTGTAGTTCTTCTTTCTGTTCTATTGTCTGTGTTTTTAAACCCCCGGTATAGGGGTGTGTATAGGATTCGCTCCATGTGTTTGTTTGTTTGTGTTCGCATATAGATCTCAAGAATGAACGGACCGATCGTCACCAAACTTGGTGAACAGGTTCTATACATTCTTGAGACGGTCCTTACAAAAATTGGGACCAGTCAAACACACGGTTAGGGAGTTATTGGTGGATTAAGATTAAGATTAGGATTCGCTCCATGTGTTTGTTTGTTTGTTTGTGTTCGCATATAGATCTCAAGAATGAACGGACCGATCGTAACCAAACTTGGTGAACATGTTCTATACATTCCTGAGACGGTCCTTACAAAAATTGGGACCAGTCAAACACACGGTTAGGGAGTTATTGGTGGATTAAGATTCTACAAGGACTTATAGAGGGAGATATTAATGGTCAAAGGGAAATAACCTTCTCAGTTGGTGGCAGTGAGAATGGTTATTTCCCTTTGACCAACGGGGGTGTTTTTCCTACCTCGGAGGAATTTCTTGTTTTGTCTACGTTGTTTGCTTGTATGCCTAAAGAAGACCCTCTGGTTAAAACTTTGCTGTAATTCGTTCACACGTGAGTACAGTGTTTTTTGGTCTTTTTAATTTCTTTATCAGTTAGTTGATTCATGTATTATTCATGTTTTATTTATTATTTATTACTTCTTTTTACATTTAGTCAAGTTTTTTTTTTATCTTTTTTTTAAATTTATACAAGGTAGACCTCGTTACCTTTACCCTAACCGTGACAAATTCGGCATTTTTGCAAACTTTCTACCATGGGAAATACGTCTGGCGTTTTGCCGTCAGCTGACGTCACATGATACAACGTCCCTGAAGTAGTGTCATGAACTCGTATGCTGTACCAGCGTTTAAGCCGATTAGCTCCCCTGGAAATCCCCAATCGCCCCCGCCCCCCTCATAACAATAACAATAACAATAACAACACTTTATTGTTCATAAAAATGTTACATAAACATGGAACATTTTCTTCGGCACACCCTGCCTGCCTGTAAACGATTATAACAACAATTATCTCATTCTTCCTTTCAATAATTATCTGCATCTTGTTTTCTAGCCCCCATTCCCCGTTTTCGTTCTCATCCCTCATTCTCTACATATCTAACCACCCCCCACCCCCCACCCCCCGCCTCCTCCTCAGTCCCCCGGCCAAGCCCTTCGACGAAGCGCAACCACATATAATAACGGTGCAATGCAGAGAAAGGCTGTAAACCGTTTAAAGCTCTCGTAACAATCCAATAAAACGTTCCCACGTTCTTTGTAGTTCACAGCCAGAGAAAAACTCATTTGCAGCATATTACGCTTTAATAGTGAAAACGCCGAAATGACAAGAACTATTGGCATCATCGTTGCCTGATCATGGAATGGGATAATTGTACGGCCAATGGGATAACGCACATGGTTGCATACTTTCGGTACACCGCACGCCTCAAAAGGTTTGTTCCTGTGTGGTCAATTCTCAGTCCTGTTAGATCGTAATTCCCATCTCGTTTTCGCTCGGGGGTGCAGGTTTTACTGCGCATTCTACCGCCTTCTTGTCATTCCGTCGCGCCCCCCCCCCCTCCCTCACCCCACCACCTTACCACCCCCATCCCGTTAGAGTCCAATTTGCTCTGCTGTTGTGTGACTTGTTTCGAAAATGACCCAGAATCCCAGAAAGTCGTCTAGTAACGGGTTAATGAAAATTCCCCATCCCCTCAACACAGTCACAAGCACAAGCTGTCAGAAAGAAACAGCCAGCTAGTCAGACACACGCACGCACGCACGCACGCACACTCGCACTCTAGCGCACTCACGTAAGCACGCACGTAAGCTCGCACACACACACACACACCAACACACACAGACACACATACACATACACAAACACACACCCACGCTCTCTCTCGCTCTCTCTCTCTCCCTCAGTGTACAATTTGTGCGAGTGTGTGTGAGGATGTGTGAAAGAGAAAGTGTATAGTATGCTTCCATTAACAAGCACACTTTTGAATTTTGAATTTTTATTTTGTTATACTTTTCCCTACATGATTGTGTATTATTTGATTTCTTTTTTTTATTCTTCATACTTGTTCTTTGTTTCATGTGTGTATTATAGTAGGGACTAGCTGTAAGAAAGGACCATATGGACCTAATGCTATCATCCCTCGGTAATAAAGTTTTCGAGTTCGAGTTCTCTCTCTCTCTCTCTCTCTCTCTCTCTCTCTCTCTCTCTCTCTCTCTCTCTCTCTCTCTCTCTCTCTCTCTCTCTCTCTCTCTCTCTCTCTCTCTCTCCGTGCCTTAACCATTATAATTGTATATTGGAAAGATACATTGCTGTACTCCGCTTACGTTTTTGCAAAGGGGGATAGCAATTAATCAATAATTATATCTAGACGTGGTCGAAGGGTTATGATAATCTAATTACTGTGTTTGATCTTAGTCTTAACTACACGTGCACGGATGTCTATTGCAATCGATAGCATCACATTACGAAAATGTATGGTCTCACACATACACAGACAAAGGCGCGGGCACAGAGCCTCAAGCGCATGTATGCACGCTCACGTGCATCATTATATCCACGCACACACACACACACAAACACACACACACACACAAACACGCACAAACACGCACACACACACAAACACGCACACACACACAAACACGCACACACACACAAACACGCACACACACACAAACACGCACACACACACAAACACGCACACACACACAAACACGCACACACACACAAACACGCACACACACACAAACACGCACACACACACAAACACGCACACACACAAACACGCACACACACAAACACGCACACACACACAAACACGCACACACACAAACACGCACACACACACAAACACACACACACAAACACGCACACACACACAAACACGCACACACACACAAACACGCACACACACACAAACACGCACACACACACAAACACGCACACACACACAAACACGCACACACACACAAACACGCACACACACACAAACATACACACACAAACACGCACACACACACAAACACGCACACACACACAAACACGCACACACACACAAACACGCACACACACACAAACACACACACACAAACACGCACACACACACAAACACGCACACACACACAAACACGCACACACACACACAAACACACACAAACACGCACACACACACACACAAACACGCACACACATAAACACGCACACACATAAACATGCACACACATAAACACACACACACACAAACACGCACACACACACACGAACACACACACACACACACACACACACAAACACGCACACACACACACACACAAACACGCACACACACACACACACACATACACACACACACACACACAAACACTGACTCACGCACGCACGCACTCACGCACATAAACACGCACGCACTCACGTACACAAACACACACAAACACACACACACACACACACACAAACACACACACACACACACACAGAGATTACACACACACATGAAGAAACTAAGGAGCCTTTCAGTGGTAAAGGTGATTGACACGATTGTGCACAGACACGATTTCAGACAGAGACAAGGAAAGACAGACAGACACACACACACACACACACACACACGCACGCACGCACACACGCACGCACGCACTCACGTACACAAACACACACACACACACACACACACACACACAGATCACACACACACATGAAGAAACTAAGGAGCATTTCAGTGGTAAAGGTGATTGTGTCTTTCGATGAGAATAATAATTATGCATTATGTGTGCCTCTTATTGCGGGCGCATGTTTGATTGCCTCGTTGTGTGAATACTGACATGCATATAGCTACAAATGTCCGTTTGTAATATTTCCCTCTATATCCTGCACACCTGTGTCATCTCGTCAATGCATATACAATCATCCGGTAAGCAAACAGAATGTTCGCCTCACAACGTTGTTGAATTTTGTAAGGTGCACTGTGTTTATATTACAGAAAAAATAAGCAAAAAACAAGAAAGGTATTGTTGTTGGAACGTTTAATTATGGACAAAAGAAAACGTTACGTTCAGAGATATATCGACCCAACGGTCTTTTAAGTGCACGCGTCCGGACTTTTTCCTGTAGAAAAGTGTTCAATGTTGGCTTTACTTTATTTATTCTATATTTGTATACATAATTAGATAACATTTGTCTGACAACACGTTCAGCAGCTTGAAGGGAAGACACAAGCGAGGCAATCAAATTTTATTTTTGTTAACCACAGATGGCAATGATAACGTGTATGTATGAATCGATCATGCGTGTCGAATGGGAACGCTGAGACTTTGAGGGGAAGTGAGGAAGCTGTCCTCTTCGTTTGTTTTAACTTCACAACTATTTGCTACTTGATCCAGATCCATAATAATGCATGGTTTGTTCATTTGGAATATCACTATTTCAAGAGAGAGATTGGCTGCTTTCGACTTGATTCGATTTACTTTGCGTATCGGCTGCAGAGAAAAGTGAGAATGTTCCCGACTAATGCCGGGTTGCAAGTCTTCGTTTGCTGTGCTGTTTACACTTTCTACTGTTGCCAGTACCACTGACTTGAGGCGAAACAGAAGATTGTGAAACATGCACCTAGAAATACGATACTTCTACCGATCGGCGGCAACCTCCTGTGACTGATGTAGTGTGTGTCGGAGCAGTGTATGCAATTTCTGGGGTCACGCGGCGCTATCGGTTGACCTCGCCTCGGCAGACGATAAAAAAAAGTGAACGGAAGAACACTTGAAAGGGGGGGGGGGGGGGGTAGTCTTCTTGTTATGACAAAGAGTATCAATGTCGAATAACTTTATTCTGTATGGTGTTTGATTACACATTCTAACACAAACTATATGTATTTGTAGATTCCAGAAACGGTCAAACTATATGGCTGTGAGTCATGATAACTCAGTCCATCCGCCTGTCGTCTGCTACACTTTACCCTTTAGAACATAGATTCGTCTGTTTCACTGAGGCACTGAACAGGTTTGGTCAAGCAATCTTCGACGAAGGCCGGACTTGGGAACGAATCGCTTTGGTGGATTGGTCAGTCTGCCACATGTTGTGGGGCCCCCGCTTACGGGTTGAAAGAGACACTGTCGTGTTTTTTTGCAAACCTTCTCGAGTGCACTGCCGTTCTCACGAGATCTGTTACTTCTGTTTAATACCATGTATGACAGATGAAACAGAAAAGCCTGTTGTGAAAATGCACAAATTAGGAGGGAAAAACGAAACAAAACAAAAGTAGCTGATCTCATGAGAACGGCAAACAACGACACATGTTCACCGCTCTCAGCCCTTTGAAGAAAGAGGGGTCGTCCTCGACCCCTCAATTACATATCCGTTGTCTCACCTGGAGGCAGCACTGGAACAAGACCGGGAGACAAAAACTGAGGGGAGACAATTTGTAGGAGATTGTCAAGTCAAGGGCTCAAGGGCAGACAAGTGCTCATTGTCCAGACACTGTATCGACCGTAGTTGTCTGGGGCTTGACCAAGTCTCAACACTGACCATAACCCGCGAAAGAATACAATGGAACCCCATTTGTAAGACCTCCGAAAATCGGACAAAATTAAGTCAAACTCGGTTGACGGTAACAGCTGACTTCTTTGGGTGCCTGTTTGTGTTGTACTTTTCTGTCTGCCACCAGAGTGGAACCCCTTTTTAAGACACCCCCCGCCCCCCCCAAAAAAAAAAAAAAAAAAAAAAAAAATTCGGTAAAGATTAGATCTTAGAAAGAAGGTAATGCCTTAAAAAGGGGGTACATTTACAGAGTTTAGGAACACGTAAAAACCAGCTCGTGCAGATCATGAACACAGAAGAAGAACAAGAACAAGAACAAGAACAAGAACAAAAACAAGAAGAAGAACATCATGAAGAAGAAGAAGAAGAAGACGACGACGACGACGACGAAGAAGAAGAAGAAGAAGAAGAAGAAGAAGACGACGACGACGATGACGATGATGACTGACGACTGACGACTGATGATGATTGATGATTGGTGATGGATAATTGATGATTGATGGATGATGATGGATGATGATGATGATGATGATTGATTGATGATTGATTGATGATGATGATTGATGCGTGGCATGTTTAGTGCACCGATGCTTTTTGTTGCAGCCTACTTTCCTACCTATCTACTTATCTGCCGACTACGGGTCTTTGCGGGTATGCTGTAACCGGATCATCGTTGTTGCTGTAACCTGGTGTTCTGGTGGTTTGCTGTCGCTGTCGTCGTCCTACCAGCTACATTTTCTACTATTTCTGGTAGACTACGGGGAGGACCTTCAGCGACTGAGTGAGGCGCCTGATATCTCCACTAATCCCTGCTTCGTTTCCACGCCAGCCGGCACTTCATTCAACGGAGCAGTTGTGGAGATAGACTATTCACGGGTCGCCCACTCAGTGGCAAAAAGCTAAGTGTGCCATGTCATTGCGACTTTCTTACCACCGAGTCATCTTTTATATTTGTGATTATATTTGAGTGTTGACAACGTGGGGTGTGTGACACCTGCATTTAACCAGCGCTTTTGCATAACCGGCTATCTTTCCTGTCTATACACGGGATCAGCGTGTTATTATCATTTTCTAAACTTTAACTGGCATTTTTGTCAGTGACCTATATTTTACGTTTTGAACGTAAAACATCTTTTGGAGTGAAGTCTCGAGGGAGGTGGCGAGATAGTATATAAACAGGCGTCTGAAACTTATACTTTTGTTGATTCTATCTATTTGTATTACTGCGAGAGTGGATCGTGGTATGGTTAGTTAGTTAGCAGTAACTAACCGTTCATAATCACCTTTTGTGATATATTGAAACGAATTCTGAGTGACCTGCTGCAGGCACAGCTGGTCTCGGCTAAAAAAAACTTGGTCAACATCGGTGGGGGTAGAAAGTGTTAACATGAAATATAACCTGATGGCAAAAGTACGCGTGTCTTAAAAACTGTTTTTGACAATTAAAAAGGATAAGCTCATTCATATGATCATGACCTAAATGACATTGATATAGCATGCAAGTAAAAGGTAGTTCTCTAATTTGGTAATTTAGGGTCAATACTTTTATAGGGGTAACACCCATGTTTTGATAAGTCTATAAATTATTGGAAACTTTTCTCGGTGGGACACATCCATCTCCGTAAAATGTCTGTCAGCAATAATTAGCGTGAAACTGGCGTGAAATTGGTGTTGACTCCCCCCCCCCCCCCCCCCTCCAAAAAAAAAGCGGTTGGCTTTGGGGTTGGGGGAGGGGGTGTGTGAGTTTGAAAGCGGAGAGGCGTGTGCCATAATTC
>NC_090255.1:32911434-32921434 GCF_037325665.1 Littorina saxatilis
CCAGCGCCCAAAAGGCGCAAGTACAAAGACTTACAGAAACGGATAAAGGCGATCGTTAGACAATACAATGACGGAGGTCGGGGGCTGCTTGAAACAATGGAAGGACTCGCCTTTGCTTTCATGTTCTAGTGTTGACGTCTTCAGAGACAAGCTATTCAGTACGTCAGGAGACGCGGTGTGATCTTGAACTGGCACCTCCAGCTATTCATTATGGGCACATTGCAATCTAATTCATTTAATGGCATTTTACTGATTTTAGTGATTTGAATGGACATTTTAATTCATACGCTTTATTGAGAAATAAAGGTAAAGAATAGATTTTTGTGGGATAAACTCAATCAAGCCTATTAGTCACTCAGTTTTGCAGTTTCGCAGACACTTTTACACACACACACACACACAAACACACACACACACACACACTCTCTCTCTCTCTCTCTCTCTCTCTCTCTCTCTCTCTCTCTCTCTCTCTCTCTCTCTCTCTCTCTCTCTGTCTTCCTCTAGCGCTATAATGTACAGCGCTACAATGTACGGCGGCGCTAAAATTTCGCCACGCTGAAAGGTACGGTGCTGAAAAGTCCCAACGCTGAAGTGTACGGCGCTGAAGTATCCTCGCGCTGAAGTGTATGGCGCTGAATTTCTGGTGCTGAAGTGCTGGCGCTGAAGTGACATGGAACCGTTCTCAGACAGCAAAGTGCTTAATCCTCTTTCAGCCTTGGGGCAAATAATAGCGAAAAGGATAATCTACAGTGAATAAAGAGAGGAATAGAGCACATGGAGCAGCAAAGACGAAATACAATCCTTCTTTGGTGGTGGAAGAGAAAGAGAGAGGTAGGGGGGAGGTATAGGGTGGGGGGGGGGGGGGGTTGATCAGGGAACAACTGCTGAAACGGGGTGAAAAAGGGGAACAAACAGGGGAAAATACTAAGAGGACATGAAAGAATGGGACTGAAGGACAGACGTCTACAATATGACATAAGAAGGGGGGGGGGGGGGTAGTTCGGGGTGAGGGGTTAAAAACACCAGACAAACAACTCTTAGCAGAGAAAGCTATGGACGGGAAACAAACAACAAACAGACACAATCTGCCCACAGGAGAAAACTGGGAATAGACAGGAAAACAAGAACACTTTTTTTTTTATCTTTAATATTTTTTTTCCTGTTTTTTTTTTTACAACACATTATACATTACATCACAATTCACATCGCCACATACATACATACAACATGCATAAAAAAGAATGATCTAGAAAAGAGAGAGAAGTAGAGAGAGAGAGGGAGAAAGTTAAAGAGGCACTGTATAGAAGTGTTTGACTACAACAACTACTAGACCTTTAAATAATATTGATTACTACAAGATTCAAGTTTACAACAGAATATATATCAAGATATTGTTAACGAATTAGGGAGGAGGATTGGAGCCTAGACAATTTTCATGAAACCAGGTTAGAATATGGTTGCCAGAGGCGGTCAAACTTATCTTCTGCTAATCCCCCCTTGTACTTTTCCAATAAAAAACAAGAACACTACTTTAAGGCCTAAAAAAAAATAATAGGTGTGGTTACGGTAACCCGACCTACCCTATTTTTAGGGGCCGACCCTATAACTTTTTTTTACATTTGTCAAAAAACAAAACAAACAAAAAACAAAACAAAAAAAACGAGTGCAGAAAACGCAATGAAAGCGAAAGCGCTCGAGTCGCACACTTATTTCCCTGTCAAGTAGGTTTAATTTGTACACATTAGAAAAAAAAGTTTAAAAAAAAAAGTGATTGCCTACCTTCCTACCCTATTTTTTTTTTGGCTATGTTACCGTAACCACACCTATTTTTTTTTTTTTTTTGCCTAACTAAAGAAAACGGATAGAAAAAATCGAGAGAAGAGCCACAAGAAGGCTTCAGAGACCACGCGAAGCAACGAACCAGCGACGAATCAGTTCTCAAGGACGTCACCGTGAAATTCGTTAACAGATACAGTCGAACTTGCCTTGACGACCACTTCTAGAGAACGACCACCTGCCTATTACGACCATCGCAAAGAAACCCCGACAAGATTCTTTTCTTTTTTATTCACCGTTTCAAGTAATTAAACAAAATCACTTGCCTATAAAGACCACGTTGGTCTTTTGCGTGGTCGTTATAGACATGTTCGACTGTAGCTTGCTTCTCGTGCAAAAGCCACCATGACAACAACCTGACTGTTACAGGTGATAAGAGCATCTGAAATTCCACTTGAACGCTTACAAAACAAACAAAACAAATCTTCGGACTGCCTGCTTTCTGTGCTGAGTACAAAACGTGTGTTGCTCCAGCAACCATCTCTCGGTAACGACCACCCATATAAGGCCGATTTGTCTGTGTCTGTGTCTGTGTGTGTGTGTGTGTGTGTGTGTGTGTGTGTGTGTGTGTGTGTGTGTGTGTGCGTGCGTGTGTGTTTGTGCGTGTGTGTGTGTGCGTGTGTGTGTGGGTGTATGCGCGTGTGTGTGTGTGCGTGTGGGAAAGTGTCCCATCATTATGTGAAGCGAACATCTGAGACTGTAGTTGATAACGATAGATTCATTTGAATTGTGTATTGTGTATGTGATTGTGTTTCCATTTATTTAAGGTTTATTTGTTTTTAATGTGTATTGTTCCTGTTATTAAGATGATTATATTTAAGATTTATTTAAGGCGCTTATGTTGTGTATTGTTGCTGTTATTAAGATTATTATAATTAAGATTGTAGGGCGCTTAGAACTATTTTAGGATTTGCGCCCTTTAAATACCCTTATTATTATTTATTATTATTATTATTATTATTATTTAAGTTATTGAGACATCCCAGTGCACTAAGGGATTTATAGAGCAAATCGAGAAAATTCATTATTGAACGAAGCGCATAGCGCTGAGTTCAATAATTATTTTCGAGATTTGCTCTATAAATCCCTTAGTGCACTGGGATTGTTTCAATAACGATATTGTCAGTACCGCCAGAGAAAAAAGAAGATTCAAAAAGCACATTTTGCAACGCGCATTTGGATAGGCGTGACTGTGTGGTCAAGGTCGTGTCACGGATCTACTTTTATGTGGGCTGCCTCAAAAGTGTCGTGCTTTCGTCACACGCAAACTCTTGTTTTAATTTCTGTTGGTAAATTCCAGTGTAGCGTTAAGCTAAAAAGTTATGATCTTTCATAGAGACCTCATAATATAAACTCGGAGAAAGGACTGTGCTCTTGGTTTTGAAACCTTCATCGAGCTTCGACAGATTGACTGTGCAGAGTTTTGCCCCTTGCCACGGTCGACGGAAAGCACATTTCCAAAATAAATGTGGCATGTTTCTCGTGTGGTATCTTTACTCATCGGGGAGTCTGGTACTACATATGAACGGTAAGAATGCTCTGAACCCTACACGTATTATATCCCCATCGTTGTTTTTTTGTTCACATTTGCCCAACATGTTAATTTGCTGAGCGGGGTTTATGTCGTCTGCTAGGGCAATCAAACCACTGCTGACTGCATGCAGTCTGCACTGCCACTGAGTCTGCACGCACGAGGCACGCTGGTAATAAGTCTTATATATGGTAAGAACGTTCTGAACCCTACACGTTTTCGATTACGATTGTTCTTGCCTTGAAATAATAATTCGGAAACCATTCATTTACTGAACTGATGCAGTCGTATTTCAGTGTAGTCAGTGCGGCTACGTATGACAGAGTCGATCGAGTCAGTCTTCCAAACTGGTCTAGCTGGTACGTTATCGGAATAACACTTGTGTTTTCTGCTAGCGGGTGGGAATTTTATATTAACTCATCATTTAGTAATGTGGATGATAAGCTACATGCCACTAACACGGCATATGAGAAGAATCTATGCAAGTCGGCGAGAATTAGATGAAACGCAGCGGCTTCTATTTTTAGATCAGTGGCAGTCGCACTTTGGCACAGGCACATGCAATCTGTCAGAAAAAAACCCACTTCTGCTTTAATTGAGAAGCAGGGAATTTATGGTCATTTGGTATTGTGGAGAATATGGATAAGCTACATGTCATTCATTAATTCTGATAATGAGAGCACAGTCTTGCTTAGGCAAAGGGCGTAAGAATACGCTCTGTGGAAAAGTTAGCGCACTCCAAGAGTGCGCTAACAGTTTTAGCGCATCGCCATTAGCCAATCAACTGGTTCACATCAGTCATGTGACACCAGTACTTACTGACAATTATTATTATTATTTAAGTTATTGAGACATCCCAGTGCACTAAGGGATTTATAGAGCAAATCGAGAAAATTCATTATTGAACGAAGCGCATAGCGCTGAGTTCAATAATTATTTTCGAGATTTGCTCTATAAATCCCTTAGTGCACTGGGATTGTTTCAATAACGATATTGTCAGTACCGCCATAGAAAAAAGAAGATTCCAAACGCACATTTTGCAATGCGCATTTGAATAGGCATAACTGTGTGGTCAGGTCGTGTACAGTAAAGATCTACTTTTGTGTGGGGTGTCTCAAGTGTGTCGTGCTTTCGTCACACGCATTTTAATTTCTGTTGGTAAATTCCAGTGTAGCGTTAATCTGAACAGTGATGATCTTTCAGAGAGACCTTATTTGAACTCGGAGAAAGGGCTGTGCTGTTCATTATTTGCGATTCGAAACCTCCAGTCGAGCTTCGACGGATTGACTGTGCGGAGTGACTCCCCTTGAACTGATTGACTCGAAGCCGCGGGACTCGACGGTTCGCACATTTTCAAAACAAATGTGGCATATTTCTCGTGTTGTATCTTCACTCATCGGGGAGTCTGATACTAAATATGAACGGTAAGAATGCTCTGAACCCTACACGTATTATATCCCCATCGTTTTTTCGTTCACATTTGCCCAACATGTTAATTTGCTGAGCGGGGTTTATGTCGTCTGCTAGGGCATCAAACCACTGCATGCAGTCTGCACTGACTGAGTCTGCACGCACGAGGCACGCTGGTAATAAGTCTTATAATGGTAAGAACGTTCTGAACCCTACACGTTTTCGATTACGATTGTTCTTGCCTTGAAATAATAATTCGGAAACCATTCATTTACTGAACTGATGCAGTCGTATTTCAGTGTAGTCAGTGCGGCTACGTATGACAGACTCACAGAGTCGATCGAGTCAGTCTTCCAAACTGGTCTAGCTGGTACGTTATCGGAATAACACTTGTGTTTTCTGCTAGCGGGTGGGAATTTTATATTAACTCATCATTTGGTAATGTGGATGATAAGCTACATGCCACTAACACGATGAGAAGAATCTATGCAAGTCGGCGAGAATTAGATTAAACACAGCGGCTTCTATTTTAGATCAGTGGCAGCCGCACTGTGGCACAGGCACATGCAATCTGTCAGAAAAAAAACCACTTCTGCTTTAATTGAGAAGCAGGGAATTTATGGTCATTTGGTATTGTGGAGAATATAAGCTACATGTCAGTAATTAATTCTGAGGATGAGAGCACAGTCTTGCTTAGGCAAAGGGCGCAAGAATACGCTCTGTGGAAAAGTTAGCGCACTCCAAGAGTGCGCTAACAGTTTTAGCGCATCGCCATTAGCCAATCAACTGGTTCACATCAGTCATGTGACACCAGTACTTACTGACAATTATTATTATTAGATATGTGGTTTCATATCATGATTGCTTCCGCGAAAAGGAATGTATCTTAAGAAAGACTATTCACAGTAAAGAACCAGAAACGAAATCCAAAAAGAGATAGACTCCAAAATTCAGAATAAAAAAATTAAAAAACCCAAGAATGGTGTAGGTTATTGGAACGTTTAGTATATGACAAAACCAAACGTAAACGTAACGTTTTGTTTTGTCATAAATTGAACGTTCCAATAACAACAAATTCTTGGTGTTTTTTTTACCAGAAACAAATCACACACACACACACACTCACACTCTCACACACACACACACTCACACACACACACACACACACACACACAAACACACACACACAACACAGCCAGAGACCGGAGAAAATGGAGGACAACTATTAAGGCCCTATGATACGAAAGAAGCAAAGAGGTCCAGAGACAAGCCACGGTCTCTGCGGGGATTAAATCAAGTAAGCCCTAGAAGGGATGGCCCCTCCAATGATCAACGTCCACTCCAGTCCGCACCGAGGGGTCTTAAGTTCGAGGTCCGGTGCCGGCTTGATGGGACCTAATGATAAGCTTTGGAGGACGACACACACACACACACACACACACACGGGCGCGCGCGCGCGCACACACAACACACACACACACACACAACACTGACACACACACACACACACACACACACGCGCGCGCGCACACACACACACACACACACACACACACACACACACACACACACACTGCAGAGTTCATGGGGAGTTCGTGAATTATTCTAAAGAGGAGATGCCACGTCATTTTGCGACAATGCAAGCCAATTTTGCGACTGCCGTAAAATCATTAATTCCAAAGCCAGCACTAGCCTGCGTTTCTCTTAGTTCGATTAGAGACAGTCGCTTGGCGGTTAAAGACCTTTTAATGGACAGCCCAGCTCTCCATCCCAGGCACACCCGGATGTTGGGCGCAGCTGGAGCTGTCTTCTTAATTTCCTTCTGATCCAACTCAGGTTACCTTTTAATCCATCTCTGGCTCGTTCTGTCTCTATTTCTCTTCCTCCCTCTCTCTCTCCATCCCCCCCTCTCTCTCTCTCTCTCTTTATCTGTCTCTCCTCCCCCCCCCCTCTCTCTCTCTCTCTCTCTCTCTCTCTCTCTCTCTCTCTCTCTCTCTCTCTCTCTCTCTCTCTCTCTCTCTCTTGTTCGTAAGTGACAAGTGCACTGTTCAATTTAACCAGGAGCAGTTAACAGACAAACCAGCTCTGTGGCATTTCAACCACGAAGGTTCATGCTTTAGGTTTGCGGTATAGTTAAATCCTCCTTTAAACACAGACAGACACAGACACACCCACAGACACAGACACACACCACACACACACACACTCTCTCTCTCTCTCTCTCTCTCTAGATTTTCGGACGCATCACATAGACCTCCCTGCCAGGTCTTAAGAGAGGGTTTTCACTTCAGGTTGCGAATTGGTTTAGCCTGTGAATTTCCACACTCATTTTTCCTTCGCAAATTCAGTACACACTGGCACGTTAAATCAAATGAAATAAATTAAAACTGAACCCGAATCAAACGGGAAGTAGCGGTTATTTTTGCCTTATAGTTCACTCTTCTTAGAAAAAAAAAGAAGTCTGTACAGTAACCAAATTATGTGCCTCCGTACGACACTCGGTCTGAACAAAAATGTTAAACTTTGCTCTACCAAATCTATAAATCCATTAGTCCGTAGCTCTGTCTTCTGCGCCAGAGTTCAGATTCAGTTCATCGTCAAATTGAATTAAGTGCAGGCACGTTTGCATACATCTAGCAGACGTAACTCGTTGGAAATTAGTCATTCCATTCGGAATCTAGCAAATGCGAGCTTATCTGCTCTCATCGGCAACAAAGTGGCAGAAAACAAAACCCAAATGAAGTGGAAGGTGCCTGTGACGCATGTAAATGTCTGTGACGCATATAAATGTCTGTGACGCATGTAAATGACTGTGACGCATGTAAATGACTGTGTCGCATATAAATGTATGTGACTCATGTAAATGTCTGTGACGCATGTAAATGACTGTGACGCATGTAAATGACTGTGGCGAACATAAATGTATGTGACGCATATAAATGTATGTGACTCATGTAAATGTATGTGACTCATGTAAATGACTGTGACGCATGTAAATGACTGTGACGCATGTAAATGACTGTGGCGCATATAAATGTGTGTGACTCATGTAAATGTCTGTGACGCATGTAAATGACTGTGACGCATGTAAATGACTGTGACGCATATAAATGTATGTGACTCATGTAAATGTATGTGACTCATGTAAATGACTGTGACGCATGTAAATGACTGTGACGCATGTAAATGACTGTGGCGCATATATATATATATGTATGTGACTCATGTAAATGTCTGTGACGCATGTAAATGTCTGTGACGCATGTAAATGTCTGTGACGCATGTAAATGACTGTGACGCATAAAAATGTATGTGACTCAGGGTTCCACATCACGTGAAATTGGAGGTATTATACCCTCTGACCCCCCAAATCACGTACGAGACGCTATTTGAAAGGGTGTCGGTAAGTAACAATTATTTTGCCAAGAGGTATAATAACGTACTACTTGAAAGGCAAAAGGGTATGACTTTGATCGTTTTACAAACGGTACGACTGGTTATGCGACGCTCGAGGTTTGTTTTTTGTTTTTTTTCGCGGGAGACTAATTTCGGAAAGCTTCACCGGCGATCTCGACACGTGTTTACTGTCTCCAGGAAGTTGGCGCTGTCAGCGTGACCAGAGTTACTTCCCCTCCGCTATTTTCGGTTCTGTTGGTTCCGCGAAGACCGCGAGCGTGCAAGTTTGCAGACGATCAGTTTTGTCACTGACTTTGTGTTTGAAAATGCCACGACCAAGAAAGCCTGCTGCAGTTGATCCAAAACAACGAACTTTGACGTTTGCGATACCTGATTTTAGCATGCTTGGTGAAATTCTCTTGACCACATTCCAATCACTTCTGTACCCTGTGAGAGAGGCTTTAGTCAACAGAACCGGGGGAAGTCAACGCTAAGGAACCGACTCTCAGTGGAGAGACTGGTCAACAAAATGATGATTAAACACGTAGGCACTGACCTAAAGCGTGACATCACTGGAAGGGCATTGCAAGTGCACGGAGCCACGAGGAAAAGGAAATCTGTTGACAGTGGCTGTGACTTGCAAAGCAAAACACCAAGACTTCACCCAAAGACTGAGTTACAGAGTAATATTAGAGCCATACAGTTGCAACGCCCTTTTAATGATGCCACGCTTTAGTGTGTTGGAACTTAGATTGAACTGTTGTTGTGGAGAGACACAGTCACAAGTGTGTTGCAGATGTGAATTTCAACAGGCACTTGGTAGGTGTGTTGTTAATTTGTAACCAACAACTAGTACTGAACAGGCAAATAATTTCAAACTTATTGATACTCATAATAATGTTCTTGTTGTTGTGGAACTGAACTGACTTTTCATAGCATTACCCTGAATTTGTGGGGGAAAACCTGTGTGGCACTGCACTGTTGAACTCATAATTGTCAGTTGGTGGCTGGGTTCTGGGTTATTTATAAAAGTTTACTGTTCAGAATTTCAAGCCAGTTTACTTGTTCATTTTGTGAAAGCTCTCAGCCTCTGACTAGTGCTTTGATACCCCGGTAATTGCTGTAAATGTGTAAGTGTTATTCACTTATTGTAATGCTACAAGCAAGAATTTACACATATGACATTTCACAATGGTCATAAATTATTTCCTTTATTCAAAGCACTCTCAAATTGACAATGCAATTTGCACACATTGACATCATGCACATGCAAGAACCTGGTAAAACAGCAAAGCAATACACCGAATCGCCGACAACATGCCATACCCTTTGATCAATCATGAAAACCCTTTACGTTTTTGGTGAAAGGGTATGAATACCCTTGACCTCAGAGCCTGTGTGGAACCCTGGTGACTCATGTAAATGACTGTGACGCATGTAAATGACTGTGACGCATGTAAATGACTGTGGCGCATATAAATATATGTGACTCATGTAAATGTATGTGACGCATGTAAATGTCTGTGACGCAGGTAAATGACTGTGGCGCATATAAATGTCTGTGACGCATGTAAATGTCTGTGGCGCATATAAATGTATGTGACTCATGTAAATGTGTGTGACTCATGTAAATGTCTGTGACGCATGTAAATGTCTGTGACGCATGTAAATGACTGTGGCGCATATAAATGTCTGCGACGTATTTCTAGTTGGTTATTATTGTTTATCGTCTGTTCAGCAGTTAATGCTATGCTAGACCGATACAAGCTCATTTCCTTTCTTGTAAATGTCTGAATGGAATACTAATAGTTTACACCATGCTTCCCA
>NC_090255.1:32926434-33138934 GCF_037325665.1 Littorina saxatilis
ATATGATTATGCGCAATAGCAAATGTCCATTATTATTATTATTATTATTCGTCCGTAAATCTTTCTGATAGTATGCACGTTATCGCAGAACCTGACAAAAACAAGAAATTCCTCCGAGGTAGGAAAAACACCCCCGTCCTTACCATTCTCACTGCCACCAACTGAGAAGGTTATTTCCCTTTGACCATTAATATGTCCCTCTATAAGTCCTTGTATAATCTTAATCCACCAATAACTCCCTAACCGTGTGTTTGACTGGTCCCAATTTTTGTAAGGACCGTCTCAGGAATGTATAGAACCTGTTCACCAACTTTGGTGACGATCGGTCCGTTCATTGTTGAGATCTATATGCGAACACAAACACACAAACACACAAACAAACAAACAAACACATCGACCGAATCCTATACACACCCCTATACCGGGGGTGTAATGAGTCAGAAGACGACATTGGAGCCGGCATACTTCTAAGTGACACGGAAGAACCGTGAACATAATGATGCATAAGGAGGTAACGAAGCTCGAAGGTGTTATATGTTAATCAGACGTGGGATCATAAATTACTGTACATGAAGGTAGTGTTTTGAGCCGATACTAGATTTCAGGATGAGAGAGAGATAGAAAGAGAGAGAGAGAGAGAGAGAGAGAGAGAGAGAGAGAGAGAGAGAGAGAGAGAGAGAGAGAGAGAAAGAGAGAAAGAGAGAGTTGAACTGAATTTTATTTTACAAGGATTAGAGAGAGAGACTGAGACAGGCAGACAGACAGACAGAAAGAGAAGTAGAGAGAGAACAAAAAGTAAGAGAGAGAGAGGGGGGGAGGGGGAGAGAGAGTGATAGAAGGAGAGAGAATAAGAAGGAAGAATGGAGGGGGAAATAAAATCACACAAAGATCAATACGTAAAGAGAGAAGGGCGGAGAAAGAGGAAGAGGGAGGAAGGAGATAGACAGGGAGAGAGAGAGAGAGAGAGAGAGAGAGAGAGACAGGGAGAGAGAGACAGAGACAGAGAACTCAGAACTCAGAACTGGTTTACTGTGAAGCCATCGGCCCGAACACAGATTGGGAGAGGGGGGGGGGTCGAAAAGATCGCGATATGTACATAGGATAATAGGAGACAGAGACAGAGAGAGAGAGAGAGAGAGAGAGAGAGAGAGAGAGAGAGAGAGAGAGAGACCGGGACAGAGACAGACAGACAGAGTGAGAGCTTTGAGGAGAGAGAGAGAGAGAGAGAGAGAGAGAGAAACAGACAGGGACAGAGACAGACAGACAGTGAGAGCTTTGAGGAGAGACAGAGAGAGAGAGACAGAGAGAGAGAGAGAGAGAGAGAGAGAGAGAGACAGAGACAGACAGAGTGAGAGCTTTGAGGAGAGAGAAACGGGATGGGCATAGTGAGCGAAAGAGGGAAACCTAGACAGAAAATAGAAAAACACCGCTCCCACTGTCGTTCACCTGTTGTACATCGCTGGTACATACATATATACATAACCCTCTCCGGATTTTCGTCAGAATACGTTTGATGTCATCTCTGCTTTTTCAGCCAGTAATGTATTGTATTCATCATCCCAAAATAAAAATGTATGCACTCTTGGTCGTTGGCACTAAGAGCGTCTTTATCTGTTCCCGAAATGTGTGCATAAATATGAAAGGAAAGGTAACAGCTGACAGACAGTAACTTTGTTCTTGGCATTGACACCACTCAGAAGCATACTGGCGCAAGGAGAGAAACGTATTTAACAAGCCGCGTGAAGCGATATAAATACATTTAGTCAAATATGTCAGGTTGAAACTATGCTATGCTATGCTATGCTATGCTATGCTATGCTATGCTATGCGATGCTATGCTAACTTGGTTGTTCTGTCCCCAGAACTAGTGTCTATTTGGGGACATAACGTGATTATATGATTTGTTTGTTGGTTTGTTTGTTTGCTTATCGCCCAGCCGACCACGAAGGGCCATATCAGGGCGGTGCTGCTTTGACATATAACGTGCGCCACACACAAGACAGAAGTCGCAGCACAGGCTTCATGTCTCACCCAGTCACATTATTCTGACACCGGACCAACCAGTCCTAGCACTAACCCCATAATGCCAGACGCCAGGCGGAGCAGCCACTAGATTGCCAATTTTAAAGTCTTAGGTATGACCCGGCCGGGGTTCGAACCCACGACCTCCCGATCACGGGGCGGACGCCTTACCACTACGCCAACCGTGCCGGTTGATTATATGATAAGAACGTTGAAACTAAAAGATCAACATTAAAAACCAGCCATCACCGAGACTAAATGTATAGTAAATATTGGCTAGTAGAAGACTGGTCGAGAGGGGGTCACGCTCGGCTCCGCGAAGCAATACCAACAATCGAGTTCTATGTTCTGTTCTTTAATTGTGAGCAATTTTTTTTTAGAGTAAACATGGCATACCTATATATTTTTGAATTCGGGAAATGATACAGAATAAGATGAAATTATTTTTGGATCGATTACTCAAATTTTAATTGTAATCATAATTTTGCCTAATTAACCTATTGTCATTAATTTTAAGTACATTCTTAGAGTAAACATGGCATATCTACATAATTTTGGATTCAGGAGATAATAAAGAACAAGATGAAATCATGTTTGGGTCGATTACTAAAAAACTAATTTTAATTACAATTTTGAGATTTGTAATGACCTTTCTCATTCATTAATGTTTAAGCTTCATAGCTGAAATACAATCCCATAGTCCGAACTGAGTCGAAGATTAGTTGAGAAAACATTCAATCTATTTAATAAAAAAAATGAGGGCGTGACAGTGCCGCCTCAACTTTCACGAAAAGCCGGATATGACGTCATCAATGATATTTATCAAAAAAAGGAAAAAATGGTCTGGGGATATCTTACCCAGGAACTCTCATGTAAAGTTTTATTAAGATCGGTCCATTAGTTGATTTGGAATCGTTCTACACGCACTCACACACACACACACACACACACACACACACACACACACACACACACACACACACACACACACACACCACAACCCTCGTCTCGATTCCCCGTCTATGTTAAACAATCCAGTCAAAACTTGACTAAATGTAAAAACGAAGTGACAAACCGACTGACACAGAGAATGAAAGACAGACAGTCCGACAGACAGTACGACACACACACACACACACACACACACACACACACACACACACACACACACACACACACAAACACACAAACACACACACACTCTCTCTGACTCAAACACACACACACACACACACACACACACACACACACGCACGCACGCACACACACACACACGCCATCATCACCACCACCACCACCACCATCACTCTCAACCGCACCAAACCTCTTCCCTCATACCCCACCCCCCCCCCCCCCCCCTAACACCCCTTTCCCCACCCCCTTTCCCATGGGCGCGTCGGCACATCCAATGCAATTAACAGATAACATTTTAACAAGGTTGAAGAATGCTTGAACAAAGATTTGGTGAAATCGTCTTACGCTTCATTTAGTCTTGGCAAAATTCGATTCGAATCGACGTGAGAAGAACATGTCGTGTTTTCTCCATTATAACCACGTTTCAACCCGGGTACCCCTCTACAGCCCTTTTAAGCGTACAGCTTGTCCTTCGTTGTCTGCATATGTGTCTGTCTATTCCCAGCCCGTTTTAAATTATTTAGTTTATTCACAACGATTGTGAATGATGTCAAGGGTGCAGCCATTAAGGCGATGTGAGGCACTAAAATCACCAAAATTAAACTTGGAGAATACATGGAATAACTTAGTTTTCTGGGTAGTTATTGAAGTGACTTATGAAAAGAAATGAAAAACATGTGAATGCTACAGGACATAGACTGCCGTTGCTATGGGAACTGGCTTAAACAGCACCATATTGTATTTTTAGGAAACGGTTTTACAGCAGCATCATACACCAGAAAAGCTTAATATTTGGAACAACGATACACATTACTTTTATCTACAATCATATGGAACGATATTTTTTTTATCAAAGACTACAGTTGGATTTATATTAATTTTTGTAATTTGTTTTGTTTGTTTGTTTGCTTGACGCCCAGCCGACCACGAAGGGCCATATCAGGGCGGTAATTTTTGTAATAAGTATTCATGAATTTTTAACCGCATATTCATTAATCCTTATTTCACAAATTAATAGTCTTTTTCGTTTCGGAATGAAGGAAGGGCGATAAATCTTCAAGTGAAATTATCACGTCTGTCCTCGATCAGAATGGAAAAAAAAACCCTAGGAGGTGGTCCAGAATCGGGCATACTTTGATTATTTTCAGTCCAAATAAATCACACAGACTTTGTTTATACAAAATCACATACGAAGCCAGAATAAAAATTCGATGCGATGACCTACTTCTGCTTCGCCATTTGCTTTCTCACCATGAAGTTGGATAAAGTACCAGGATCAGCACATTTCAAAATATTTCAGTTCACAACAGTTGTCTACCTCCAATGAACACATTCTCAGCGCTGAAAGACTGTGAAAGGGTTGATGAATCTAGCAATGCATAAAATGGCCAACAAATAAAACTGTTAGTGTGCAAAAATACTCAGAAAAGTTGACGAAATATTGTTCGTTTTTTGGGGGTGGAAAACGTGACTGCATTTTGACGTTCCACGTTCCGTTTCAGTTGACCTTCACCTTTCCAGCGAGAGACCCCCGAAATGATGACGTTTACCACAACTTCAAAACGAAACGTCCCGACGTTTCGTTTTTTAAATCTCCCTAGTACTGACGAGACTTCCACGTTTTACAATCGTTTTGCCAGGTACGCCAGACGATGCAATTGCAAAAGGTATGTTGGTTGTGACGATCATTTAAAGAAACAAAGAAAGATAGCAACCATTGAAAGAACGCTTTGCTTTACTTTTCCTAATTGCTTTTTCAGAAGAAGCATTCGCAGGCAAACATTTAACACTGGTGCTGTCTTTGTCATGACGAGTAAAGATTTGTTTTAGTTTTCAGCATTAAAACAACAGAAAAAAAGACAAGAGAGAAGAGAAACATTACGTGAGGTACAGGGACAGAGGGAACAGAACCCAAATGATGAAAATGCACAGAAACACCTTGGTACAATGGAACAGTAGACCATGAATCGAACACGAGAAATTGTCAACTCCCAACACAAAGAGCAAAGAACAACTGTAGAGGAAACGTCGGGAGCAGGGGGCTGCCAAATAAAAGGTGAATTGTTGTTAGTTCACTTTTTCTTGTTTGTTTAACAAGGTAGCGATAAGAATTCACCCACACACAAACACACACGCACGCACCTAAACACGAACACACACACGCATACACAAACGCACGCGCACACACATAAACACACGCATACACTAACACACACACACACACACACACACACACGCAGGATGGAGAGTGAGAGAGAATGAGAGAGCGGGACAGACAGACAGACAAGACAGAGAGAGACAGACAAACAGACAGACAAACAGACAGACATACAGTCAGACAGAGAGACAGACAAGACAGAGAGAGACAAACAGACGGAAAGACAAACAGATAGACAAACAGACAGATAGTGAGGGTGGCAACTACAGACAGACATACAGGTACAGGAAGAGACAGTGACAGACAGTCACACACAGACACAGAAACACACACACACACACACACCTACCTACACACAAACACAAACCGCACACACTCACACACACACACACACACACACACACACTCCCCCCACCCACACACAAACCGACATACACACAACGGACGGACAGAGACGAAATCACCTACCTGTCAGTTCCAATTGCATCTCATCCTCCACCCTCCACATGAGAAGACCGCTGGACACTAGTGCCTTTGACCGAAACAGTCACAGACGAACACGATTTCTCCAACACACACAGCCAGGAAGATGTACTTCAGGCCCATCAAACTAAGTCAACAACGGACGGTCATTGTTCTCATCCGCACCACAACACTGGATAAATTGTATAATTATGTAAGGTTGTTCACCGTACAAAACTCAACAACACTTTTCCAGCATGAACATTCACTAGACGTTTCAAGCGCACCAACAGTATGTCAAAGATTGTCGCGCGCTCATTGTTGTAATTGTTCAATCAATCAATCAATCAATTGTTCACCACGAATACGACGTAGAAAGTGACGTTGAAACAATAAGGAATAACATTAATGTTGTTTCAATCGCTATCCACACCTCAGCAATCTTCTCGCAACATGAACATTCCGGAGAAGTTTAAACACCACCACTTAATAAAAACCTGGCGTTCTGGGATCTTGTCCGGATCACAATACGATGTATTCACACCAGATTATATAAACATGTCGTGTGTTGTACTGTCCACACATCAACATTATTCTTCCAGCATGAAAAATTAAGTCACAAGCACTTAAGGCACACCAAACAGTCACAATCTGAAACTTATTGATCTAATTATCACCAGGAGACGACATAAAATCTGTCGTTGGAACAAAAATGAAAATGTACTGTATCATTTCAGTTACTGTCCACACTTCAACGCTATTATTTCAGCATGAAAAGAACATTCACAAACACTTAAGCCACACCTAACTTAGTCAAAATCTGAAGCTTATTGATCTAATTAACAATGTCGTTGGTAAAAAGTATGTATCATTTCAGTCACTGTCCACACTTCAGCGCGGTTTTTCCAGCTTGAAAATTCACAAGAAATCCAGGCTCATCAAACTTAGTCTAATACTGTATCTCACTTGTCTGCTCCGCACCGCAATCAGATCTAGGAACGCTGAAACAACAACACAATCATGCAATTTCTAGGCAATATAAGTATATCCATGCCTCATCTTTATTTTTCCAGCATGGGTTTTCGTGAAAAGTTCACTGCATCGGCAGTGTGAAAAAGGTTGATGAAATTAAAATCAGATTCCACAGCTTATTCAGCGAGAATACTTCTCCATCACATAAGAAAAGTTCAGGAACACCAATGATAATTCCAGGCAATGACTGGTCATTGGATGACAGGTTTTCCGCCACAAGTTTGCAAACAACCATAGATTAGACAAGGGAATTTACCTGCTTAGTGTATAACTGGATCAGACATTCTACTAGAACGTTCACTGACATGAACAGATAAGCCAAATAAATAACCGCTCGTTATACAAAATGTAACATGATATTAATTCACATTAAAAATGATTACTTAGTATTGTGTTTTGAGCACCAATGCCGTCAATGGGGAAAACCCATCTTCTAAACTAACTCTTTAATCGTCTTACTCTTTTTGGGGGTATTTTTGCCAAAAATGATGTATCTGTGCAATACCGGAAAGACTCTTTATGAATCCAACGAGCAATGATTTTTGAAATTCTGTCAAAGTACAAAAACCGAAATTTATTTTGCGCAGACTATGATATCTACCAAAGAGGAAATCTGTTCATACAGAACAGGCCTGGTGGGACCTGTTTAAAGTGAAATAAAACATACGTCAACAAATAAATCGTTTTCGTTCTTGAAGATGTATGTTTTCCAAAAACTAAACGTTTTACCCAAAAAGTCGCCAAAACGTAAATTCTGACACATAAATCAAGTAAATGTGACTTTTAAGGAGAAAAAACAATAACACTTTTATCTATCGAAGAGATCGAAGAGATCGAACAAATCAAAAAGCCGTTTCAAAGAAATAACTCGATTGTTCTGGTGTTTAAATAAATAAACATAAGTTGAGGAACTAACACGGATCCCAAAAGTAAACCTGCACTGACTATTATATAACTGCTATTCTCTCAACAACAACAACAAAAAAACACAAGAAAGGTAATTTGTTTGAACGTTTGTTATTGACAAATTACCTTTCTCGTTTTTTTATTTTGAATTTTTGAACGTTGGCAGTCTCTTTGTTTTTGGATTTGCTATTCTCTATATAATACACACAACAACAGGCTACCGAATAATACTTTTAGTTCGTAATTCACTCTTGTGTATCAAGTCTGTTGGCACTGAGCTAAAAATGCACTACTGGCCAATTTTAAAGCTTTTTCCCCTTCGATTGTACACGCAAGACCAAGTACGCACGAACAAGATACTGTGTAATCAATTTATTACCACGGCCTTTGTGGCTTACATCTTAATCCTTTTATTTTAAAAAAAAGTTTGGAGATTTATTGTTCGTGTTCCTCTTACTTGTTCATCTATTTGCTTTTATTGGTGATCCTGAAAGGTTCCACCTTTTAACTCGTTTTGAATCAAAATCATGTTACAAACCCGTTATTCAAGATATAGAATACAGACTTATAATTCTTACTAAGAAACACCTTAACTACTTTTCATGTTAACGAATTCCACAGAGCATTATCATCTTAACCTCGCCCCCAGCCCTTCTCTCTTTATTTATTTATTTTTTCTTTCTTTTTAAAAGCGGACAAACACTCAAGCCCTTAATTGCTTAAAACCGTAGGACTTTTAATATAAATTTTACGTAATCAATGTCAGAGTTCGATGGGTTATAGAAACTCGAAAATACCAAGCATGCATCCGCGAAAATCGTCGTATGGCTGCCTTATATAAACGGCGGGGTAAAACCGGTCATACACGTAAAAACCCACTCGTGCAAACACATTAGTGAACATGGGAGTTTCAGCCCATGAACAAAGAAGAAGAACAATATGACGACAAGGAAGTAGAGGTTACATGCCGAGTCTCAGTGATTATCAAAAATAATGGTCGAAGTTAGCGGATCATGAAAAATGCGAGCTTCAGCGAGCTTTTTCATGACCGCGAACTGAGACCATTATTTTTGATAATCACTGAGACGAGGTATGTAACCTCTTTATTCCTCCTTTCTTCAGTTATTCAAAGAAAAGAGGAGTTTTTGTGCGAAAGTTTGATCGAATCATATTCACCCAACCAGTCTACCTGCGCAGGCGATCGATTAATGCGCGGTTGTATAGTTCCGTGCAAATCATTCAATTCTGTTAACACTTCTAGTCAGTTTCCATGTTTTGAACTAAAATCAAGTACACAGTTATGTTGTCATTCTGCTGTGGCGGTAAAGGCAGATAGCGTGTGTTCTGTTCATGTTTTGGTATCGCTTAGGAAATGTTCTTTCCTCGAATGTGACTAGCAGACGAAGTTTTACACCCATGTTCCATCGTTAAAAACTGTATGAAATTCAGTTGTCTGGGGCAAAATAGTGTATGAAACCGCTGCATGTTCTTTAAGTTGATTAAATGTTTGCAATTGATTGTGTGTGATCTGTTTATACAATGAAATATTGTTGAAAACTGACCGTCGGATTGCAGTCTTTTCGATGCAGCCGAAATCTGGAAGGGGAACTACTCGTGTCGCTAGACAAAGTATGAGAGTTACTTTTCCTTGGAATCTTGCTAGCGATAAACGATTGTGCACGGCAGATTTGAATTCAGAAAACAACCAAACTCATGGATTTTATATTGAGATTCATGTGTTCAAGCCTGTAGTTGCTGGTTTAAATGCGGCATGGTTGCATTGTTTGCTCCAGAAATGTATATTTTGTACATTAGAGTGTTCTGAACTTTTGAGTCGCAAAAAGTAGATCTACAATGTGTACAGTCTCTACCCATGAGCTATCGAGGATTCAGGCCCGTTGTTGGGTAAGTGATTTTGGTTGTTGGGTAAGTTACCGAAAAATAACTAGCCCTACAAGTTTACATAGAGAAAGAAGCAGAGGGGGGAAAAAGAAGAATTTCTAAGCACATAGATAAAAGAAAAGTTTAGAAACTGAGACCACGAACCCGGCACACTATGTGACCATCACTTACTCTACAAAATGCACACCACAAAATAACAGAGGTACATGCGAAGGCCACCAAATAATAGCACTCCTTACGTATTCCTCCAGCGTATCAGTTGTGTTTGCACTCAGCCAAAAATGCACCGCTGGTCAATGTCAATTTCAAGCAAACAAAACAGACAAGAAAGGGTGAAGAATTAAAACTGGCCAAAAAATGTCTAAACTCATAGCCAGCACAAATTAACATAAAATTGGCACACAATATTTACAATTCACAACACAAACCAACATGCCACCAAATAACATTTTTTAGTTCGTAATTTACTTTTTACGTATCTAGCCTTTTTGCACTGAGCTAAAATGTGCCACTAGCAAATTTCAAAGCACATAGATAAAAGAAAAGTTTAAAAACAACACCACGAACCCAGCACACTAGTACCATTACTCACTCTAGAAAATGCCCACCACGAAACAACAAACTTGTGAAGGCCACCGAAGAATAGCACTCCTTACGTATTCCTATATCAGTTGTGTTTGCACCCAACCAAAAAATGCACCGGCTGGCCAATTTCAAACAAACAAAACGGAAAAGAAAGTGTCAAGAAATAAAACTAACCAGAAATGTCTAAAGTCAAAGCCAGCACTCAATTACATAAAACTGGCACTGACACACTATTTACAATTCTCACCACAAAACAACAGGAAAGTACGACACTGCTCAATCTCGCGGCAAGCGCGTGATTCATCTCAGCGCTGCCGTTCCCGCCTTCATCGACATCCAAAATACGGTTCGACAGGAGGACTTGGTGGATTTTCTCATTTCTTCTCAGCCAAGGCAAATAGGACAACAGGAAAAACTACATACTGTGCATACAATCCTCTGGGGTATCAAATATGTGACCCTTCACCACGAAATGAGTCGCATGTCACCTTTGCATGATTTTCATATTTGTACTTTTTCCTAACGAGTTTGTTATGCTCTATCCAGTGGTGAAAACCGTTTTAGAAAAGAGCGTAAACTGTTTGAGTTATAAGCCTGTGATTAAGGTGACCCTCACGCTGTTACCAGACACTCCCCTGACTTATATTAAGCCAAGCGCAGAACCGCGCGAGGTGACATGCGACTCATTTCGTGGTGGAGGGTCACATATGTTCGCACTTAGCCAAGACGGCTCGCTGGCAAATTTCAAGCAAACTAATACAAGCAAAGTTCTGGAACTGACCACAAATAAGTCTGAACCCAGCATACACCAACATGTAACTGGCACTCACTCTATATTCCACACCACAAAACAACAGGCCACAGAAGCGCACTTTTCGTTCGTAATCTTGTTTGTCAAATTTGTTCGCACTTTTAGCCAAGAACGTAAATACCCGTTGGCAAATTTCAAGCAAACAAATACATTACAACAGAAAAGCCACGGGAGAGCCCTGTTCGTTCGTAATCCTCTGTTTTGTTTTTTGTTTTTTGTTTTTTTTGTTTTTTTATCAATAGAAGAATTATTCCAGGGGGGAAATCTGTTGGGTTTATATGGGCTGTAAAAGAGTGAATACCCTTGCTTTTATGCAATGTGACCCTCAACCACGAAATGAGTCGCGTGTCACCTTTGCATGATTTTCATATTTTTACATTTTCCTAAAGAGTTTTTGTATGCTCTATCCAGTGGTGAAAACCGTTTTAGAAAAGAGCAAAAACTGTTTGAGTTATAAGCCTGTGACTAAGGTGACCCTCACACTGTTACCAGACACTCCCCGGACTTATATTAAGCCTAGCGCAGAACCGCGCGAGGTGACATGCGACTCATTTCGTGGTGGAGGGTCACAAATCTTCACGGGCCAGTCACTAACGAGGGGTGTGTCTGAAACACGCCGTGGGCAAGGAGCACGTGTAGATTATTTGTCTCATTAAAAGCAAGAGTATTCACACTTTCAAAACCTTGACAAACCCGACAGACTTATTTTCGAACAACATCTATTGTGTTTGCGCTGAGCCTATTATGCAGCAGAAGGGGTCATCGTCGACAAAAAATGGGTGCATTCCCTGAAGGCGCATTTCCTGTAGGCTTTTTTCCTGTATAGCGGGAATGCACACGGGTGCGTTTCCTGAAGGAAAGTACGACACTGCTCAATCTCGCGGCAAGCGCCTGATTCAATCAATCAATCAATCAATGAGTCTTATATCGCGCATATTCCGTGGGTACAGTTCTAGGCGCTCTGCAGTGATGCCGTGTGAGATGAAATTTTATACGGCCAGTAGATTGCAGCCATTTCGGCGCATATTTACCTTTCACGGCCTATTATTCCAAGTGACACGGGTATGGGTAGACAATTATTAACTGTGCCTAAGCAATTTTGCCAGGAAAGACCCTTTTGTCAATCGTGGGATCTTTAACGTGCACACCCAATGTAGTGTACACGGGGGGAGGTTCGGACACCGAAGAGAGTCTGCACACAAAGTTGACTCTGTGAAATAAATTTCCGCCGAACCTGGGATCGAACTCACGCTGACAGCGGCCAACTGAATACAAATCCAGCGCGCTACCAACTGAGCTATATCATCTCAGCGCTGCTTCCCGCCTTCATCGACATCCAAAATACGGTTCGACAGGAGGACTTGGTGGATTTTCTCATTTCTTCTTTTACAATTGCAACACTGAATCGAAGCTCCTTCGGAAAAAATAAAACCTAAAAAGAATCGACAAATATCAAATGTTACCGATGTCGCTATGCAACACGTACGTGACTCTCAGCGAGACCGGCAAAACGCTACAGGAAAAGCACCCGGTTGCATTCCCTGTATAAAGGAAAAACACCTACAGGAAGTGCACCTACAGGGAATGCACCCAGTTTTGACCGACAGAGACCCCTTCTGCAATAATGCACCGCTACGGTACTTCAAGCAAATAAAAACAAGTCCAGGAACTAGCACTGACCTGAAATAGGTTAAGCCACACGGCGATCAGCACCCGCTGCACAACTCATATATATATATAACTGTCACTAACTCTTTGTAATCAACACCACAAAACAACAGGCCTAACAGAAGAGTCATTCGTCATCCTTGTGTATTAATTGTCTTCGCACTAAGCCAAGACGGAATGCACGCTGACTAATTTCAAGCCCATAAATAAAAACAACATGTTCAGGGACTATAGCTTTCACTTCATCACAAATGAGCACACGGGAGAATATAAAGAACACTCACTGTTTTAACCCACAACAAAACACAGCATGCAGACCACGAAAGAACACTGTTAGATTGTAGTTCTCTTGTGAGTCAAATGTGCGAACTTATAGCCAAGAAATAATGCAGCATGATGGCAAATGGCAAACAAACAAATACAAGAAAAGTTCAGGAACTAGAACTGAACACAAATATTTCGAGTCTGAACTCAGCATACACTAACATATGACTGGCACTCACGAACTTAGCCAAGAATGCAGCATGATAGCAAATGTCAAGCAAACAAATACAAGAAAAGTTCAGGAACTAGAACTAACCACAAATATTGCAAGTCTGAACTCAGCATATATACACCAACATATAACTGGCACTCACTTTATATATTGCACACCAAAAAAACAACAGGCCACAGAAGTCCACTGTTCGTTTGTAATCCTCTTGTGTATCAATTGTGTTTGCACTTATAGCCAAGAATCCACCGCTGGTCATCAAGCGAGCGTGAGTTTGACGCGAAGCCAAAATATCACCAGCCAATCTGTCACATGCACCTACTCTCTCGATCTCTCACACGCTGTATCCTCTTTCTCCATCAGTCTGTAGAACTCCTTCAGCACTCTCTGGCTCTGCTGTACGATGCTTCACAGTATTATCATCTTAGCCGGAGAGCGAGTTGTCTCCTTTCCCCTATCTTAGCCAAACCGCGAATACTGTGTTGGCAGGAAAATGCACGGTACGATATACCTTTGAGCGATCGAGGCTGCGGTTGCTCGGCCGAACCAGTTTGTGTTCTCCTTCTCTGTTATATCAAGCGTGCACACAAACGCACAGCGTGCGAAGGGGGTTTGTAGTATCGTCAGTCAGGTGAGACGAAGAGAGGGGGGGGGGGGGGGGACTCTAGCTGGGGAAATTACAGCTGTACTGTACGTGTGTGTCGCATCTCATTGCGCGTGACAATCAAAGCTGTTGAGGGTGTTAATTAGAAGTGATGCCTGAATCTGTAGAGAAGATGTAGTTGCAGTTGTTTCTGGTAGCTGATTGATTATGCACACAAAAGGAAAAAACTCTCTCTCTCTCTCTCTCTCTTTTTCTCTCTCTATCTCTCTCTCTCTCTCAAGCACACACACACACACACACACACACACACACACACACACACGTACACACACCGTCTATATATTTGAGGTGTTTCTGATGACACACTTGTGGTCAAGTGTTGTCCCATCTTTCGATATAATGCGACAGGAATACATATACCATCTTTAACAAGAGTTATTTGTTGTTGTTACTTTTGTTGTAGTTGTTGTTGTTGTTGTTGTTGACATACCATCTTTAACAAGAGGTTTTTTTATTTTTTTTATTTGTTGTTGTTGTGTTGTTATTGTTATTGTTGTTTGTTTGTTTGTTTTATTTGTATTCTTTCGTTGTCTCTTTTATTCCAGCGTCGCGGACGACGCTGGTATCTGCGGTCGGGAAGACTTTCCACGAATTTGCCACAGGGCGCCGCCATGTTTTCTGCGCTCGACTCAGTGCGAGCAGACCACAGGCACATTACACCCAAAATTCTTGAAGGCATACACAGACGCAACATAGCATATACAGACAATAACACCCACAACACTTCAACTGCATATGAAAGGAATAAAAATAAATCCGCAAATCAGTCGCGCACAATACACCAGTTAGAAAAACAAGGAGTACCAAAGCGGCGTGCAGAAACTAAACTGACTCGGAGACTGAGAAGAAACATTTATCACACGATGTGGATAGCAAACATTAAAATAAAACAGATAAGTCAAGCAAAAAATAAACACAAATATCGAAAACACAATAAACAAAGGTAAAGAAAACAAAAAGAGATGCTTGCCGACAGTCAGTGTGTGTGTGCGTGGTTTGCCGTGTGCGTCAGCGGGGTGTGTGTGTGTGTGTGTGTGTGTGTGTGTGTGTGTGTGTGTGTGTGTGTGTGTGTGTGTGTGTGCGTGCGCGTGCATGCGTGCGTAGGCTACGTTCTTGCGTGTGTGCGTTCGAATGAGAAAGAAGAGAGAGAGAGGATTGAACAATGAGGTCACGTTCTCTGTCACATGAATTATATACATATACACACACTGAAGGCTACTTCGGACACGAACACTTGCCAACAACTGTGGTTGAACATGCTTTTGAAATGTAATATTTTTTCGACATGATTTCTGGACATACGAATGCCGCTGTGTTGCCTACTGATGTTGCGAATGATGAAGGTTTTGAGTTGACTGACCTTGAGGAGGGATTGCATCAGGCGTTTATCGTCTCAAATTATATCCTTGCTACTTTTCAGGAGTCAACTATTGCCATTCATGGTAACTTGGATAGTCAATGTTTTTATTTGTTTGATTCCCATCAAAGAAACAGAAATGGTAACCATTCTTCAAATGGCGCTGCAGTTTTGATGTCATCAAGTTAATTCCTTTGCAGAATTGATTGATTTTCTCAAAAGCCATTATCAATGTGTTTATCAATTAACACCTGTTCATTTCTGTCCAACTGCAATGCAAACTCAATGTGGAGGAAACAAGGATTCATTACAAACAAGTCATCCCTGTACATCAACAGATTTATGTACCTCAATCAATACTGCTAGTATGAGTGACAGGAATCTAAAAGAAAAAACAACCAAACGCAAATGTACTACTACTTCTACGACTCGTTTGAATGTAAAACAGAAATGTAACACTATCTGTGACAATGACGGTTCTACGACTCGTTTGAAGGACAGTATATAGAGATTACACTGTGACAACGTCATCGAGTGAGGGACCGAAAAATATTGAAACTCGAGGATGATTTTTTTGTTGTATCAACCGAGACCGTAGGTCGAGGTTGATACCACACAAAAAAATCATCCGAGAGTTTCAATATTTTTTGGTCCCTCACAAGATGACGTTTGTGTAATTTGTGTATACAACTCTCCTGTGTTCACTTTCAAGTGAATAACTATCGTTCTGATATCATTTTAAAGTGAAGCTAAAGAAACCTGGTATCGGCACTGCTGTGCATCTCCTATGATCTCAATGGTATCAAGGCACGGGTCATAGCCCTTTGCCGCGACAAGGTTTGCCGAAACCGGCACTTGTCTTGTCTAGACAGTGACGTCATTCATAGATGACGCCAATCATAAATGACGTTTGTCAAGGGAACTTATGCTTTCAAGTGTTGCTGCTTCCAGTGACAGGAAGGTATAGAGATTGATCATTGTATACACAAATTACACAAACGTCATCTTGTGAGGGACCAAAAAATATTGAAACTCTCGGATGATTTTTTTGTGTGGTATCAACCTCGACCTACGGTCTCGGTTGATACCACAAAAAAATCATCCTCGAGTTTCAATATTTTTCGGTCCCTCACTCGATGACGTTGTGTAATCTCTATGTATACAATGATAAATTGATTGTATACAATGATCAATCTCTATACCTTCCTGTCACTGGAAGCAGCAACACTTGAAAGCATAAGTTCCCTTGACAAACGTCATTTATGATTGGCGTCATCTATGAATGACGTCACTGTCTAGACAAGACAAGTGCCGGTATCGGCAAACCTTGTCGCGGCAAAGGGCTATGACCCGTGCCTTGATACCATTGAGATCATAGGAGATGCACAGCAGTGCCGATACCAGGTTTCTTTAGCTTCACTTTAAAATGATATCAGAACGATAGTTATTCACTTGAAAGTGAACACAGGAGAGTTGTATACAGATCGAACCTTAACCCACAACTACGACAATTTGTGTCAGACTTTTTTGAACAGGAAAATATGCCTCTGTTCAACAGTAACCAAAACATGGAAGATGTTTTTGAAACTTTACAGAAATGTAACACTAGCCTATCTGTGACAATGTTGCTTTTGAATTGAACCCACATTTGTTGAACAGGAGAGAATGTTCCTGTTCAACAGTGCCCAAAACACTGAATCTGACGTTTTTGAATCTTTTCTGTCATCTAACTGAATCTGACGTTTTTGAATCTTTTCTGTCATCTAACCCAATTGCTCATGACTTCATCGATCTTGAACATGCCTACTTTTCAAAGAAAGACAGACAAAAGCGAAATCTGCATGTTAGCCATCTGCCTGAAATGGTCAATGCACTTTTGTAAAATTGTCACAGCTGTTATGCACTTTTGTGAAATGGTCAGTGCTGTTGTGCACTTATGCAAAACTTGGTGCTGTGCTGTTAACATTTGAACAAAATGCATTTTGTTCAAATGTTTAGTGCAACTTGCTACTATATAATCGCTGTATGCGCTTTGTGGTAATAATGCACTGTTGTGAAAAGTTTGCGCTAAATGTTGGCACTATGCATCATTGTTGGAGCACCATGCTGAAAAATGTACTTATGAATCAAGCATTGACTGAAATAAACAATTTATATATCCAGCACAACATGCAATTCATTAACTTTTGACCCTAACCTTTAACACTTCCCAAAATAAATCTTTGGTGGACATTGCATCGACGCTGTTCATTTTGAATGAACATTTTTCTTGTTTTTGTGTTCGGAGCGGCTGAAATGGCAACGGCAGGACGTCCGCCTGTCTCCTTATTTGTAACGACATGCAGTGTCTTTATTTCGCTCAAGAACGAATAGCGTTCTGTATACCAGCTTACCAAAGGCAAGCTCAACGAACGAGACAGTGACGACAATGAAATGACACAAAAGAACGCCCACGAAAGGAACGTCACCGTCAGTAAAGACTGTAAGGTGAAACTTTCATTCAAGTACACAGGTAAACGATTTCACAAGTAAATCATCTTCATCGTTAGCCAAGCAGACATTAAAACCCTTTGGCTGGTTGTCGCGCTACTTTACGTATACTGTCACCTGGTTGTCACGACATATATCGCACTACTGGCTCAGTCTGTTTGGTCGGTTCCGATCATTACCTCCCATGGATGCGAAAACCTATATATCACCGTTTTTATTTTTCTCTCTGTTAATTCACCAGTGGCTATGTGACATGTGTTACAGAATTGCACCAGTGTAAGGGATAATTATTATGTACACTAACACGACCATTAGTTTGCACTACCACAGATCTGCCAATGCGTGTGAACCCTTACACTGGTGCTATGACGTATGCATACTGCAATCTTTCATCGGCAATGACACACATTTTCATTTATCTCAAAGTTTCCTCTGCAAAGAAAATTGCTCTTAAAGAACACCACCCGTCCATGTTTACTTGCCTGTCATGGAGCTCAAAAAGGGGAGTTTACATTAACGATGTATAAACATCTCTGAAAGGATTGTTATGTTTCTCACACCTACTGCATATTGTGGGAATTTGGGGGGAAGAACGCTCCTTCCAAAACGAGTACTTAGAACTGGTACACTGAAATTAAATCGGGTAGACACGTCTTCAATGATGACACCCGCCCAGACCGACAGTTGAATGCTGTTACTGCAACAAACGTTGCTGCCGTTGAAACGTTGAAGAGAGATTATGCACGAATCACACACACGGAGGTAAAGGACACATAGATAATTGAATCGGCACCCATCGATGTGATCTGGCACAAGCCTTTACGGGTACACAAGCGTTGCAGACAGTGGGTGCCCGTGATCTTGCTGGTGTACACAAGGGGGTATGTCTCGAAATGTGCGTACACATATTCTCCAATTGTCACTATAGAGAGTGTAAAGGTTTTGTGAAGGTTGTCACAGCCGATGGGGACTTTGGTCTATTAATCTGACCCCGGGCAACACATCGATCAGCCGTTTTGATGTTCCTAAACGGCTCCACCCCTTTCAACCATTGGTGATTTCGGAACACTGGCAAGAAGAATGTGGTCCCATTTTTTTGAAAATAAGGACAAGTCGCCACAATTCTAAAAGGGGAGCAGCGTACGGTTACCTTAGAGCTTGGAAAACACGAAGACACGCATGCATCATCTCTCGTCTCCAATGATCATGATCGTATTTCGATACTTTGACGAGACAAACCCTTTTTTCTTTTCTTTATTTGGTGTTTTACGTCGTTTTCAACCACGAAGGTTATATCGCGACGGGGAAAGGGGGGAGATGGGATAGAGCCACTTGTCAATTGTTTCTTGTTCACAAAAGCACTAATCAAAAAATTGCTCCAGGGGCTTGCAACGTAGTACAATATATTACCTTACTGGGAGAATGCAAGTTTCCAGTACAAAGGACTTAACATTTCTTACATACTGCTTGACTAAAATCTTTACAAACATTGACTATATTCTATACAAGGAACACTTAACAAGGGTAAAAGGAGAAACAGAATCCGTTAGTTGCCTCTTACGACATGCTGGGGAGCATCGGGTAAATTCTTCCCCCTAACCCGCGGGGGTAAGACAAACCCAAAGCTGGTGTGTCGAAGAAGACAGCCACAGCGGGCTTGTTCGAATCAAAGTATCACACCATATCTTCAACGTATTACCAATACCTGTCCCAATATAGACCAGTTGGTCTAAGAGGACGTTAAACCCTAATAGTCAGTCCATTGCATTGTCCCGTTTTACACAGCTTCCAAATCAATCGAATTTCTAACAAATTATAATGTCTGCTTGATGTTCCGTTCACGATATTTTCTTGAATTTGCCCCTTTCGACGTTTCCCTGTTTTTACATTTAAAGAAAAGGCTCAGAGGAAACCGTTACGAGAGCCTTGATGCTGCTGTCCGAGAGTAGACGAGGGTCATTGAGGGTACCGGCAAAAACACTCGCGCCGACATGTTTAAAATTTATTTCTACAGAATGTTAAAGTGTGTCGCAGCTCAGGAAGGATCCTTCAAGAAAATGGAGTGGTCAAATTAACGGTGAGCTGTGCGCTAATATGAGATTCTAAGGACTTCCAGAACAGCCCTCGTAAAACCGTTCAAAGTAACTTAGTCCCATAGACGCTGTCCTGCTTCGTGCTTTGTTACCTTCTGAAGGGCTGAAGCTTAGCTGCTACTAGTGTCGCGAGATTTCGGACAGCGATCACTTAGACCACTTAGATTTGTCTGCAGGCTCCTCTATATATTGCTAGCTCCTCGATCACACACCTTACTCCCCACTTGCACCATCACACCTGTCCGCATCGCACTTTTCAACGCTCAGTCTGTTTCTTCAACTCAGCAAGCATGTAAAAGAACAGAAATCGTCGGGTTTGTCACAGACAATGACCTAGACATTTTGATTTTGACCGAGACTTGGCTCAAGGAGAACGGTGACGACAGTGTTATTGTTGACTGGACACCAGCAAACTATTCCCTCCGATCGTTTCCCCGCAGTGTCACTCGCGGTGGTGGAATAGCAGTGATCTTCAAAAACTCTCTCTCGACTAGTCATGTGTCGTTTAATTCGGTACTGCCATTTACACATCCATCCTTTGAGTGTGTACAAGTGACACTAGCCCTCCATCAGAAACCAGTTCAGTTGTTTTGCATCTATAGGCCTCCTCCAAACTCAAAAAACAAATTGACTGATGCCATGTTTTTCTCTGAATTTCATGACCTTGTTGACCATTGTAACACTTTGTCTGGAACTCCTGTTTTGCTTGGTGATATCAATGTTCATTTTGATGACTGCAACCACCCTTCCACTGTCAAGATGTTAGATATTTTAGATGTTTTTCAATTCACACAGTCAGTCAGTCATCCAACGCACAAGAAGAATCACATACTGGATTGGGTTATGCATAGGCCTGATGATCATATTGTTCAACCTGTGTGTCTGTTACACATGTCTTAGCCTCAGATCATTTTTGTGTTTTGTTTGATCTGATGACCCAGTGTCCTCCTCCTCCACCCATGTTTAAGTCTGTCCGCTGTCTCCGTACGATGGATAAAGACGCTTTTAGGGACGAGCTGCAGAACGCGCTGCCCCCCTCCCCCTCCGCTGACCAACTTGATGCCACACTTCGTGCTGCTCTTGACGTTCATGCCCCCGTTTCACGTCGCCGTGTCCGTCCGTCCAAGTCCGCACCGTGGTATTCCAATATCTGTGTCGAACTGCGTGATGCCAAATGTGACCGTAGGCGTGCTGAGCGCAGGTATCTTAAGACTGGTCTTACTGTCCATAAACAAATATTTCAAGGAGCAAAGGACATTGTAACTAAGTTAGTACACGCAGCAAAGACAACCTTCCTCCATACCCAGATTATTGCTTGCGATTCAAGCAAAAAACTGTTCGATATTTGCTGCCGGTTGACCGGCCGCAGTAAGGTATCCCCACTTCCCACCGTTTTCCCCGCTAGTCAGCTGCCAGATGTATTCAGTGATTATTTTATCAAGAAGGTTTCTGATATTCGTTCTGAACTTGATCAGATGAGTGCACATTCTGCTTCCTCCAGTCATGTTGATGTTCCCACTGATTGTTCTTTTTCATCATTTCAGCCAATCAGTGAAAAAGACCTTAAATCCATTATTCTGAAGTCCAAACCAACAACTTGTCCACTTGATGCCATACCCACACCACTGCTTTTTGAGAATCTTGATGTGTTGTTGCCAACTCTTACTCAAATTGTCAATGATAGCCTGTTATCTGGTGTTTTTCCATCATTGTTCAAAACTGCACTTGTCAAACCACTTCTCAAAAAACCTAGTCTTGATCTCAATGTTTTGAAGAATTATCGTCCTGTATCTAATTTATCATTCTTGTCCAAAGTTTTTGAAAAGGTAGTTTTGAAGCAGCTGTTGTCATATTTGAACACCCATGATTTGATCTCGCACTCTCAGTCCGCTTATCGCCCTTCTCACTGTACTGAAACAGCCCTACTTAAAGTAGTCAGTGACATTCTGTCTGCTCTGGATGGTGGTGATGTGTCAGTGCTTACCCTACTTGACCTTTCTGCAGCGTTCGACACGATTGACCATGTCACGCTTCTCCATAGACTTCAGACTCTGTACGGCATATCCGGTCCACCGCTAGCATGGCTTGAGTCCCATCTCATTGGCAGGACTCATGCTGTGCTTGCCGATGGCCAGATGTCTGCTCCAGCCCCACTTTCTTTCGGCGTTCCTCAAGGTTCAGTACTCGGTCCCATCCTTTTCATCATGTACACTAAGCCCCTCTCCACACTGATTCAAAACCATTCTGTTTTAAATCAGTCTTTTGCTGATGACACCCAGCTGTATAAACCCAGTCCCCCTGCAGAGACACATTCCGCCATCCAGACCATTCAGACATGCATCACTGATGTTAAATCTTGGATGGTCGATAACAAACTCAAGTTGAATGATGATAAGACTGAAGTCTTACTGTGCAAAAAGAAGAACACTACATTTCCCTCTCCCCAACCTGTTTCTGTTCAAATAGGCAATACCGACATTCTTTTCTCACCATCAGCTAGAAACCTTGGATTCACCCTTTCATCTGACATGACCCTTAACAAACATATATCTTTAGTCTGTAGAGCAGCTTATTTTGAGCTTCGTAAGATCAGCACCATTCGCCACACACTCTCCTCTCAAACAACTAACACTCTTGTCTGTGCCTTTGTTCTTTCTAAACTTGACTACTGCAACTCTCTTCTCTCTGGCTGTCCTCTGTACCTCCTGCATAAACTACAAAAAGTCCAAAACTCGGCAGCACGCCTCATTCTCAAAGCACGAAAACGAGATCACGCAACACCACTTCTTCACACACTGCACTGGTTACCTATTCAAGCCCGCATTGACTACAAACTGTCCACCCTCTGCTTTAACTTCTTTTCTGGCTCGTCTCCTGCTTACTTCTCTGAACTCCTCACCGTCTATTCTCCAGCAAGACAACTCCGTGCCTCTTCTGACTGTCGCATCCTTACCATTCCACACACCAAAACCAAAACATACGGACAACGCACTTTTACTTTCTGCGCACCCACACAATGGAATTCTCTCCCCTTTCACATCCGCCACTCTCAGTCACCCCAAGCATTCAAACGAGCACTTAAAACGCACCTCTTCAAGAAATACAACCCCTGATTTTGTTTTCTCAGTCCATCAGTAGGCTACATGTAGTGTATTTGTTGTTTTAGTGATAATGTATATAAACATCTAGGACTGTTTTCAGCATTGTTGATAACATGTTCTGTTTGATTAAGGGTATTCAGCTGGTATTTCCTTGTTTTTTACTACCTATTTTATTCATGTTTTTATTACTTAGTTAGTGGAAGAATCTTTTGTAATGTATGTTTGATGGTGTATGCTTTTAATTAAGCGTTGTTGACTATGAATGTAGATGTAAATGCTTGTATAACTGTGTTTTAATTTTAAATGTGTCAAGCGCAAAGAGCATAATTGTAAAGTTATGATGTTGCGCTATATAAATGCTCATTTATTATTATTATTATTATTATTATTAATGATAAACGAGTCGTTCGATGCGAAATTACTACATTTAGTCAAGCTGTCGATCTCACAGAATGAAACTGAACGCACTGCGTTTATTTCACCAAGACCGTATAGCATCGTCAGTCCCCGGCCCGCTCTTGGAAAAGCAGTGAAATTGACAAGCCAGTATAGCGCGGAAGTGGTTGCGCTGAGCAGGATAGCCCGCTTTTCTGTATCTCTATTTTTTTTTTACTTTCTGAGCTTGCTTTAATCTAAACATAACATATCTACATGCTTTTGGAATCAGGAACCGACAGGTAATAAGATGACATTGTTTTTGACTCGATTTTTGAAATTTTATTTTAATCATAATTTTTCATATTTTTAATTTTCAGAGCATGTTTTTAATCTAAATATAACATATTTACATGTTTTTGGAATAAAAAAAATAATGAAGAATATGATGAAATTGTTTTTAAATCGTTTTATAAAACAAATTGTTAATTACAATGTTCAAATATTAAATGACCAAACTCATTCATTAAATGTTAAGCCTCCAAGCTGAAATGCAACACAAAAGTCTGGCCTTCGTCGAGGTTTGCTTGACCAAAATTTCAATCTATTTGATCGAAAAATGAGAGTGTGACAGTGCGGCCTCAACTTTCACAAAAAAGCCGGATATGACATCATCAAAGACATTCATCGAACAAATGAAAAACATCTGGGGATATCATACTCAGAAACTCTCATATAAAGTTGTATGAAGATCGGTCTAGTAGTTTTCTCTGAATCGCTCTGCACACACACACACACACACACACACACACACACACACACACACACACACACACACACACACACACACACCACGAACCTCGTTTCGATGTTTTAACATAGACTGGGAACCGAGACGAGGGTGGTGGTGTTGGTATGTGTGGAGTTACGCCGTTCTCTCTCTGGGACTTAAGCCATTTTCTGCACATAACTCATAACTCATAACTCATAACATTTTATTGATCCAACAAAGGAAATTAAATAGGTCATCAGCACATATAGGTCATTAATTAATAATTATAAAAGAAAAAGAATAAAAAATAACACCCAAACACCAAAATGAAATAAATATTTCGGAGTAAAAACTCCTTCTTCAGTAATGGAATCAAAACAAACGATGACGTAAAAACAGAAAGGAAATTACGTAAGAATACCAATGACGTCATTCTAAAAATAGATAAAACACGTGCAAATTTGCTATTGTTCTCTCTCTCTCTCTCTAAAGTAAGCAGTAAAGGTAAAACTTCATATGTTTGCAAGCACATACACTTGAGCACACTCACTCCCACACGCACACACACACATACTTCCAGGTGTTGAATGCGATCCAGGGAGCTAACATGTTACAAGGCTGATAAGTTTATAGCCATAGGACACTGTTTATCTTGTTGATAGCGTCAAAAGACGTTGTGTACTCTGCTGCGAACAACAAAGGGATAATTATAGAAAAATATCCAAACATTATATCCGCGAACAGCCTCGCAATAACAAATACAGAGGGCAGCAACAGTCAATTAGTCAAACACATTAAGTCCGTCAGGGAAATTGGTCTGCAGCTGATGTCTCCAGAACCTTTCTCTTCTTTTTCTCAAAGCAATGTCTTCTGCATGGATTTTTTCTATGGCTGTGCATTGCATGTCTGCTAGTGTATGTCCAGGGAGATTAAAATGTTTAGCGACCATTGTATCTTCTCGTGTATATTTTGATGTACTGTCCGTGTGTCCTGCATGATCTTTGTAGTGTTTGATGTTGTGCCTGTGGCCATAGAAACGTTTTTTAAGTGTCTGTCCAGTTTCGCCGACATACTGACATTTTTTGCATTTGCCACAGTCAATTAGGTAAACCAAGTTGGTTGTGTCACAGGACATGAAAGTTCTGATATTGTGTGTACCTCTATTAACAACACTGTGGAATGTCCTCGTCTCCTGCAAGTGCCCCCCGCACAGCACACACCTCCTCCCACTGCACCTATAGCACCCATTTTGCTGGTGAAAGGGCTTCTGGTGAACACCATTGTTGCTACTAGTGCATTGTGAAGAGGCGCGCCCCACGCAAGGAGCACCCACAAAAGACGAAGACACACCACACTGCTGCGGTTGATCTTCATGTCTCTGCTGCTGTTGTTGGTCATCAGGTTCTTGTTGCTGCTGCTGTTGGTCATCAGGTTTTTGTTGCTGCTGCTGTTGCTCATCAGCGTCTTGTTGCTGCTGCTGTTGGTCATCAGGTTCTTGCTGCTGCTTCTGTTGTTCATCAGGTTCTTGTTGCTGCTGCTGCTGTGGATCCTCATGTTGCTTCTGCTGTGGATCGTCATGTTGCTGCTGATGCTGTTGTAGGTCACCAGGTTGTTGTTGCTGGTGCTGGTGATCATCGGGTTGTTGCTGGTTCTGCTGTTTTGATGGCATTTTGCTGGGCATTAGAATACGCCTGAGATTTCTACAGTTACGTTCACCTACTATTGGCGGCTGGGGGACTGCTTTTTGCATTCTGCTGCTTGATTAATTATAAAAGAAGAAGAGAAGAAAATTTATAAAACCCATGATAACAAAAAAATATCTAAAGTAATATATGTACAACTACAATACCCTTTTTACTTGCACACTTGACACACCAACACACATGCATACATACCTACATACATCAAAAGGTTGCTTTCGAATGTCACAAAAACCGTTAAGCTTCGGCCTTAAGTTTTGGCCTTTTGGCTTTTAAGACATATCCTGTTGCTCTCGAGTGTCACAAAAAGCGGTCAGTTTCAACCTTTTGGCTTTTAAGATAACCCTCCAGTTGCTTTCGGACGTCACAAAAAGCGGTAAGTGCAGGCCCCGACATTTGCGACATTTGCGACAGTGTCATAACGGTTCTGTCAGTCGCTTTTGGGAAACTCTTTAATCGCAATTATCTGGTAACTGAGAAATTGAGAAAGTCGATTGGACAACTAACGGGATTTGAAAGGGAATTTGCGATTGGGCAATGCGTGGTTCCTGGGATTTGAAGGTCAACTTTCTTCCTGCTTGTTAACTACCCCCCCCCCCCTTTTTTTTGGGGGGGGGGGTTATGGTTCGGCAGGGGATGAAGGTGGTGTGGGATTAGGGTCAGGGGAGTAGGCTGTCCACGATCTGTTTTCTTTCTTTTCCTGGGCCGAAACGCACGAGAAAGTTACCAAGCGGGTGGAAGCCAGCCGCGGTGTTGAATTGGTTGAAATTGAGATGTGTCGTGATTTGAGCGAACCAGTCTCCGCGGTTAGTTCTCACCCAGTTGGGTGGCACCCATTTTCCCTTGGTTCACCTCAGTCCTGGTTGCTTTAAGATCGCCCGTCTCAGCAATCCCCGAACGTCATTTTTTTTAAAGTCTAATTTGCCTAAAGGCGCAGACAATCTTATGGAATTTCAAGGAATTTGGCAACCAGGTCAGCCGCGGGTTCCCGTTTCCTCTTGGTAATCCTTCTTCAAGGTTGATTTCTGATGCAATGTCTTCGGTTTGGTAGCTATTAGAGGAGAACTGGATCAAGAAGCTTTCGTCAAAATATAGATTGAGTGCCAACTTTCTAAAGGCTGTTCTGAACAGCCTTTCGTTTTACATTTAGTCAAGTTTTGACTAAACGTTTTAACGTAGAGGGGGAATCGAGACGAGGGTCGTGGTGTATGTGTGTCTGTGTGTGTGTGTGTCTGTCTGTCTGTCTGTGCGTGTGTGTGTGTTGAGCGATTCAGACCAAACTACTGGACCGATCTTTATGAAATTTTACATGAGAGTTCCTGGGAATGATATCCCCGGACGTTTTTTTCTTTTTTTCGATAAATACCTTTGATGACGTCATATCCGGCTTTTTGTAAAAGTTGAGGCGGCACTGTCACACCCTCATTTTCAATCAAATTGATTGACATTTTGGCCAAGCAATCTTCGACGAAGGCCGGACTTCGGTATTGCATATCAGCTTGGTGGCTTAAAAATTAATTTATGACTTTGGTCATTAAAAATTTTATAAAACGATCCAAATTTACGTTCATCTTATTCTTCATGATTTTCTGATTCCAAAAACATATAAATATGTTATATTTGGATCAAAAACAAGCTCTGAAAATTAAAAATATAAAAATTATGATCAAAATTTTCGAAATCAATTTAAAAACACTTTCATCTTATTCCTTGTCGGTTCCTGATTCCAAAAACATATAGATATGATATGTTTGGATTAAAAACACGCTCAGAAAGTTAAAACGAAGAGATGTACAGAAAAGCGTGCTATCCTTCTCAGCGCAACTACTACCCCGCTCTTCTTGTCAATGTCACTGCCTTTGCCACGAGCGGTGGACTGACGATGCTACGAGTATACGGTCTTGCTGAAAAATTGCATTGCGTTCAGTTTCATTCTGTGAGTTCGACAGCTTGACTAAATGTTGTATTTTCGCCTTACGCGACTTGTTTTTCTTTTAACAGCCTTCCTTTTCTTTTCTTTACTTTATTTGGTGTTTAACGTCGTTTTCAACCGTTCAAGGTTATATCGCGACGGGGGAAGGGGGGAGATGGGATAGGGGAAAGGAGGGGGATGGGATAGAGCCACTTGTTAATTGTTTCTTGTTCACAAAAGCACTAATCAAAAATTTGCTCCAGGGGCTTGCAACGTAGTACAATATATTACCTTACTGGGAGAATGCAAGTTTCCAGTACAAAGGACTTAACATTTCTTACATACTGCTTGACTAAAATCTGTACAAAAATTGACTAGGCCTATATTCTATACAAGAAACACTTAACAAGGGTAAAAAGAGAAACAGAATCCGTTAGTCGCCTCTTAGGACATGCTGGGGAGGATCGGGTAAATTCTTCCCCCTAACCCGCGGGGGGCCCCGTGGCACGGTGACCGTATCAGCTAGGTGACACTAGAACCTCCTCACCTCAGGCCCGCCATGCAAAACAAATAAGTTAATACAACTCCGCAGGTTCTGGGATTCGTCAAAGTCACGGGAAGAATACTCTAGAGGCTAACAAGGAATGTCCAGGAAAATGCTGCGAAAAACACAGTTTATTCTTTTCTCTGGCCGAAGGTCCCGAGAAGGTCGGGGATGGCGTTGTGTTAGAGAGAGAGAGAGAAAGAGAGAGGGACAGAGAAAAAGAGAGAGGGAGAGAAAGAGAGAGAGAGAGAGTGTGTGTGTGTCTCAGTGTGTGTGTTTACCATCACAGGCCAGCTCTACCGCTGTGACTAAACCTTGGATCTCATTCGTGCGCAAGAGTGCCCGCAAGGGTGTCCGGGTGTGTCAGTAAGGGATGGCTGCCCAAGCGGCGCAGTAAACATATTCCTTCGAGTCAAGACTCACTCGTGCACAAACACGATTGTACGTTGGAAGTTTGTTTTCTCTCTCAGTTCACATGGCAAGCTCAATGCTTAAAACTACATTCAGGTCTATCACTGTACACAAATAAAATAAAAAAGGTTCTAAAAGTTCACAACTTTCACTTTTGTTACTTCAAATCTTCATAAAAATGTTAGTTAGTTAGTTAGTTAGTTAGCTGTTGCTTTTCGGGTCCAGCGGACCATAATAGGCCAAATCAGGACCCCCATAAAAATGTTGATCTCCTTTGAAAGTTTAAAACGTGTACGTGGGACTTTTAGTTCATGAACGCAGATGAAGAAGAAGAAGAAGAACCAAAAACAAAAGGTTCCTGGGACATAACTATATCGCCCGAGTCGGTGGTGGAGTCTTAGAACCAGTAACAAACTGGTACTTACTGCAACCAGGCGAGATATTTCCCGGACAAAATGTTCAGCATAGTGCGTATACCGAACACGGCACACTGGCGAACCTGGCGAGAGTCTTTCTTTGACGAGGTGATAAAAACAGTTACATTGACAGAGAGATGCAGCTAACAGCTGACAGACAAAGGAGATCTGTTGGCATCATTGTAAGACATACGAACAAGAATTGGCAGAAAAAAGTGAAAAGAAACAGAGAGAAACTTAAAAAAAAATGAAAACCTTGAGACACGATCGAGTGTTCTGTTAACAATGTCGTAAAGTTATAAAAATACGCACAGTACTTTTTCACAGCACACTTTAGAACCCCACCATTGTTTGCACTTCACATGCAAAGAGAGAGAGAGAGAGAGAGAGAGAGAGAGAGAGAGAGAGAGAGAGAGAGAGAGAGAAAGAGAGAGAGAGAGAAACAGAGACAAAAAGAAACTGAGATAGAGAGAGAGAGAGAGAGAGAGAGAGAGAGAGAGAGAGAGAGAGAGAGAGAGAGAGAGAGAGAGAGAGAGAGAGAGAGAGAGAGAAAGAGCGCGAGAGCTGGGGGGGGGGGGGATAGAGAGAGGAACAGAGAGTGAGATAGACAGAGGGAGAGACAGGAGGAAAGAGAGAGGGAGGGAGGAATAAAATGAAAGGCAGACAGGCGGAGACAGGCAGGGATGCACAACTACCGCAGCACATGTTATGGTACCTTTTTACAGCACACTTAAGTCGAGACTCTCACATCATTTTCCGCAAATTGTGTCTGACTGTTCGAACAATGGCACAATGCGTTTGGCAAGCACTACCACTTTTCCCTGCAGGGATGAAAGCGATGCGCTCTTCCTTTCGTCGAAGCGCTGGTATTGTCTTATTTGGAGATAGGGGAATTTAAAAATAAAAGCAATCTTTCGGTCATTCTGGACAACGATCGAGTCCTTAATAACTTATACGAGTGCACAAAACATTGTTATCACCGTTGGCGTCATCATTCTCTCTCTCCCTCTCTCGAGATCTCTCACACACACACACATATTTACACAAATTCTCCCTGTCTCTCTCACTCTGTTTTTTTGCTTTCCCACACTTTCCCCTCCCCCTCTCTCCTCTCGCTTTCTCTCTCCCTCCCCCCTTGCTCTCTCTCTCTCTCTCTTTCTCTCTCTCTCTCTCTCTCTCTCTCTCTCTCTCTCTCTCTCTCTGTCTGCTTGTCTATGTCTCTCTCAATTTCAATCTCTCTCTCTCTCTCTCTCTCTCTCTCTCTCTCTCTCTCTCGCCAAGCCCAAGGGTGTTGTAAGCTAGACCCGCAAGATTTACTAGAAAATGCTCGGCGATGGTGTCCATTTATCAAAACTATGTGAATTGGGGGACAGCTTTCGTACACACTCTTCTCTGTCAGAATCCCGATCCTGTTCATTTTCATACTTAAATTATTGCTACTAATGGGAGCGCATTTGTCTGGGGAGACAAAACCCTGTAGGCTCATGAATTCAAACTTGCAATTTAGCAAATGCCAGCATGTTTTACTGCAGTCAGTCGCGTAAATATGGAACGAAGCGGAACCAAAGACAGCGTGCAAGGACGAAAAAGTACCGTCTACAAAAACGACATCATACACACAGCGTTTAAGATTTGAAATAATTGTACATTTAAATACACATTCTAAGATATTACTTGTGTGTCACCATCAATCCAAACCCACGAATACACTGTACATCTCTTCGGGCGACTTACCACACTTTTGGGGGACCAGAAGTGCTATAGAAGTATCCTTTTAAGATGGCTGTTATTTAATCTAGGGCAATGCCTCTTCCAGAAGAGTTTACCCAGAAAATAAGGAAATCCCAAAGGAGACGAGAAACTCATTCTGCCAAGTTGTAAGCCCTAACACTATAGGATTTCTAAGCAAAACAAAGACGAAAGTGCATTTTTAGGAGCAGCTGCTATTAGCAGTGGGGGATTTGGGTGAAGGAAAGCTAATGAGGTTTTAAAACTGGTTTTATTTTCTCCGATGAAGTCTGTTTGCATCAAAGCTGACGAACGTTTTGTTAGACTTGGTAATGCGCGCTCATATAAGCTTATTTGATTAAGCGTTCGTTTTCTTTCCCTTTTCCTCTCTTGCACCTATCCCTCTCAATCTCTGTATCTCTCTCACTGGTCTATTCTTTTCTTCGTCTGTCTGACTGTCTCTGTCTCTCTCTCATAGTTCTGGTTATTCATTGACCAGATTTCTTTTTAAAGCAGTACATAGCTAGACTACTATCTCTCTATCCCTCTCTCTGTGGTTTATTCCTTTGTCTTTCCGTCTGTTTCTATAACTGTCTGTCTTTGTTTCTCTCTGTCTATTCATATTAGTGTGTCTGTCTCTCTGTGCCTTTCTTTGTGTATCTCTCTTTCTTTGTATCTCTCTATTTATCTCTGTCTGTCTGTCTGTCTTCCCGTGTCTGTCTGTCTATCTCTCCCTCTTTATCTATGTGTGTGAGTGTGTGTGTGTGTGTGTCTCTCTCTTTTTATCTATGTATGTCTGTCTCTCTCTCATAGTTCTTGTTATTCATTGACTAGATAAAAAGGCAGTACGTACAAGGGGGCATAGAGCTCACATGCAGTTCCACCTCTCCGACTCGGCCGGAACGCGCGCCATCTTCCAAGTGTTTATTTTAGACTACAATAACACTTTACAACCTCTCTAATTCAAGCGTAAGATCCCCAACTGGTAATAGCTCGTACACCTGTGTAAGTCAATCTGAGTTCAGATTCTAAGTGGTGCGGGCAATGAGAACAAGGGTTAAATAACAAGGGGATATAGGTGTGGGTTTCTCAGTGGTGAAACTAATACCGTGAAGTGTCTTGTAAGCGTAAAACAAGATACGATAATGACTTATTCACGACGATTATGACATAAGCAAATGGGCGCTTTTTTAACATCCATCAGAGAGAAAGAGACAGAGACACGATCTGAAAAGAGGAGAAGATACCAAGAATGAGAAACCAAGAAACACACACACACACACACTTTACCTCTCAGAAAGGAAACATAGAGACCTTCTTCTCAAACGTGACAGAAGGATGTGTTAATGTCTTTTTTCCTTTTTGGATTTATTTTGATTTAAAACTTAAAAATTGGCGCATTTTAACAGGTTAAAATTTTTTTTAACCAGTAAAATCAAAGATCCGCCTACAAGAAAATCCTTCTGTTAATATTTAGTTTAATGTTGTGATAACACTGCAAACAGAACTTCTCTACACTCAGTATACTTGTGCAGTCATTGGCGCTTGAACATGTCCTTTGTGGCGGCCATATTATTGGAAGGTTTCTATGGCAACGAACATAACAGATTTTGCTTGCAGGCATGCATCTCTGCTCGGGAAGTGATACGTAACAGATATGTAGAGTAAACGAAATGTAATATGTCGACCAATAAAAGTTCATCTTGCTTGAAAGCAAATGTTGTCCCCTTTAGACCACCGTCTCTCCACCTGACGCTGCTAATCGACGTTTGTTGAAATCTTTCGTGATCGGTATCTGCTATACTCAACATGATGTTATTGTGATATAAATGTAAACATAACCCGTCCATGAGTTGCATGAACACACACACACTCGTCATTTTGGGAAGGATTTATTCGGAATTGGCCGTTTGTGTAGCGTTAACAATCGTGCCGCAGATACAGACTCTCGCACACACTGACAAATATATATCTAATGAACTCGACAGATACAGGGAAATATGCCTTAAACAATTCTTCATTGCCACGACTCACTGTGCGCATGGGTAGCAAGATGACGACCCTCTGTGTCTCTGCCTCCATAACCACCTACTTAGACCAATGTCTATAACCCGCCCCTCGCCCAATCTTTGAGCCTGCTCCTTTTTTTACAAGGAACTCGTAGCTAGTTTCCCAAACGGTGAACATCCCCCTTTACTCCCCCCCCCCCCCCCCTTTTACGATCTCAAAAAGAATCAGGTCTGAAAAGAAAGGAATAATGTGGAGGTACTCTTGCAATGGTTGTCAACGGATAGTCAGAAGAAAAAAAGGCAAAGGGGGTGGGGGAGGGGGAGTACTTATATTCGTGGAAGGGATATTTAAAGGGATTGGGGGGAGGGGGTGGGGGATGGATATTCTACTCTACCTCTCCGAGTTATAAACCTCCCCCATCCATACCGTACCCAGCCCCCCCCCCCCCCCTTCCTTCTTTTTTTGTCAACGAAGAATTAAATAAATACGATACCCACCGACACATGCACAGCCTGGCGGTGGCCTTTCCCGTAATTTCCCACTGCTGACATGACCGAGACAAACTTTATTCTCCAACATCGATATATTTTTTTTAGGAAGTGATATAAATGCCACGAAGAGCTATTGTTCGCATCGAGACGTCTTCTCCAATTCAATTTCAATTTTGACGTATAAGATTTCACTTTGGAAGAGGTCAAGAAGAAACGTCTGGGTTTGTGTATTTGTTGTCGTATCTCATTAAGTTAAAAGGGCACTCACCTTACTGAGGGGTGCTTTAAAATCCTGTTGATTTATGTATTTATATTTTTGTAACTTAACACTTTCGTGACGGGAGGTGACTATATTAGTAATAGCGCTGCAACGCCCACGGACGGGAAGTGACTATTTTAGTATTAGACATACAAGGTACACGACTCGTGATTGCTTCCCGGTTTTTGAAGCTTGCAGTAAATTGAGTTGTTTCCCTTGATACACGTGGTTTTCTCTTCCGGCTTGATCAAATTAGTGCAGATTTGCGTGGTGTTTTCGAACAAAAAAAATGAATCGAAGGCGAGCCTTGTCACGGGAGGAGATTCTCCGGATGTTGGATCTTGAGGATCCTGTAGATCATGATACATCGTGTCGTTTTAGCCTCAAGAAAGCGATAATAGCAGTGATATTGAGGAAGAAACAGTCCCGTTGTTGCTAGTACGAGTCGGCAACTACACGTGGTAGGGGGTGATACTGCTAGACGAACATGTATCTCGGAATCGTGCAGGAGCTATAGGGGCGTGGCAGCACTGATAACAATGGATGGCTGGAGCCTTCAAATCCTTTTGGAATTGTTCATAGGTGTACAGTTGGTACTTTGTTGTGAAAATGTGACTTATATTCAATATGGATTACCTAGACATCATTTGGTGAGTGTTACAGTTTTGTTTCATTTGAGTCAGGATGCTGTGAGTGAATGCGTGATTTGCTTGTTTTTTTCTTTGTACTGTCTCCTTATTTCTGTGTACAATGTTAACAATATTTCAGCTAATTCATAGGTTTTACACCTTGTTTGGTTATAACATTATTTATAATACTTTCTGTTAAAAAATAACTTTTAAAAAAAGCAGTGAAAAATAAAACACACACAAAAAAACGTTAAAAAACACAAATTATCCCCCTTTCACCCCCCTTTGCTAAAACAAATCGCGTGACAAACTTATAAATAACACGACTGAACTGGGCATCCATTTTTGAATTAGTACACAAAATTTGGTGGTGATTGGACTTAATTCAAGCTTGCTAGACAGATTTCTTTACAGTTACTGATTTTTGGGAAGTTTCTTGGTGGCAAGCTTGGGCAGGCAGGACGTTAACGCCGTGGCAGTGCTAGTCACAATAGTGTTAAAGCAGTAAAAAAAAAAAAAAAAGTCAATTTTAAGGGGCTTATTGTCCGTCAGGTCTTAATTGCCTATATTGGGCATGAATTGGTTTATACGATTCGAGTTTTTACGCCCTCACGGCTTTTGATGTATGCGTGTTTAGGTGGTATCAGCAGTGCTACAGTAGTGCGGAATAAATGAAACTAGTGGTACCCGTGCTACGCACTTTGTGTGCTGCGCATGCGATGTCATTTTGTTGGTTATGTGCTTGTGAAAATGTTGTTTGCACCCCTCCCCCCCCCCCCCCCCCCCCCGCACATTATCCCGCATATAATGAATTATATTCTCTTGGTGAAAAATAAAATGTTAACCCTTACACCGGTGCAATTCTGTAACACATGTTACATAGCCACTGGTGAATTAACAGAGAGAAAAATAACAAAAAACAGTCATATAGGTTTTCGCATCAATGGGAGGTAATCGGAACTGACCAAAAAGACTGCGCGACCGCACGCGACTATACAAACAAACAAAATAAAATACAGCAGGTATGGCGTTTGCATGAATCCATGATTACGTCTACATGAACAACAGTGATAAAAGTGCGCATCTCTTCCCAGCCGTGCAGCGCTTTGAAAGTTGGAAGCATTAAAATTTAAACGGGTAAAAAGCCATCGTGAAGATACGAAAAAAAGTATGACGTGTAAAATACTTAATGATTCAAACGCATAGTATAACATATGTAACTGACAACAGAAAATATATACATGGTTCACACACACAATCGAGTGCACACATCCATGCTTATTTAAAGTCATGTACACACACACACACATACATACATGGCATCAAGCAACACACAATTAAATGACACATATGGAATATGGAAAACGTATAATGGACATGAACATGGCAAGTAATTTACACCGTTACCTACTATAAAATTGATGATATATATATATACCACTCACTTGCTATTCGCCTAAAAGCTTGCAGTGTGCTGTGACACATATAAGAAACCAGAAGAAAAAAGGACTTTACTTTGGCGAAAAGAGCATATGCTGCTTATTTTTGTACATAACTGCTATAACTGTATTTTTTCCGAACACTTACATGTAAAAAACATAGAGATATATCTTACCATTTCACTAAGACAGCCAAAATAACGGTCAAATTAAGGGGAGATCATGATGACGTACATGTCTATGGTTGCACCGGGGGAAAATATTTAGTCGCTGGAACCTATAAGGTTATACGGCGACTTATCAGGTGATAATGTTTCGAACTTATCTTTTAAAAATTAAGTAAACAAATCTATGGAATATTTTGGAGTTCCATTAACAGATAAACAGATCTATCTATCTTCTTATATAGGTTTTCGCATCAATGGGAGGTAATCGGAACTGACCAAAAAGACTGCGCGACCGCACGCGACTATACAAACAAACAAAATAAAATACAGCAGGTATGACGTTTGCATGAATCCATGATTACGTCTACATGAACAACAGTGATAAAAGTGCGCATCTCTTCCCAGCCGTGCAGCGCTTTGAAAGTTGGAAGCATTAAAATTTAAACGGGTAAAAAGCCATCGTGAAGATACGAAAAAAAGTATGACGTCTAAAATACTTAATGATTCAAACGCATAGTATAACATATCTAATTGACAACATTGACAACAGAAAATATATACATGGTTCACACACACAATCGAGTGCACACATCCATCCATGCTTATTTAAAGTCATGTACACACACACATACATACATACATGGCATCAAGCAACACACAATTAAATGACACATATGGAATATGGAAAACGTATAATGGACATGAACATGGCAAGTAATTTACACCGTTACCTACTATAAAATTGATGATATATATATACCACTCACTTGCTATTCGCCTAAAAGCTTGCGGTGTGCTGTGACACATATAAGAAACCAGAAGAAAAAAGGACTTTACTTTGGCGAAAAGAGCATATGCTGCTTATTTTTGTACATAACTGCTATAACTGTATTTTTTCCGAACACTTACATGTAAAAAACATAGAGATATATCTTACCATTTCACTAAGACAGCCAAAATAACGGTCAAATTAAGGGGAGATCATGATGACGTACATGTCTATGGTTGCACCGGGGAAAAATATTTAGTCGCTGGAACCTATAAGGTATAACACATGTTACATAGCCACTGGTGAATTAACAGAGAGAAAAATAACAAAAAACAGTCATATAGGTTTTCGCATCAATGGGAGGTAATCGGAACTGACCAAAAAGACTGCGCGACCGCACGCGACTATACAAACAAACAAAATAAAATACAGCAGGTATGACGTTTGCATGAATCCATGATTACGTCTACATGAACAACAGTGATAAAAGTGCGCATCTCTTCCCAGCCGTGCAGCGCTTTGAAAGTTGGAAGCATTAAAATTTAAACGGGTAAAAAGCCATCGTGAAGATACGAAAAAAAGTATGACGTCTAAAATACTTAATGATTCAAACGCATAGTATAACATATCTAATTGACAACATTGACAACAGAAAATATATACATGGTTCACACACACAATCGAGTGCACACATCTATCCATGCTTATTTAAAGTCATGTACACACACACACACACATACATACATGGCATCAAGCAACACACAATTAAATGACACATATGGAATATTGAAAACGTATAACGGACATGAACATGGTAAGTATTTTACACCGTTATCTACTATAAAATTGATGATATATATATACCACTCACTTGCTATTCGCCTAAAAGCTTGCGGTGTGCTGTGACACATATAAGAAACCAGAAGAAAAAAGGACTTTACTTTGGCGAAAAGAGCATATGCTGCTTATTTTTGTACATAGCTGCTATAACTGTATTTTTTCCGAACACTTACATGTAAAAAACATAGAGATATATCTTACCATTTCACTAAGACAGCCAAAATAACGGTCAAATTAAGGGGAGATCATGATGACGTACATGTCTATGGTTGAACCGGGGGAAAATATTTAGTCGCTGGAACCTATAAGGTTATACGGCGACTTATCAGGTGATAATGTTTCGAACTGTTTAGTAAACAAATCTATGGAATATTTTGGAGTTCCATTAACAGATAAACAGATCTATCTATCTTCTTATTATTTTAGGTTCGTCTGGGGTAGAGAAATAAAACACACAGCTAGGTTCGTCTGAGGTGCGGTCGCGTGTTTAGTCGAACCGAAAGTTGAAGAAGAACCAATCACAGATCTCTTTCGCCGCGATGTCAAAGTTCAGGTCAAAGTTCACTGTTGTCTGCTCAAATTTGCGAGACAAACCTCTTCAAACTTTGTTCGTGGACAAAATTGGAAGTCGGGACCTAGCGGAATCGATTTCCTGGGTCACGTTGGCATAGCAACCGAAGGAGAAGGCACAAATCCGCGCGGTTTGGTCACAGGAATCGAAAAACCACCGAAAATCCTACCAGTATTATATAGTAGATGATGACGCGACAATACGCGCAGTTCTTTCCACCTCTCTCTCTCTCTCTATTTCTCTCTCCTTCCCTTCCTCTGTCTGGCTGGCTGGCTATCTCCCCTCCCCCCCCCCCCCTCGCTCCGTCTATTCATTTGTCTGTCTGGATGGCTTGCCGTTTGTCTCTGTAAGCCTCTCTCTCTCTCTCTCTCTCTCTCTCTCTCTCTCTCTCTGTCTCTCTAAGAGATGTCCCCTTGGTAGAGGAGCCCTCTAAATGCAAATCTTACGATGTGAGGGCAATTTTCTATAACGAGAGTATGACGATTTTGCCCTCTGTGCACCTTCATCGTCCTTACTTTCAGAGCAAACTCTGAGACAACATCATTTTGCTAGTCTCAAGAGAAAGGAGGGGGGAGGGGGAGGGAGGGTTGCGAAGAGAGTGAAGGAGAAAGAGACGGTAAAGAGAGCCAGAGAGTGCGAAGTTGAGAGAGAGAGAGAGAGAGAGAGAGAGAGAGAGAGAGAGAGAGAGAGAGAGAGAGAGATACAGAGACTTGTTTGTTTGTTTATTTGTTGTTTAACGTCCAGCCGACTACGCAGAGCTATATCAGGACGAGGAAGGGGGGGATGAAGGGGGCCACTTGTCAAGCGATTCCTGTTTACAAATGCACTAACCCATTACTTGTGTCCCAGCAGGCTTTAGTAAAACTAAATTAATACCTACTGGAAGATTACCAGTTTCCCGTATTTTAAAATAGGCTTAACCTATCTACTGCTGGACTTACATCAGAACACTAACAGATTAAACTATACATGAATCGCGAGACAAGCGGCAAGAGAAGAGATTTTTGGAAAAAATACAGGTGAATGAGCAAGAAGGCAGAAAAAAGAAAAGAATTCATGAAGAAAAAGAGAGCATGACAGGAAAGAGGAACCAAAAATCTACCTAACAGCAAACTAGAAAGCTCCTGCGGTTCCAAAAACAGGAGGGGCCTTTAATTTCATAACCGCAGTGCCCCACTGCGGGAGATACAGAGACAAAAACACAGAGATTGATATAACATCCTGATATCCACAACGATTGTGTACTCATATCAGCTACCTCTGATTCCGAGCAAGGTCTTAGCCAAGTTCTTTTTGCTGGTCTGAAATGGATGATGCCGATGTCTACTGTGTTTTCGCCTGTCCATCACAGTAACCGTCTAACAAGAGAGAGAGGTAGTGTGGAGACAAGGGTTAGGGAAAATAAAAGCAGCGAATGGATGTTCTCTCGAACTAATTCGAGTACAATAAAAAGAGCGGTCATCTGTGTGTGTGTCTGTGTCTGTGTCTGTGTGTATGTGTGTGTGTCTGTGTGTCTGTGTATGTGTGTGTGTGTGTGTATGTGTGTATGTGTCTGTGTATGTGTGTGTGTGTGTGTATGTGTGTGTGTCTGTGTATGTGTGTATGTGTGTGTGTGTATGTATGTGTGTGTCTGTGTATGTGTGTGTGTCTGTGTGTGTGTGTCTGTGTATGTGTGTTTATATATCTCTCTCTTCCTCTTTTTTATATCAAAGCAATTGTGTACACCATCACAGATCATTGGAGTGTCTGTCTCACTGATAGCAATGGTACCCACTCTTTTCCTGCCCGTGCAAAGCCGACAGATGTATTGTCGGAATTCGTCTGGGCCTGCAACATAATACATTGTTGCGCACCGGTGTTTTTTTGCTGTTGGTTTTCTGCGTTAATTTTTAACTGACTCGTTGTGTGTGCATCAACATGTCGCGCGCGGTGTGAGCGCTTAACCGAGCCGTTAAGTCGAACCCTTAGGTAATCTGAATAAGGACCTTTTTCGTATTCGTCCTTCAACTGACCCCGTAATTACAAAAAGCATGCAAGCCATCGACCTCTCCATACGTTTTCAATTCACACACTTTAACACAACTAAAATCAATCAAACTCTCGAAAGTTTTTTTCAGTACACGATTTGGAGCGCCCTTAGTTCGTGACACATTCAGACAGGATAGACAAAAAATTAAAAAAGAGTGGAGTAGGGGGAACGAACCAAATTGAACATAAGAAAAGAAAAGGTAGGCACCACATGGTTCTTTTCTTTGATGAAGTGAAAAGAGTACAAAGTAACACCTTTCTTCATGGAGTTTCGTGACGAACACTATCGAACCTAAGGTCACATTTGGCGACGTCTTCATTTCCGGTTCCTTTTTAGCAGGAAAAAAACGTGTAACAATAGAAGTATGTATTACATTTAAAAAAAAATTATTAAAAAAAGTCGCGTAAGGCGAAAATACAACATTTAGTCAAGCTGTCGAACTCACAGAATGAAACTGAACGCAATGCAATTTTTCAGCAAGACCATATACTCGTAGCATCGTCAGTCCACCGCTCGTGGCAAAGGCAGAGAAATTGACAAGAAGAGCGGGGTAGTAGTTGCGCTGAGAAGGATAGCACGCTTTTCTGTACCTCTCTTCGTTTTAACTTTCTGAGCGTGTTTTTAATCCAAACATATCATATCTATATGTTTTTGGAATCAGGAACCGACAAGGCATAAGATGAAAGTGTTTTTAAATTGATTTCGAAAATTTAATTTTGATCATAATTTTTATATTTTTAATTTTCAGAGCTTGTTTTTAATCCGAATATAACATATTTATATGTTTTTGGAATTAGAAAATGATGAAGAATAAGATGAACGTAAATTTGTATCGTTTTATAATTTTTTTATTTTTTTTTACAATTTTCAGATTTTTAATGACCAAAGTCATTAATTAATTTTTAAGCCACCAAGCTGAAATGCAATACAAAAGTCCGGCCTTCGTCGAAGATTGCTTGGCCAAAATTTCAATCAATTTGATTGAAAAATGAGGGTGTGACAGTGCCGCCTCAACTTTTACAAAAAGCCGGATATGACGTCATCAAAGGTAATTATCGAATAACAGAAAAAAACGTCCGGGGATATTATTCCCAGAAACTCTCATGTCAAATTTCATAAAGATCGGTCCATTAGTTTGGTCTGAATCGCTCTACACACACACACACACGCACAGACAGACAGACAGACAGACAGACAGACAGACAGACAGACACACACACACACACACACACACACACACATACACCACGACCCTCGTCTCGATTCCCCCTCTATGTTAAAACATTTAGTCAAAACTTGACTAAATGTTAAAATGGAAAGGTAAATAAAATAAATACTTATACTGTGGAATGAAATGGAACAAATCAAAAGTTTAAAAAAATCAAAAAAAGCGTGTGTTCTTCAATGAAATTCAATGAATTTAAAAAGCCACAAAAGAACTAAATTACACAGACAGCTAAATCACGGAAGAAACTAATAAACTTAAAGAAAAGACAAAAGTCGATCTTAAGAAAAAAAATAATCTATTACGAAATTGAAACTCTGCGTGTGATTTTCCCACGCTTTAAAGGATTGCCTCCGTTTTGTTTTTTGGAATAGCTTTGCGTGATATGATACAGAGAAGAAGAAAACAGAAAAAAGAATGAGAGAAAGAAAAGAAAAAACAAGTCGCGTAATGCGAAATTACATTTAGTCAAGCTGTCGAACTAACAGAATGAAACTGAACTCACTGCATTTTTACAGCAAGAGCGTATACTCGTAGCATCGTCAGTCCACCGCTCGATGCAAAGGCAGTGAAATTGACAAGAAGAGCGGGGTAGTAGTTGCGCTGAGAAGGATAGCACGCTTTTCTTTATCTCTATTCTTTTTTACTTTCTGAGCGTGTTTTTAATCCAAACATATCACATCTATATGTTTTTGAAATCAGGAACCCACAAGGAATAAGATGAAATTGTTTTTAAATCGATTTCGGAAATTTTATTTTAATAATAATTTTTATATTTTTAATTTTCAGAGCTTGTTTTTAATCCGAATATAACATATTTATATGTTTTTGGAATCAGAAAATGATGAAGAATATGATCAACGTAAATTTCAGACATGGGATTCTTCCTTAAATTTACGGATTTCCGCAAATTTTGAGGCTCAAGAGATCATTTTTGAGATTCGTGCAAATCCGTTGAGAAAATTGGGGGGGGGGGGGGGGGGGGGTATATAGGTTTGAACGCAAGTTTTTGGGCCGTTTTTCTGATCGCGACGCTTCCTTCCAAATTATTCTTGAACTGTTGTTCCTAAAATGTCTGTTTCGAATCCAGTCGAGCCGTGTGGGAACGCTCTGCCAACACATTACCACTGTTTCAAATGAGCTATCGGGGATCCAGAGATCTTGAAATCGTCCCGAATGAGAATGACTAGGCGCCATTTTTACCACGCTTCAATTAAAAATCCGAAACAATGAGGAAGCTTATGCGAGACGAGACCGTTTTCGCCCGTGAAATTGACAAAGAGAAATACACAAAAAAATCTTTGGAGGTTCGACTGGCTTGATGAAGTCGTGTCTTTGAACTGGAAAGATGATAAAGGACCAAAGAACAAGGATGTCAAGGTTGGCGATACTATCGCTAAAGTCAACTTGCCAGGGAAAGCACAGTGCACTTTGTGCAACGACATCATAAACTACGCCTCCAACGGAAAGACTTCACTGAAAGCCACTTGAGAAGCACCAAGCACATGACTAACGTGAAAACCCAGTTGGGTAGTCAGTCACTGCGATCGTGTGGCACCGACAAGGTAAGAAAATTGAAACCATGTGTTCACCTCCTCCTCCCTCTATCTGTCAGTCTGGGAGTCTGTCAGGGCGGTGTTGCTTTGACATTTAACGTGCGCCACACGCAAGACAGAAGTCCAACACAGGCTTCATGTCTCACCCAGTCACATTATTCTGACACCGGACCAACCAGTCCTAGCACAAACCCCATAATGCCGGACGCCAGGCGGAGCAGCCACTAGATTGCCAATTTTAAAGTCTTAGGTATGACCCGGCCGGGGTTCGAACCCACGACCTCCCGATCACAGGGCGGACGCCTTACCACTAGGCCAACCGTGCCCGCCTGGAAATGCCCTGTTTCTGGTGTTCAAACTGCGTGACCTATTGCATAAATAATTCGGCGAGTCTGAAGTACTCCACCAATTTACGCGTCAACTTAACGCTACAATAATTGCTTCCTATTTGGCACAAATGCTTTGTAAATAATTAGAGCACCCCAGCTTTGCTTGTTTTGTTTGGAGCAACGCCCAAGAAATGTTCTAATTATTCAGCAACGAGACCAAAACAATACAATACGCATTTGTGTTTCCAATGTGTGTGTGTGTGTGTGTGTGTGTGTGTGTGTGTGTGTGTGTGTGTGTGTGTGTGTGTGTGTGTGTGTATGCGTGCGTGCATGTGTGCGAGTATGTGAGTGCGCCTGCCTGTATGTATGTAAATGTTCTGGGTTTCTTTTTAGTATTATGTAGTTTCACTACATACATTTTTTTTTTTTTGGGGGGGGGGGGGGGTAATTTTTTTCAGTCATTTGAGTTCAGCAAATATTTTCATGATTGTTGTGCAGAGTATCTACCGACTCGAAACTTTGTAGAATGGTCGTGGACGAACTGAAGTTCATGTACAACAACCGTGAAAAAATTGATCCCCCAAAAATGCAACCCTCAAAAATGCTAGTAACTTATGTTGACCAAAACACTTAATATCTTGGGGACATAATCTACAGTGTGTGCATGACCCTTCCACAAAGTGGCAATTTTGTCGTTCGAATGGTCTGACTTCTGCGCAATTTCAAAAAAAGATGCCTAAATCGGCGATCGACTCAACAGAACGAGGTTTGACAATGAGCGGTAGCAATACTTGCCTGATTTAAACCCTCGAGACTTTTACCTTTTGGATTATCTGAATGTCTGAGCTTACACAAACTCCCCCGTCACCCTCTGGATCATGGCCTGAAGAAAGCAGCAACAGCTAGTTTAAGGGCAATCCCTGGACAGGAAAGCTTTCGTGCCATTGACAATTTTGCAGGTGTAATTTTGAACACATTTTAGAGAAAAGCTAAATGTCGGACCAGTTAACATAGACTCGAAACTATGTAGAATGGTGATGGACGAACAACTATGGAAGTATTTGATAAACTCAAATGACTGAAATAATTAACCCCTTCTTTGTAAAGTTACACTGTCAAGCAAACTTCATCCATGGAAAATGCCCCGATCCTGCCTGTAACTGCTGTATTCAAGTCATGATTGTCTAATGTTGATTAAGGTATGCTATGTCATTCGATTTACCCCAAAGGTAACAATCTTGAGGCCTTAAATAGGGTTAGTTTGGCTACCGCCAAATGCAAACCCTCGTACTGTTGAGTCGATCCTCGAATTTGTCCATTTTGTTTGAAATTGCACAAAAGTCAGACCATTTGATCTATAAAATTGTCACTTTGTTGAAGTGTCATTCATAGGCAGAAGGTTATGTCACCCAAATATTGAGTTTGTTTGTTTTTGCTTAACGCCCAGCCGACCACGAAGGGCCATATCAGGGCGGTGCCGCTTTCAAATATAATGTGCGCCATACACAAGACAGAAGTCGCAACACAGGCTTCATGTCTCACCCAGTCACATTATTCTGACACCGGACCAACCAGTCCTAGCACTAACCCCATTATGCCAGACGCCAGGCGGAGCAGCCACTAGATTGCCAATTTTAAAGTCTTAGGTATGACCCGGCCGGGGTTCGAACCCACGACCTCCCGATCACGGGGCGGACGCCTTACCACTAGGCCAACCGTGCCGGTTTAAATATTGAGTGATTGGGTCAACATATGTAGAAGTTATTAAACAAAATTGTGGGTAGCATTTGTGTGTGGGTCATCCTGTATAATAACTCGTGCGCATACAAACACGCACTCACAGACGCAAAGAGCAACGTATGCACACATACAAACCGACCACAAACGCAGAGACTCATGCGCGCACATCACTGACAGATGGGGTGACAGGATTGCCTAGAGATCCTTTATGAATATTTCTTGTTAGTTTTCTTTTCTTACCCCCCCCCCCCCCCCCAACTTTGATGATATTTCTGTGTTCAATTGGTTGAATGCTGTATATAACTTCCAGACTGTCTTTCATCTGCTCATTTATATCAAATTTTAAATGTGTTTTGAAGACTAAACTATAAGCCTTAGGCTTGTGGTTTTCCTCCTTATAAATGTCAAGTCTACGAACATATAAACGAAAATAGTGCTTTTAGTTATGTGCTATAGAAATCTCCTTAATAAATAAATTCTTTCTTTCTTTATTTCTTTATTTGGTGTTTAACGTCGTTTTCAACAACAGAAACAAAATGCCCCGAACTCACACATTCTTTCTCCGAGTCACAAATATAAACATACACAAAAGGCATACTTGGAGATCTATTCTCTTTGAGATTGCACACACGGATATGATTCATGAACTGTAAATCATTTTCAACTAAATGTCCAGACTCTTAAAAGAAAGAAGTCACATCCGACAATCAAAACGACGATTTAAGTGTTGTTGTTTTTTTTAAACTCGGAGCAGCAAAGGGAAACAGGAACCTCCGACTTCAAACAGGACATCAAAGCCTTTTGAGTTTTGTCCGTATGACGGCTACACGCAATTTACAGCTACACTGACGAGGTATATAACGCTCGCGATGATGAATGTTTGGCTGTCAAGATGGGACGCTCGTGATTTGGGCGGTGGCGAGTTCCCCTGTTGGTATGGGGCTGGGGAGGGATGGGGGGGGAGCCCGTGTGTGGGTGTGTGTGGTGAGTAATTGATGTGCGAGGTGGCTGTCTTGGTTGGCTGGTTGGCTGGTTGGTCATTATTTTGTATCGTCTCTTGAGCAAGTAATGCTATTCGAGACCCATGCAAGTTTGTTTCCTTTTTCTATTCACATGACAAGCTCCATGCTTAAGACTGTTTACTATCAGGTCTTTCACTACAGAAAAAAAGGGAAAAAAAGAAGGGTTAGTTGGTTAGTTAGTTAGTTAGTTAGTTAGTTGTTGCTTTTTGGGTCCAGCGGACCATATAGGCCAAATCAGAACCCCACAAGTTTAACATTACACAAATTTAAATGAAACCAATTTCAAAAAACAAAATCAGGAACATTACCTGAAGGGAACACAAAAGTTGAGTCGAAACCCTACGTGTCAAGGATCTTTAAAATTAAAATCTTAAAATAAAGGCCAGACTCCCTTAAAAATCCAAAGAGAGCTGTAGAGCTGGTCTCCATAAAAATATGTTTCAAAATAGAGGTGTCAAAATACTTCACTCCGTAAATCATACAGATCAGCGCATTCAGTGAAAAAATGTATCACAGTAAAACTATTATCACAGGCGTGGCACCATGGTGCCTCTTCTCTTTTAAGCAGGTCAACATGTGTTATATAAGTGTGACCAGTGTGTAACCTAGCCAAAACACTTTCTTCTTTTCTTAGTTAGTTAGTTGTTGCTTTTTGGGTCCAGCGGACCATATAGGCCAAATCAGGACCCCACAAGTTTAACATTACACATATTTATATTAAACCAATTTTACAGAACAAAATTAGGAACGTCACCCGAAGGGACCATAAAAGCTCAAACGAAACCCAACGTGTCAAGGATGTTTAGAGAAAGAAGGGTCCATAACGGTTCACATTTTTTACTTCAAATCTTGTTACAAATCTTGACGTCGAACCTCAAAGACGGTGTAATGGCGAGATTTTCAAGAAGAAAAAGAAAGAAGCAACACATTGTGTGTGTGGGGGGGGGGGGGGGGGGGGGGGGGGGGATTGATATCTTCACTTTTTTGTCTCAAAAGTCATTCATCAAAAGGCAGTTAACAACGTCGTGTAATCGTCGTGTTACCCTTCATATAAGTGGCACCAGGCTATTCAAGCAGAGCCTATCCATCACAATTCTGAAACTGATCAACTGCATACCTATAAGTCGCGTTTCTTTCGCGAAAGGGCATGTAGATCAACGGCTGTCTTTCAAACAATAACGTACGACATGCAAATTGGATGAGAGGGTGTCCAAGCGAGCACAGGCGCTGTCAGACATGTCATTCTGCCCGACTGCCGTCAGAACAAAGGAAAAGAAAGGGTCCCTTCGAAGGATTTACAGTGATCATAGTCTCAAAGTCACAGACTGACGAAGACAGACAAACACGCACAGGGGGTTTCCGGACCACCTCCCACCCCCCCACGCTTTTTAACTTTCTGCTAGAGAGCTTGTTTACATGGGGGCCATCTTAGCCATTGTCGGAAGCATTTTTTTTGTCGGTCTCCAATGTTCTTTTTTCTTTTCTTTATTTGGTGTTTAACGTCGTTTTCAACCACGAAGGTTATATCGCGACGGGGAAAGGGGGGAGATGGGATAGAGCCACTTGTCAATTGTTTCTTGTTCACAAAAGCACTAATCAAAACTTTGCTCCAGGGGCTTGCAACGTAGTACAATATATTACCTTACTGGGAGAATGCAAGTTTCCAGTACAAAGGACTTAACATTTCTTACATACTGTTTGACTAAAATCTTTACAAAAATTGACTATATTCTATACAAGAAACACTTAACAAGGGTAAAAAGAGAAACAGAATCCGTTAGTCGCCTCTTACGACATGCAGGGGAGCATCGGGTAAATTCTTCCCCCTAACCCGCGGGGGGGTAGTCTCCAATGTTTTAAGATGCCAAAAAGAACACCGCTGAAGGCATCCGGTGCCACAGGAAAAAAAAAAAAAGATTGACAGTTTTTTTTCTTCTCCATGAATGCCAATGCAGACGGTAAGTGAACGAGATGATCGACGCGGGTATCTCTAGATCTATTATTATGATCCCATTAGACGCCTGAGGACGTCGAAGACCTACCCTTGGTCAACAATGGGCCAAATCCGACTGGACGGCTTGGCACTGATGCTTGTGCACAAGAATGTCCCTGTGAACATTGAAGAAGCTGTGGACACATTTGCAAAAGCAAAAAGAACGCAGATGGATGCTCTCTACATTAGTGAGTTCTCTTTTGATAAGTGCAACGCACTGAACTGCTGAATGTGGGCTGTTTGAGGATGGTGGCTCAGCTAATGGATCATAGCCAACTATTTGCTTTTGTAGTCAGCCGGCTTTTGTCTTCTTAAAGATACTGGACTTGTCAAATCCAGGTGCACGGAGACCCTGGGGCTTTTAGTCATACCTCAGGCATCTATTCCTTTGAATAAATACCAAGTTTCATTGACTTCCATCCAAGGAGTCAAGAACTGCAATTTATTTACGAATTAATTTCGTACTCGGACCGCCGGGTCTTGGCCTATTTTTGGATCTAAATTTAGATCAGGTAGATCACCACATCACAACAGATAAAGTTGGATGAAACTTAGTCTCAATCAAAAGGTACTTTACAAAACAGGGAAGGAAGTAGGGTCATGAATAATTAATTTCCAATCAAATGGCCTCTTGCAGACAGCGTTCGTTCGTGTCACGGGCGACTTCCGGCTGCAGAAAATGCCGAACCCGTGTGAGGGCTTTGCAAACCTATGAATGTAACAAGGTAAAGTTCAAGATTACCCATATAGGTTGAATGTACATCTAAACAGAGGCTTACTTTGTGGAAGAAGTGTTATATACTTACGTTGATCTTCTTCACTTGGCTAAGCTGTTCTTATTCTAACCCCGGTTCCGGATAGCGTGTTAAAATTTAACTTAAATTCATAGCTTAGAATCCAGTGACATTCTTGACTTATTTTTGATACAAGTCCATGTAAGCAAGCCAAAGAACATTTGTAGTGAAACTGATTGACGGATTGAGCTCCAAACTTAAGCATAAATAATTAATTTTGTTGTTCAATCGACAAAAATGGCGTACGTTGTCAACCATGGGACATAATTCATATACGAAAGAGTTGTCTCCCTTGTCCGATAATTCCTTCTTTGACCCATGTAAACAAAATGCATTCGTACAGTTCATCGGAGTTCATAACAGCAAAATGGTCACTGATTCATCAATACATATAATTTCTTTATTTTTTTAATAGAACCATTCTCTTCAAGTACATGTATGTATTTGTGTGTTCTCAGATGGCATCGACCCCTAAAAGGCTGAGCCTCCATGTCAGTGATACTGTAAGTATGTTTTGGTACTATTTTGCTTTGAACGTCTTTCCGTGACTCAGAATGTATGTCCTCTCAGCTTCCAGCCAAGGTGTTGGGTCTCTGGGATTGCAGTCAAGTTGATGGAGACACAATACACCAGTTAACAGTTCCGCGGCCATTTTAGATCTCGCACATGCGCACTTCTTTTATCACGAGCAGATTCGACCCATTTCCTTTTCCGGGTGATGCGCATATCGTTTTTCGGCATGATTATGTCTTTTTCCTTTTCCGGTTGATTTCACCGCATGCGCAGATCGTGTTATTCGCCCACGTTTCTACGCAAGGGACACTACTCCGGCGCACTACTCCACCCATTGAAAGGGGGAAACATTTTCTTCAGTACAAGTAGTCTTTATGAATAATCAATTGACAAGAAGGACGTTGTAAATTCATTCAATGCAGATAAAATAAGAAATATGTTTGACGAACTTGTTCTGTTCTTATTCACATGACAAAATATGTGAAGATCGAGAGATGTTAGATAAAAACCGTGTTCCAGGCAACTCGCAAACAGATAACCGCTGTGTATTTCACCACAACCCAACGCAAAGGAAACATGACACACTACTATTTGGCATACCTTTTTGCATTCATTGAACTTTCCCCAATAAATTCAGCTCACATCAGTCGAACTAAAAGTTTGTCAAAACACGACACACAGGCGATAACAAATGCCCACCTGAACTTGTGGTGGTTCGCAACCACACACTAACGACCGTCGAGGCACGTAATGAATTTTGCAATCTTCCGACCACCATTTTTAAGTCGGTTACTCCCCATTACCGCAACCAATAACACAGCATGTTGACGCCATCGCTAATTTGGATGTAACGTGAGGTTTTTGTTATAACGTAGAGGAAAACACACCGTCCCGTTCAATTGCTTCCATCACGTTGAGCAGACGATGCAGCGGTTGCTCGTCGAAATTTCTCGTCCATTTGGGTATCACGTGAGTTTTCCTTCTTTGTACCATGTAAGTGCCGAAACTGTTAACTGGTGTATGTTGATTAGAACTAGAGTTGGATAAGATATTGTGGAATTGACAAAGATTTATATGCTTGTTAGGCCATTGGAAATCTCAATATGATGTTACCTGCTTATCATTACAGTATAACCAATATTTGCAGGTTAATTTGTCAGGTGTACCGTCCCACCGCCCGGAGCTTCAGACTCCAAGCTTCACAACAGTTGAGCATGAATATGGACGCCAGACTTGTTAGTGTCATGTATATATATATGTTATGTTTTTGTTTTGTTAGTGTAACCTGCCTAGTTTTTAAGGCATGGATTTTATTGTGTATGTCCATGTTACATTATTTTATTTATTTTGATTTTCCAACTATACTGACGTCGTATTGTGTGTGATATGACCATGGAGATACAAATCTGAGAAAGTTGTGTTACAAAGTAAACCCATCACTATTTTGATAAAGAAAAATAAAGAAAATCGGTCATATAGGGAGGGAGGTAATCGAAACCGACCAAACAGACTGAGCCAGTAGTACGACATATGTCGTGACAACCAGGTGACAGTATACATAAAGTAGCGCGACATATGTCGCGACAACCAGTTGAAGGGTTAACAATTTTTCATGCTGTCAGCCCATGCATGGTGCACCCGTTATATCTCTGTACACATTGCACGTTTTGAGAATGTACCCATTCCCATGCACATTGAGGGTAAAAAAAACACCATTCCCGCTGCACATGGTAAAAAGCAATTATGTATCCGGCATTGGAGACATGCATTTGTTTGTTTGTTTGTTTGTTTGCTTAACGCCCAGCCGACCACGAAGGGCCATATCAGGGCGGTGCTGCTTTGACATATAACGTGCGCCACACACAAGACAGAAGTCGCAGCACAGGCTTCATGTCTCACCCTGTCACATTATTCTGACACCGGACCAACCAGTCCTAGCACTAACCCCACAATGCCAGACGCCAGGCGGAGCAGCCACTAGATTGCCAATTTTAAAGTCTTAGGTATGACCCAGCCGGGGTTCGAACCCACGACCTCCCGATCACGGGGTTGACGCCTTACCACTAGGCCACCGTGCCGGTGGAGACATGCATGGTACACCATATTGTAATTGGAGGTATCTAGCTCCACACATCAAATTAGCAGGTTGTAACAGATCTATTGACACATAAGGCAGGAATACCACCTAGCTTTTTTAATTAATAATAATTAATAAATACATTGGAAACTATTTCAAAATGTTCATTCCTTTACTTTTATTGTGTGGTTTGTTCTTCATTTCATTGTGTGGTTTTCATACTGGTCTATTTTTGTTGCTTTTTTGTGTTTTTGATTTGCTTCTTTTTCAAGAATGTGATGTTTTTGTTCAATATTTTCGTACTAAACATGGTAATTTCGCCGCTGGACATTTTCCGCCTGGAGGACTTGCTGACCAGATGTTTTGCCAACTGAATCATACATGAACACACACATGAGATCGTGTTTTTAAACTTTCTTTGTATTCATTGTGTTTAACAGGGCTTAAAACCCACAGGACAACGGCATTCTGGAGGGCACTTTATTTATTTATTTATTTATTTGGTGTTTAACGTCGTTTTCAACCACGAAGGTTATATCGCGACGATGGAGGGCACTCATACACTTCAGCAGCTATGAAGGCAGTGCCGGGATTTGCGTCTGCTGTGCCCTTTCTTTGATGTGCCTTCACAAAACTCATTCTCGTAGAGAATGACTACTTCAGCATCAATCCTGTGGCAACTCTTGCTGTCCTAGCAGATATGGGAACACACTCTACAGAAAGAGCTAAAATAAAAAAATCTTTATTTTAAACTTGATGAAGTTGATCTCTCCCGACTCTTGCATCATGTGCAAAATTTGCATATAGCGACATATTTGAAATATTCATTCGTTGTGTGTGGTGTTCGAGAGTGCGTGTTGTCACCCTCCTGTATGCACGAGTATGTCTGTGTATGACTGTGTGTGTAAAAATGTGTGAATGAGTGAGTGAATGAAGAAACCCCGTACACGGAAAGGCAAACACCGGACCAATAAGTCAGCCTACACTCTGAAATTCCTGGACAGTTCAAATAGCCACTTATTTAGATAAATGAATTTACGAATCAAATGTACTAAATGTACTTGAACAATAGTAAAAATGCCAAAGACATCAGCATCATGAGAACTGAAGTAATCTAGGTTAGCTTATTGGCCTGTGCAACGGTTTTTTGATGACACCGTTTTAAAGAAATTATAACTACACAAATTGTGAAAAGATCACAATTTTATTACATGTTTGTTTCAGGTTCGCAGTCATCACATAAGCTTGAAAAGTGCCATGAGGGGATACGTCTGGTCAGGAATCATGAAGCTGGTCTTCAACCTGATATTGTTCACCAAAAAAACACCAGCCTTCCCAATCTGGATAAGAGGCTGTTGCGTTTCAGCGCGTCTTCAGAGTGCCGTGGGATCCTTTACATTACATTCTTCGAGCACAGAGAAAGGCACAGTGGCACGCATCATTGAATCAGGATGCTTTGAATGTTTTTATTTTTGTGTGTTACATTTATAGTCCTTTGATTTCTGTCAGGAATTTTTTAGCCTTGCCTGAGAAAGACAAATTGCAAACTGAGTCGCGCCCAATCCCACAACTGCAATCTGGGTGTCGGTTTGTATTGTACTTTCTTTTGAATTTAAGTTTGTAGGAGCAAATAATTTTACTGGGTGTTACTAACAGCTATATATTGGCTTTCACACACAATGTCTATAGAGCCATGGTACTCAACAATTTTTCTAATGAGTGACCAAGCATCCTGACTAATTGGAATGCTCAGAGATCATATTATTGAAGTAAATATTGTCCTGGCATTGGCACAAAATTATTTCTTAATTTACCTTATGCAGGTATGAGCAGCGATTCACAGATATAACTCATGCCAGGATATATTGTGCCTGCAATTGCAAATAGTGCCTGCCCAGCGTTGTGCCCAAAAATATGTGTGCCTGAACAAACTCATGCCAAATGCGTTTTATATATATTTACAATTTAATTCTTAGTTATTTTTATAGGTTTGTACAACAACAAATTTTTTTTTATCAGGTGGTTGTTTTCCTGGCTTCGCGTCAGTTTTTGACTGATGTACTAACGGCAATTTACCTACATTCATTGTTTTTGATAAGAGGAAGACTTGCTTGCTTGCTTGCTTGTTTGTTTGCTTAACACCCAGCCGACCACGAAGGGCCATATCAGGGTGGTGCTGCTTTGACATATAACGTGCGCCACACACAAGACAGAAGTCGCAGCACAGGCTTCATGTCTCACCCAGTCACATTATTCTGACACCGGACCAACCAGTCCTAGCACTAACCCCATAATGCAAGACGCCAGACGGAGCAGCCACTAGATTGCCAATTTTAAAGTCTTAGGTATGACCCAGCCGGGGTTCGAACCCACGACCTCCCGATCACGGGGCGGACGCTTTACCACTAGGCCATCGTGCTGGTATAAGAGGAAGACAAATAAGACGGCAAGAGGCATGATTTTAGATAAGTGTTCAGCTTATGTTTTCAGGATGAAATAATGTTATTTTATTTTCATCTGTGTCAGGTGCAACGTCGTCAACAGGTATCCAGCAGCTGCTTTACCCGCGGCCTTTCCTGCGTTATCATGTGTTCTCACCAAAGGACATCCAGAATGCTGGTAGAGTACAAATAAATGCAATTTTACTAATTCACGTGTCTTATAGATGATAGAGAAAGTGTATATAAACTTGGCCAAAAAATTATTGCAACAAATTTCAAACCCAAATTAAACCATTAATCCCTGTGTCATTTTATTGACACTTTATATGCCAGAGAAGGCCGTCCACTTAACCTTCTGGATCACCATTTGGATTAAATATTTCTTTTACAGGGATCACGTGACCGCCGCTCAAGTAAGGGTACCCTCAAAATCGACCAGACAAAAACGGAAGAGCCGGAAAAGTCAACAAAAAAATCACAATAGGCATAACTTTGCAACTTTGACATACGAAAAGAAAGTCAAACCAATTATCTACCCTGAAAGGAGTCTTCCAGTCAATTTTGTTTTCTAGTTCTGGAGCTTATGGCAATATCGGATTCCTAACCATTAAACCTATAAAATGCCTGAATTTTAACTCAAACAAAGCCCACGTTCCTCTAGTAAGGTTGTGATTCATATCACCTTATATAAAGACATGGCAAAAATTGCTCTGTAATGCCCCTTTAAGTTTGTTTGTTTGTTTGCTTAACGCCCAGCCGACCACGAAGGGCCATATCAGGGCGGTGCCCCTTTAAGGAATCTTTGCCAAGAAACTTTGACTTGTTTAAATAACTCCAATTCACATGCCCACCCATAAATAATTTCCTTCCTGATCAAGCAAGATATATGTTATCATTTACATAGTTCACATAATTAGTGTAGAGTATTGGCAAACCTATTACTGAAAACGCATTGATGTGTGTAGTTTTTGCTGTACACTCAGGGTATTGCAACTTCACAAGCCAAAGATTAGGATGTTCGGTGTGATAGCAATGAATACACACAGTTTGTCTGAAGGTCTTTCTTTCTTTATTTGGTGTTTAACGTCGTTTTCAACCACGAAGGTTATATCGCGACGATTGTCTGAAGGTGTTTTTTTCATGTTCATATGAAACACTTGACTCTGAGTAAAGTTATCGCCACACCGACTGCACAAGGGCATGAAAATTGATGGAAGCCAATGAAATTATCTGTGCTTTTCAAACTTGTTTTGCTCCTTACTTGGGATACAAAAATTAGTCATTTTGAAAGGTGACATTTCAAAATGACAATGCCAGAATGCCCCTTTAAATTTGAACCCTATTCAGTGGAATTAAGTGTGAATTGTTTTTAACACTTTCTGTACTTAAACTTTTTCTAAAAGATAAACATGCCAGGCTGTTTTTATTAGCAAGCAAACAAGCAAGTGTGACCTAATTTGTGTTAACTTTGTCCCTTACCAGATCGCAACAACATCAGGTTGGACAGAGAAGTGAAGACTGACAGTGCACTTTGGAAGAAGCTTCAAGGCCTTTCTGGGGGGGCAACGTGCCTCAAAGCTGGCCTCCTGTTCCTGAAGCGACAGAGGAGCGAGAAGTGGTAATTTGTTTATTCCAATATCAATATATATATATATATATATATAGAGAGAGAGAGAGAGAGAGAGAGAGAGAGAGAGAGAGAGAGAGAGAGAGAGAGAGAGAGAGAGAGAGAGAGAGAGAGAGAGAGAATGAACGAAACTTATGACGTTTGGCAGTGACGTTTTACATGACGATTTTTTTCTTTTTTAATCAAGAATTTTACGTCATTGTTTGCTTACATTCATTTCACTGAAGAAGGGCGTGGCCCGAAAGTCTTTGGAACTTGGTGTTTACTGTGTTTTTTTTCTAATTAAACACTTTTGTCTTGGGACATCGTTTGCATGTACAGCATTTTTTGTTGTTGTTGGAAGACATGAATTTTGGTATTTTATTAAGTTCTTACACTTTTGTCTTGGAACATCGTTTGCATGTACAGCATTTGTTGTTGTTGTTGTTGTAGGTGAGAACAACCAGATCACTGGAAGACGGCAGCAGTCGATGCAACTGCAGCTGGGAAGGAGAGTTATGTCCCCTTGAGCAGAGTCACAGCTGGCTCTACTCTACATTTGACAGGTAAATCCCATTGATCAGTCTGTAAAACTTTCTTAATTAAAGTGTTCCAAAACCTTGCTGGATTCTGCCACAGGGTTTATACTATAGACTCACCATGTTTAGATTTCCATTTTGTATCTTTACGATGGCGTTAAACTGTAATGCTTCCAACTTTCAAAGCGCTGCAAGGCTGGGAAAGAGATGCTTTGCTCAACAAACTAAAATTTGTTATTTTATTAAGTTCACACACACACTTTTGTCTTGGAACATCGTTTGCATGTACAGCATTTTTTGTTGTTGTAGGTGACAACAACCAGATCACAGATCACTGGAAGACAAGACAGGGAGAAAGAAATATTTAGAGTTTGTCCTGAGGATGTACAACTGGCTCTACACATGACAGGTAAATCCCATTTATCAGTCGGTGCGGGGTCGATTACCTGAATACAACATTCGCACGCACACACATGCCATTGGACGTACCTTTGTGTGTGTGTTTGTCTCTGTGTGTGTATATATGCATGGGTGCGCGCACTCGATCGTGGGGGGGGGGGGGGGGGTATTTTTACACCAATGAGCAAATGCATACAGAGAAAATTGTTATGTTCACTTAATCATGCAAACGTCATTCCTGCCAAAACAATTCATTGTTCAGTGTTGCATGCTCCTGTGTACAGGCTATATGTAAAAAAAAAATCAAAATCATTTTCTTCAGATATGGCGTCCCAACGACCCACCCACTGCGACCTCGCTTCAATCTTGCGGCAAGTGCAAGAGCTGAATGCAACCTCTGCAAGAGAGCTTGCATTTGTGCAGGTGACCCTCCAGGACGGTGACCACAACTTGGCCTGTGAAGCAGTACCCCAACTTCGACAAAAACAAAAGCAGGCTTTCCAGACCATCATCAACCAGTTGTCAGATGCAAAAAAGAAAGCGAGCAAAGACTTCACACAACTAAGCAATTTTAGACGCGAAAATCAACGCCTCCTGTCGGCCTGCTCATCTTCATCTGCACTACGATCTACACCCACCACTGCACCGAACAACCCTGCAGCAACAAGCACTCCTACAAACCTGTCGGCCTGCTCATCTTCATCTGCACTACGATCTACACCCACCACTGCACCGAACAACCCTGCAGCAACAAGCACTCCTACAAACCTGTCGGCCTGCTCATCTTCATCTGCACTACGATCTACACCCACCACTGCACCGAACAACCCTGCAGCAACAAGCACTCCTACAAACCTGTCGGCCTGCTCATCTTCATCTGCACTACGATCTACACCCACCACTGCACCAAACAACCCTGCAGCAACAAGCACTCCTACAAACCTGTCGGCCTGCTCATCTTCATCTGCACTACGATCTACACCCACCACTGCACCAAACAACCCTGCAGCAACAAGCACTCCTACAAACCTGTCGGCCTGCTCATCTTCATCATTCTGCACTACGATCTACACCCACCACTGCACCGAACAACCCTGCAGCAACAAGCACTCCTACAAACCTGTCGGCCTGCTCATCTTCATCTGCACTACGATCTACACCCACCACTGCACCAAACAACCCTGCAGCAACAAGCACTCCTACAAACCACCTTGACGACCTAACGCTTAGTCAAATCATGGATGACGACATGATTGACATAACTCGAAATTCAACCCAATCCATAGATCTATTGATCAGTTTTGGTAGCGCTGATTTGGCAAATGAAATGTTCTAATTATGTTGCGCTGGCTTGCAGCCCAAGAGAAATATTAAACAAAAGCAAATTTATTTCTTCAGGCCTAACCATCATAATGCCAAAGCGACTACGAACAATAATACCAGGAAAAACGCAATACCAGATAGAAAAAAATAATCAACTAAATAAACATCATCGAGCTGAGAACAGCACACAAAATGTCCCTTCACCCTTTCCCACACCTGCCAGCTGCATATCAACACCTCCCCAGCTTCAACCGCAAACCCGAATGGACAGTCAAAATGTCAATAGGTTCACAGGCATCATCAGAAATGCAGCAGCCAGCATTCAACAAATGCGACACACTGTAGTCGGCAACATGCCCCGCTCGCCCTTCCCCACACTTGCCAGCAGCGTATCGACACCACCCCAGCTGCAACCACAAACCCTTATGGACAGTCAAAATGCCAATAGGTTCACTGGCATCATCAGAAATGCAGCAGCCGGCATTCAACAAATGCGACACACTGTAGTCGGCAACATGCCCCGCTCACCTTTCCCCACACTTGCCAGCAGCATATTGACACCTCCCCATCTGCAACAACCGCAAACCCGAATGGACAGTCAAAATGCCGATAAGATCTTGGGCATTACCAGAAATGCAGAAGCCAGCATTCAAAGGAACAATCATTATGATGATATGTTCACTGGCATCACCAGAAATGATGCAGCAGCCCGCAGTCAACAAATGCGACACACCGTAGCAGGCAACATGCCGCATCCGCCCCGCCAAATACCATTTCTGGCTCGATTATTGCCTCCAAAAGTGAACCCCTTCAGTCTTGGGAAGATGAACCAAATGTGCTCTTTTTGTCAAGCGTTACATTTTTTGAAAGAAAATCACAATTGCTGTCACAAAGGCAAAGTACAGCTGCCTCCTTTGGCTACATACCCACAAGAAATCGAGCAACTGCTGACAAGAAATACACCACAGTCGCTCAACTTCCGTGAACACATCAGACAGTACAATAGTTCACTAGCCTTTGCATCCTTTGGTGCAAATATCGCATTGCCACCAGGAAAGGGCCCATATGCCTTCCGACTTCATGGTCAAGTCTACCACCGCAGTGGATGTTTGCATCCTTCTGATGTTGACACACCCTCATACAGCCAGTTGTACATCATGGAAGGAAACCAAGCAGTCGATGCAAGATTGCAAAACTCTCACAATGAGCATTGTCGTCGAGACACTATGATGTTGTTGACAAACCTCATCCACAGGACAAATCCTTATGCAGCAGCATACAAGCAGATGCAACAAGTAGAAGTTGAAGAAGAAGCCCGTGCCCTTGCTGAAAATCGCACACCTTCATCAGTCACCATGCATATTCTTAGAGGGCCTGATCAGAAAAGGTACAACAATCCCCAGCAAGATGAAGTTGCAGTCATTTTTTCTTCCCATGATGGTGCGCCCCCTCAAGAACGAGATATTGTCGTGCATCCCAGGAATGAACTTCCCAAAAGCATATCCTACATGTCGGCTAATATTGACCCCATGGTTTATCCACTATTTTTCCCATATGGAGAATTAGGCTGGCAGTGTCACATGCAACATGTGCCGGCGTACAGCACAGACAAAAGAACACGTCTAACTACCTTGCAGTTCTATGCTCACCGCCTCTCTGTATGACAGGCCTTCAAGCCCCCTCTTTTATGGTAGCAAATTGTTCCAACAATATATCGTTGATGCCTACATCCGTGTAGAAACCGGAAGAATGAACTTCATACGAAACCAGCAGAACCACCTCAGAGTTGAAATGTACCAAGGACTGATGGACCACATACATTCCCAAGCACAGGAGAACAATCTCAACCCCGGAAAGTTAGTAATACTTCTCTCATCATTCCAGGGCTCGCCGCGTGACATGCAGCAGAATCATCAGGATGCCATGGCGATAGTTTCAAAATACGGCAAGCCTGATCTGTTCTTGACGTACACCTGCAATCCTCGCTGCAAAGACATTTGTGGTACGCCCTTCTGCCTGGCCAGCAAGCGCACGATCGTCCTGATATTGTTGCAAGAGTATTCAAGCAACATCTAGCGGAGCTCATCAATGACATAACCAAAAGACATGTGCTTGGAAAACCAGTGGCATTCGTCTATGTCATCGAATTCCAGAAACGTGGACTCCCACATTGCCATTTGCTGATAATACTGGATGAAAACAGCAAGTTGAAGGTTGCAGCTGACATTGACACGCTCATATCTGCAGAAATTCCAGATCCCCATGAAGACCCAGTCTTATTCGAAATTGTCAAGTCCACAATGATTCATGGACCATGTAGAGCACTCGACCCAAAGTCGCCATGCATGGTGGATGGCAACTGCTCAAAGGACTATCCAAAACAATTCAGAAATGAAACGGCACTTGCTATAGATGGCTACCCTCACTACCGCAGAAGCGACAATGGACGAACAGTTGTCAAAGGCCGTAATGAAGTTGACAACAGGTGGGTTGTTCCTTACAACCCATACCTGACAAAGAAGTACAATGCCCATATCAACCTCGAAGCCTGTACAACGGTCAAAAGTGCCAAATACCTCTTCAAATATGTCTATAAAGGCCATGACTCTGCAAGTATTGAAGTCAGAGAGGCGAACGTCCTCAATCATGATGAAGTATCTACTTTCATGGATTGTAGATATATCAGTGCTCCAGAATCATATTGGCGCCTGGCAGAAAACAAACTCCATCTACAGTCACATACCATCATACGGCTTGCACTCCACTTGCCCCAAAATCAATCCGTCTTCTTCACCCCTGGCAGACATGAGGCAGCAGCAGAAGCTTCAGCAAGCAGAAATACTACACTGACAGCATTCTTTGAAACCAATGCAAAAACACCAACAACTTACACCTACAACGAATTTCCAAATCACTTCGTCTTTCACAAGAACTCCCACGAATGGAAGCCACGCAAGAAAGGAGGCCATACAGTGATCGGTAGGGTCTACTCGGCCAGTCCTAAGGACATAGAACGATTCTGCCTCCGGGTATTGCTCCACCATGTCCGAGGCCCAACCTCTTATGAAGACCTGAAAACAGTTGACGGATACACCGCAGTGGTGTGCAAATCCACTAACCCGTGACCCGGGGGGAGTTAAAAATTGGCCGGGTTTGCTGAGGTCTTTGAGTAGCATTCCCGTGGGTTAGCTAAAAATTTCACAAACAAAACTCAAGATAGAGCTTCAAATGCCAACTCCTTACTAAAATGAAAGGCCAAAATACATTTCCCCTTGTTTTTCATAATGAAAACAAAGCCTAAACCGAAGCCCAAACAGTAAGTACTGTTTCTAAGGCGCTTTTTCTGAAGTATTGATCGTGTTCGAAAATGCCGTCTGCTTCAACGATGTGAGTTACATCCCTTGTTTAGTTTTACATTTTGACCAATGAGAAAGCGCTCCCTAATTTGTTTCGGGCCACTGAAAAACAACCATGGCGTTGTTTAGGTTCGGGTTTTCTACTTCAAAAACGGAAAGCAAAAGTGTTGAGATAAAGACTAAACAAGCGACGGACAAAGAGTACGATAGTCACGAACGTAAGAGGACGTTTCTTTCTAGTTGGTGTGATGAGTTCCCATGGCTTCAGTTTGATGAGAGCACAGGAATCATGACGTGCAAGTGTTGCAAAACTTTCCAAGTCTCGCGAATTCCAAGTCCGAGTTTGTTACGGGTTGACTTAGTTCGGACAGACTGGTCGTCGGCAGATGCTACCTTTCAGTGACTTATAATCCAATGTTTCTGTGTGTGAAACTTCAAAGACAAAATAAGAAAAGTTGGAGTGGGTTACCTATTTTTTTCCCGGGTGAGCTGGAAATGAGATTCTACTAACCCGTGGGTGAGTTGTTTATTTTTAAATTTGCACACCCCTGACACCGCCAGTACGTTTAAAGAGGCATGCATTCTCAGACATCTGCTGAGCGATGATGTTCAGTGGGATAAAACAATGGAAGAAGCTGCTGTGTTTCAAATGCCAATACAACTCAGAGTACTGTTTGCCAACCTCTGTACCCACTGCAGTGTAACCAATCCTCTCGATATGTGGGAGAAACACAAAGATGCCATGATGGAAGATTTCAGTCACCAGGGCATCCCTGCTGAAACAAGTATCCAACTTGCATTGAATCACATTGACTCCATCCTGCAGCAAAACGGACTCTCTGCCAGCATCCTCTGACTTCCAAAAGTGCACACCATCACCATTTCCAATCAAGAGACAGAGTTTGATATCGCAACTGAGACTCGGCAAGCTTCCATTCTGACGGCTAAGTTGAATGAGGAACAAAGTCTATTGATTAGCAGTGTGCTGCAGGATCTGGCAGAAGTCAACGAGGGAAATACATCGTCATGCCGAACGTATTTTCTAGATGAACCAGGTGGAAGTGGAAAAACAATGGTCTACAACACTCTCATATCCACCTGCCGTAGTCAACACATCAAGGTTGCTGCAAGTGCATGGACTGGAATCGCTGCAACGCTGCTTTCCGGGGTAGTACTTGCAATGTTTCTCCAACTTCTTCCCTCGCTGAGTACCTGCGTTCAGTGAAGCTGTTCATTATTGACGAAGCCTCAATGGTGCCAGCAAATGCACTAAAAGCTATCGACAACATGCTTCAAGACATCACAAAACTTAAAGTGCCTTTTGGAGGTAAAGTTTTCCTTATGGGCGGCGACTTCAGACAAGTGTTGCCGGTTGTGCCAAGAGCATCACCAACAGTGATAATAAAAAACTGTATCAAAAGCTCTCCACTCTGGCCACTCTTTGGGTTTTTTAAATTAACCAAGAACATGAGAGCTGAGCAAGACCAACAAGAATATGCTAAGTGGCTCCTTCAGTTAGGCAATGGCCAGTTGCAAAGTATGCTTCCAACAGCTCCTCCCAATTCCATTGACATCCCACCACAGTGCAACATTACTGAGGACATTGTCAATGCTGTTTTCACAGATGTCACCAACCCACAAACTTTAGCCACCACTGTCATTCTCGCCACAACAAATGACACCACCCTTCATCTCAATGACTTGATTGTAAACAAACTTCCAGGCCAATCCAAAACATACATCAGTGCTGATCAAGCAATCTGTGACGTTGAAATGGAAGCCGACAACTATCCAACAGAGTTTCTAAACTCCATCACCCCACCAGGAATGCCACCACATCAACTCATCTTGAAAACGAGAGCCATCATCATGTTGCTTCGGAATTTAGACATCACTAAGGGTCTCTGCAATGGCACACGTCCGTACATTCATCGTCTCCATGAGTATGTTTTAGATGCAGAAATAATTACTGGCCCATGCAAAGGACAGCGAGTTCTAATCCCAAGAATAAAACTTGCACCATCGGATCACAATCTGCCATTCACTCTTCAGAGAATTCAGTTCCCCATTCGACTTGCCTACTCCATCACAATCAACAAATCTCAGGGACAAACCTTCGACAAACTGGGTGTATTCCTGCCAACACCAGTTTTCTCTCATGGTTTGGTTTGGTTTTTGGGGTTTAATGTCTCTTCAGCAGATGCTAGCTGCTATTCGAGACCGATGCAGTTATTTTCTTTTCCCTTCATATGGCAAGTTCTACGTTTCAGACTATTTACATTCAAATCTATCACTGTAAAAGAAGGTTCTAAAAATTAATAATTTTCACTTCTGGTACTTTAAATCTTGTAAAAAATCTTGATCTCTTTTAAAAAGTTAAAAATCTTGTCCGGGGGAACATCCCGGAATAAAACCTTCAGTGTTTCCGCATTGTAGTGTTTGTCTCGAAATTCTTGAACGTCTACACATTTTGTGAGAACATGTTCTAATGTCCATGGTTCGTCACATCCAAAACAGTATGGTGGATCTTCACCTTTCAGCAGATACGAATGTGTAATGTGACTGTGCCCAATGTGTAAGCGACAGAGAACTGTCTCTTCTTTCCTGTTGAGGCGACATTGGGGTAGGCTGTCCGACAGCTGGGGGACGATCTTATGAAGTTTATTTTCTTCACATTCGTCCCATTCACTCTGCCATAGGTACTTTATGTACATGTTGGTGCGAGTTCTGAAATCTGAATGCTTTGTGTGTTTGTCAGTGATGAGTCTTTCTCTGGCTTCTTTAGCAGCTTGATCAGCTGCAGAGTTGCCTCTAATTCCAACATGGGATGGCACCCATGCAAACACAATCCTTTTGCCTTCTTCAATCAGAGATGCATGTAGCTCTTGGATTTCGACCAACAGTGGGTGATCTAGCTGAGTTCTCTTCACGGCGGTAAGAGCCGATAGGGAATCCGACAGAATCAGGAAGTCTTTCTTTTTTGACTGATATACCTGTTTCAGAGCTAGCTGTAAAGCTTTCAACTCTGCAGAAAATACAGAACTGTCATCCGGAAGACGGGCCGAAAAGGCCCTATCGAGTTTAGGACCTGTGACAGAAGCTGATGCCACTTTACTTTCAGCTTTGGACCCATCAGTGTATATTCGTTGATGGGAAGGGAACTCGGTACAGAACTGGCTAAAACACTGTTTAAAAATCAAATCATTTGTCTCTGACTTCTTTAACCTTGTCAGATCGAGTCGAACAACTGGATCTGGCAATGTCCATGGAGGTGTTTCTGTCCATCGATTTTCACTAACATGATCGAGTTTTATCTTTGATTCGGCCAGATGTGACTGAATCCGAGAAGACAGAGGTGCTCGATCATTTGGGTGACTTTCAAAAAATTCAGAGCATTGTGGTTGAAATACGCATTGGTAGGCTGGATTTGTAGGCATAGCTTTCAGTTTCAACACATAATTTAGGGTGAGTTTCAGGCGTCGCAGCCTCAGAGAGGGTTCTTTGGCCTCAAAATATAAGGACTGTACTGGAGACGTCCTGAAAGCTCCCAGACAAAGACGTATACCCTGGTGGTGTATTGTGTCTAATAGCCTTAGGTTGGATTTTGCGGCTCCACCATAGACGACACAACCATAGTCCAACTTGGATCGGATTAAAGCACGGTAAAGTCTGAGTAGGACTGTGCGGTCAGCACCCCAGTCCGTATGAGAAACCACTTTCAATACATCCAGAGCTTTCAGACATGATGTTCTCAGATACTGGATATGTTTAAGGAATGTTAGTCGACGGTCAAAGGTCAGTCCTAGGAATTTAAATTCTTCAACAACCTTGACAGGATTACCATTCAGGACCAGAGAGGGTTCTGGCATGGCTCCCCTTTGTTTGCAAAGATGCATACAGACAGTTTTGCTGGTGGAAAATTTGAAACCGTTCTCTGTTACCCATTTTTGCACCTTGTCTATACATAATTGAAGCTGCCTTTCCACTCTATGTAGGGATTTGCCACGCACACAAAGTGCAAAGTCATCAACAAACAAGGATGACTCGGATCCTTTCAGTACTGCCTTTACTATGTTATTGATTTTGATGTTGAACAACATGGGTGATAGAATGCTTCCTTGAGGAACACCCATCTCTTGTTGACAGAACTCTGATAGGTTGGGACCGACCCGTACTGTAAAAAATCGATTACTTAGAAATCCTTCCACAAAAACAGGGAGACGTCCACGAAAACCCATTTCATGCAAATCAGCTAAAATACCGTGTTTCCAGGTCGTGTCGTAAGCCTTCTCGAGGTCAAAAAATATAGCTAGTACATGTTCAGATCTCGCAAAGGCCTCTCGAACGAAGGTCTCAAAACGTACCAAATGATCAGTGGTGCTGTGTCCCTTTCGGAAGCCACATTGCACATCACTTAAGAGGTTTTGTTTTTCTAGGTACCACACCATCCTAGCGTTGACCAATCTCTCCATGGTTTTACACAGACAGCTGGTCAAGGCTATCGGACGGTAGTTGCTGGGGTTTGTATGATCTTTACCTGGTTTTGGAATGGGGACAATCATCGCTTCTTGCCATGAAGGTGGAAAGGATCCACTCTCCCATATGTGGTTAAAAACCTTCAGCAAGACCAGAAGACAACTTTCTGGTAGGTGTGTGAGGAACTGATAATGTATTCCGTCCAGCCCCGTTGCTGAGTTGTTGCATTTTTGTAAGGCTTGTTTGAGTTCAGTTATACTGAACAACTTGTTGTAGTTCTCCTCATTCTGAGATGAGAAGTTTATGGGTTTACGTTCTTGGGTGGCTTTGATTTTTTGAAAATCTGTGCAGTAATTTTCTGTTGATGAGTTTTTTTCCATTGTTGAAGCCAGAACGTTTGCTACTTCATTCTTTTGGGTTATAAGGGATCCATTTACCACAAGGTGGTTAATTGATGCAGATCCTTTTTTCCCTTTGATTTTACGAATAGCATTCCAAACTTTACTTGATGATACCTTAGAGTTTAAGTTTGAGCAAAAAGACCTCCAGGATGTTCTTTTAGAATGTTTTATGACAGTGCGACTCTTAGCGCGAAATCTGAAGAAAGTCAACTTCTTGCTAAGGGTCGGGCATCTGTAGAACCTGTGTATGTCGCGGAACGCGATTCAGAAAATAAGTTTGTGTATTGCAGTGGTTTGCAGTGTTTAGTCATGTTTAGTCAATAATATTTATCCGATTTAACCGAGACCGGAAGGAGACGGCGCATGAAGGTACCGAGACCAGAAAGAGACGGCGCGTGAGAGTCTTCTTTAGTGACGTGTAAAAAGTCTATCGCGTCACGTATAGCGCAGCCAATTATCAGGAGGCAGGTGAACGGCGATCTGGCATTCTGTGTTGAGACACGAGGACAGGCGCACGGGCAGGCAGACGAACGTCTTAATTCGCTGGTCAAGAAACAGCATGCGACGCGTGTCACATTAATAGCAGAATAACTTACGTCGAAGGGTGAGTAGATCATTCAAGTCAAGCTTGCCAAAGCCTTTCCGATTTTCGCCTGCGCAGTCAACTCAGCTGGTAACCAAATGGCCAGCCGGGAGATTTCGCAACGGTCAAGTCGTTACCGCAAATATTTTCTTGTTGTTCTGTAATATCGTAATATGATGCATGTATCGTGTTATGTAGTTGTTGTGCAAGTGGAAGCCGTGATGTGGCGGCAACTTGAACGTTTGGATTAGAGCACTTTGGGCTCAGTTGTTTTATTTTGTTTAGCTGGTCACTGCGATGGGAGAAGGACCAGACCAGCCGCAGAACAAACCACTCAGTAAGTTCTATGATTGTATGAACCAATTATAGAGCTGAACCAAGGTTTGTTAATTGCAGACGTTCCGGGTTCCGGGTTCCGGGTTCCGGGTTCTGGGTGAAGATGTCCAAGGACGTCGATGCAGAGTATATTTACCGAACACTTCAAAGAACATGAACTGGATGGGGAAAATCAACGAGTCACGAGCAAGCATGGTTTCAACTGGGATAGACCTTTTCGTCATCTTCAGACCGTCAGGCGAACCAGTTCTTCACAACTAATTTAAGTAACACCAAGGAAAAAAACAGACGTGCTTGTTCTGTGTCTCTCGAACTCGTGTGATATGAATCGTGCGCGATGAACTAACTTTCCTAACTTTTCGAATCTTTTCTTTTTTGATACACCATTCATCCATCGGAAAATAAACCGAAATTTATACTTCGTAGAATCCACCTATAAAGAATTGCGTTTGTTGTTGAGTTTTTTTTAGCAATAAAACTCAAGTGTGGGAGTTTGAAAGTACTTCTACTTTTCTAAATCTTTCTTCCCCACATTCCGCCACAGTGGGGGCTCGTGTCCGGGATACGATTTTATGAGCTAGATCTTATTTTTTTTCTGTGTGGCCAACAACGCAAATTTTTGTAGGTGCGCGGAGGTTGTCTATCCTTATCCCCATCGCAGCACAGCACGTCTGTTTCTTATGCATGATAGTTAGTCTTGAGTAGACTAGAGAAGCTATACATGTATGTTAGTTAATCTTGAGTAGATTAGTAAGCTAACACAAGAAAGCGGCGACTGCTCGGGCGAGGATTGGACGGCAACAGCAGCACTCTAAATTATATTTCTTTCACCCTACATCATTTGAAGATAACGGTAAAGTACTAGTCGAACTGAACCCAAGCTCTTTTAGGTTGAACGAGGTTCAACAGGTAACTGGATCTAACTTGAGTAGAAGTTAGATCAGTGAACTAAGTTAGGTCGTACCAATTCGGAGTAGTTGAGACTACGACTAACCTAGTAGAGAAGAGATTTAAATTGAGTCAACATAACCGGAGTGAGGTGGTGTTAGGACTAATTTAAATCGAGGACGGTGTTTAGCTTCTTTGTTCAAAGGTTCAAAGTAAAGTCTATAATCCGTGGCAGTTGTAACTAATCAGTGTGAATTAGTGCAGCTGAATTGTTGTATTGGTAATCTACGACAGGGTCGGGGTCACAATCAACATAAGTAGCAGTAGTTAGCAGCTTGGCTTGGAGTCAAGGTCACTTTCGTTAGAAGTAGGGTATTGTCTAACAGAGTGTCGAGGCTAGTCTACGGCTACAACAGTCAAACCTTGTATCGTCTGGGACGAATTAAGATTGACTGAAGCGAGGTATCTAGTGATCTTTTTTCTCCTACAGGTAAACCTTAGTGACATTTATTCTAGAGTAGAGTAAACATGCCCCGCCCACGTCAGGTAGCAGAGGTGGACTCGCCTCTAGTGGCATACCAGCGTGACGGCAACGTACTAGGCTTATCAGGTAAACCCTTAGCAGAGTATATCGAAAAACGCCGGCTCGAGGAGCTGGAGGAGAGGAGACGGAGAGAAGCTCTCCAGGCTGAAGAGCGTAGGATCGCAGCAGAGAGAGAAGATAGAAGGAGGCGCGAGGAGCGAGACTTCGAACTGCGTCGTATCGAGTTGCAGAATCAAGCTGAAGGCAACCGCAACCAGAACGCTCGCGAGTTAGGCAACGATGCTGGTCCCGGGCATGAGAAATCAATCAAATTGAAGCTACCATATCTGGATGATAAAGATGATCTCGAGGCATACTTTCGTCAGTTCGAAAGGGTAGCAAAAATCTCGAAATGGGATGATGATGATTGGGGAGCGCGACTAGGCTGCCAACTCAAAGGCAAAGCACGCGAGGCATATGCCAGATTGTCAGATGAAGAGGCAAAGGTCTACAACACGGTAAAGGCCGCTATTCTGGAAAAGTTCCAGCTGACATCAGAGGCGTACCGGAAAAAGTTTAGGGGCGCCAAGAAAGAGGCTGGGGAAAGCGCAAAGGAAGGGTTGACGAGGATTCAACTGTATTTTGACAGGTGGGTGGAGCTAGCAAAGAGAGAGGGTAAAGCACATGACCCAAAAAGTCTGATCATCATGGAAAGGTTTCTAGAATGGCTACCCTTTGAACAAGCTCGGTTCGTGCGGGAGCGTAACCCAATCAATGTCGATGAGGCGCTCAAACACGCGCGCGTGTACGAGGAGTCGCGCGAATCGGAACATCGCCGGGCGATCCCTAATCCACCCAAAACAGTGCATAACCAACCCAACGGTGGATCCAAACCCCCCGCGAACGTGAGAACAGATAACTTCAGGTTCGGCAACGCATCGGAGGGACAGAGGTCGGGTCCCAGCGGTTGTTTTCTATGTGGCGGACCTCACCTGGCGCGTCAGTGTCCTAAGAGCAAACCCAACAATAAGCCTAGCTCTGCATCAACGATCACATTGGCAGCGGTGGACGTTCAGGAACCACCCACAGTATGTGAGAAATGCTGTAACCTCGTGTTTGAGCCGCAGTGTGAAGCTACCGTCGAAGGCAAGACGGTGAGAGCGATAAGGGATACGGGAGCTTCCGCTATCATTGTGGACAGCGAGATAGTTCCGAGAGAGAAGTACACGGGCGAAGCAAAGAGAGTAGTGTTAGCCGATTCCCGTGTGACTAGAGAGCTCCCGATAGCTGAAGTGGAGATGCGAACTCCATTTTTCAGTGGCATTACCAAGGTGTTGGTGATGGATAGGCCGGTGCATCCGGTGTTGATCGGTAACGTGAGGACCGATAGTCAAAATGTCGAGACAGGGGTGCCTTTGTTCCGAGCAAGAGCGGAGACTTGTGCTCCCGTAGTCACTCGACAGCAAGAAGCAAAAAGCAAGGAAAAGCCAGTGAAGGTTATTCCCAAGGAAACTCTGATAGGGCAGATCAAACCTGATGATCTGAAAGCTGAGCAACGAAACGACCCTGACTTGGTCAAGGCTCGCGCGGTCGCAGACCAGAAGATCAAAACAGGGACTCGTTACGTATGGAAGAAGGATATTCTGTACAGGGTCTACTCGTCCAAAGATACAGAATACAAGCAGGTGGTGGTGCCTAAAAAGTTTAGGGACGAAGTGATGGGTTTGGCGCATGATTCACCCATGTCAGGTCACTTAGGCGCTAGGAAAACCAGAGACAGAATCTGGCGAGACTTTTTCTGGCCAGGCATCTGCGGAGATGTGAGACGCTACTGTGCATCATGTGATGCCTGCCAAAGAAGTACTCCTAAGGGAGCAACTAGGAAGGTACCCCTCCAGAAAGTCCCGCTGATGAACACCCCTTTCGAACGCGTTGGTGTTGATATCATCGGCCCCATCCTACCTGCTTCGGCGCGGGGGCATCGGTACATCCTTACCATGATCGATCACGCGACTAGGTACGCGGAGGCCGTTCCGCTGAAAGACATCAGCTCAGAGACGGTCACGGATGCTCTGTTTGAGATGTGGACGCGTTTCGGACTACCCAAAGAAGTGTTGACTGATCAGGGGGGACAGTTTGTAGGTGGATACATGACTGAAGTCAACAGGTTGCTAGGGGTGAAAGGATTGCGCACCAGTCCGTTTCATGCTCAAACCAATGGGTTAACAGAGAAACTGAACTCTACTCTCAAGTCAATGATGAAGCGTATGTGCCAAGAGCAGCCCAAGGAGTGGGATAAATTTATTCCCGCTCTACTGTTTGCATACCGCGAGGTGCCCCAAGAAAGTCTGATGTTCTCTCCGTTCGAACTCTTGTACGGGAGAGAGGTCCGAGGACCCATGCAGGTACTCAGGCAGATTTGGACTGATGACGAGTCCAGTGAAGAGTTGAGGACGACAATAGGTCACATTGTCGATCTCTCGAACAAAATAGAACAAACGTGCACTTTAGCCAGGGAAAACCTGAGCAAAGCCTCGCTCAGACACGCACGGGCGTACGATAAAAACACACGCCAAAGGCACCTGGCAAAGGGTGACAAAGTTTTGATTTTGTTACCAGTGAAGCACAACAAGCTTCAGCTGACTTGGAAAGGACCTTACAAGATAGTCGATAGAGTGGGATCTTGCAACTATAGAGTACAAATGGGAAACAAGGTCAAGGTGTACCACGCCAACTTGTTGAAGTTGTACGTGGAAAGAACCGCGTCGGATGTTCCCGACGGAGCGGCCGCGAGATCGGCGGAACCCGCAGAAGAAGAAGTAGCAATTGTGATGCACGAGATGAGTGATAGCGAAGACGGTGGGCTGAACACCGACAAGATACCACTCATACCTCTCGCTCCAAAAGAAAAGTGGGATGATGTGGTCATTAACGCCGAATTATCTGTGGAAAAGCAGAAAGATTTGCGTAACTTGTGTCGCAGTCACCAGAAAGCTCTGAGTGATATGCCAGGCTCATGCCAGCTAGAAGAATGCGAAATCAAACTGTCTACCTCTGAGCCGGTGCGTGTAAAACAGTACCCAATTCCTCACTCACAGAGGGAAACAATCAAGAAGGAAGTGCAAACTATGGAAAAGATGGGGGTTATCGAACCTAGCGTGTCTCCATATAGCAGTCCGGTGGTACTGACGCAAAAGCGTGACGGTACAGTGAGATTCTGTATAGACTACAGAAAATTGAACAAGGTCACCGAGTTCGATTCTGAGCCAATTCCGGATGCTGAGCAAATCTTTGCTCGTCTGCAGCAGGCAGAGTACTTCTCAAAATTGGATTTGAGTAAGGGTTACTGGCAAGTGGGCGTTAAAAAAAAAGACAGAGCCAAAACCAGCTTCTCTACTCCAGGGGGCCAGTACCAGTGGACAAAAATGCCATTTGGACTGAAAACGGCCAGTGCCATATTCACTAGGTGTGTCAGAAAACTGCTCGATCCGTTAGGCAGGGAGGACGTAGAATTCTTCATGGATGACATCCTGATAGCAACCAAAACCTGGGAACAACATCTGGAGGCTTTGAACGCAGTGTTGGCGAGGCTTGAGGAGGTCGGCCTCACCGCCAAACCCTCCAAGTGTCACCTAGGATTCCGCGAACTTGACTACCTCGGTCACCGGATCGGTCATGGGAAAATAAGCCCAGACGATGACAAAACCGAGAAAATCAGAAGGGCGGAAAAACCTCGTACAAAGAAAGAGGTGCGTTCTTTCTTGGGCCTAGCGGGGTATTACCGGAAGTTTGTGCCTGACTTTGCTCGCGTGAGTGCGCCCCTCACAGACCTCACAAAGAAAGATCAGCCAGAGAAGATAGTCTGGACCAAAGAGTGTGAAACTGCTTTCACGACTCTGAAACAGTGTCTGACCAGCAAACCCATTCTGATACTGCCGGACAATAGCAAACAGTACGTGTTACGTACAGACGCATCCAACGAAGCGTTAGGAGCAGTTCTACTGCAAGAGCAAGGTGGCAACTTGCACCCGGTGGCTTACGCAAGCAAAAAACTGAACAGCGCCGAAAGAAACTACTCGACCATAGAAAAGGAGTGTCTCGGGGTGGTTTGGGGAGTGAAAAGATTCGAGCAGTATTTGTACGCCGAGCAGTTCGTGATTGAAACTGATCACCAACCACTCCAGTACTTGCAGAAGTCAAAAACTGAAAACGGCAGGCTTATGAGATGGGCTTTGCAGCTCCAGCAACACTCTTTCACCCTCAAAGTGATTCCAGGCAAAGACAATGTCGGAGCTGACTTTTTGAGCAGAGCCAATTATCAGTAGAGGAGTAGTAGTAAACTGAGAGGTGGTGAGCTTCCAGAGATAAATAGGATAGCAAGTGGAAAGGAGGTGGAGTATTTTCAGGGTTAAATGAAATAAAACTTATTGTCTGAGAAAGAGCTAAAACTAGTTTTCGCTTCAGAAGGGGGGGCCTTTGTCGCGGAACGCGATTCAGAAAATAAGTTTGTGTATTGCAGTGGTTTGCAGTGTTTAGTCATGTTTAGTCAATAATATTTATCCGATTTAACCGAGACCGGAAGGAGACGGCGCATGAAGGTACCGAGACCAGAAAGAGACGGCGCGTGAGAGTCTTCTTTAGTGACGTGTAAAAAGTCTATCGCGTCACGTATAGCGCAGCCAATTATCAGGAGGCAGGTGAACGGCGATCTGGCATTCTGTGTTGAGACACGAGGACAGGCGCACGGGCAGGCAGACGAACGTCTTAATTCGCTGGTCAAGAAACAGCATGCGACGCGTGTCACATTAATAGCAGAATAACTTACGTCGAAGGGTGAGTAGATCATTCAAGTCAAGCTTGCCAAAGCCTTTCCGATTTTCGCCTGCGCAGTCAACTCAGCTGGTAACCAAATGGCCAGCCGGGAGATTTCGCAACGGTCAAGTCGTTACCGCAAATATTTTCTTGTTGTTCTGTAATATCGTAATATGATGCATGTATCGTGTTATGTAGTTGTTGTGCAAGTGGAAGCCGTGATGTGGCGGCAACTTGAACGTTTGGATTAGAGCACTTTGGGCTCAGTTGTTTTATTTTGTTTAGCTGGTCACTGCGATGGGAGAAGGACCAGACCAGCCGCAGAACAAACCACTCAGTAAGTTCTATGATTGTATGAACCAATTATAGAGCTGAACCAAGGTTTGTTAATTGCAGACGTTCCGGGTTCCGGGTTCCGGGTTCCGGGTTCTGGGTGAAGATGTCCAAGGACGTCGATGCAGAGTATATTTACCGAACACTTCAAAGAACATGAACTGGATGGGGAAAACCAACGAGTCACGAGCAAGCATGGTTTCAACCGGGATAGACCTTTTCGTCATCTTCAGACCGTCAGGCGAACCAGTTCTTCACAACTAATTTAAGTAACACCAAGGAAAAAAACAGACGTGCTTGTTCTGTGTCTCTCGAACTCGTGTGATATGAATCGTGCGCGATGAACTAACTTTCCTAACTTTTCGAATCTTTTCTTTTTTGATACACCATTCATCCATCGGAAAATAAACCGAAATTTATACTTCGTAGAATCCACCTATAAAGAATTGCGTTTGTTGTTGAGTTTTTTTAGCAATAAAACTCAAGTGTGGGAGTTTGAAAGTACTTCTACTTTTCTAAATCTTTCTTCCCCACATTCCGCTACAGTGTAGACTTCTCTTTCGCTCAGATCGGGCTTCTTGGCATTCTTTATTAAACCATGGCACTTTAATGCGGTTGTTTGAAGATGTTTTTGGGATGTACTCAGTGGCAATGTCTTGTAGAGTGTTTGTAAAAATAGATGATGGGTCGTCACTTCCATCAAAGACAGTGTCTTCTGTGAGTTGGACAGAACATTCGGCAGTAAAAGACAGCCAGTTTGCCTTGTTCAGGTTCCATCTCTGGGGGGAAGCTTCTTCCAATCCATCTATTTGAGACATCAAGATAGGGAAATGATCGCTACCACATGTGTCATCATAGACCTTAAATTCAAAGTCTAGAACAAGAGAGGTGTCGCAAATAACTAGATCTAGTATGGACTTGCATCCTGTTGCTGGATGGAGATATGTTGGTACTCCATCGTTTAAAACGCATAGATTACGATTATCTAAAAAATCTTCTAGAATTCGTCCTCTCGTACTTAGAGAGTTGCTGCCCCATAAAGGGGAATGAGCGTTAAAATCTCCCATTAAAACAAAGGGAGCTGGAAGCTGATCAATAAGATTTTCAAGATCGTGCTTCGTGTAACATTTTGATGGTGACAGATATACACTGCAGAGAGTGATGGTTTTATCTAATGTCACTCGTGCTGCGACGGCTTGAATGTTTGTACATAGGTTGATCTCACTACAAAGTACACTTTTCTTAATCAAAAGAGCAACTCCCCCAGACGTGTTATTGTCTGAATGGTTTCTAAAAACATTGTATCCAGATACATTAAAATCTTTGTTTGGTTTCAGCATTGTTTCCTGTAATGCTGTAGCAACAGGATGAAATTTGTGTAAAAGTAGACATAATTCTTCATAGTTAGCTTGGACCCCTCTACAATTCCATTGAATGGTTGGTTTTTGGGGTTTAATGTCTCTTCAGCAGATGCTAGCTGCTATTCGAGACCGATGCAGTTATTTTCTTTTCCCTTCATATGTCAAGTTCTACGTTTCAGACTATTTACATTCAAATCTATCACTGTAAAAGAAGGTTCTAAAAATTAATAATTTTCACTTCTGGTACTTTAAATCTTGTAAAAAATCTTGATCTCTTTTAAAAAGTTAAAAATCTTGTCCGGGGGAACATCCCGGAATAAAACCTTCAGTGTTTCCGCATTGTAGTGTTTGTCTCGAAATTCTTGAACGTCTACACATTTTGTGAGAACATGTTCTAATGTCCATGGTTCGTCACATCCAAAACAGTATGGTGGATCTTCACCTTTCAGCAGATACGAATGTGTAATGTGACTGTGCCCAATGTGTAAGCGACAGAGAACTGTCTCTTCTTTCCTGTTGAGGCGACATTGGGGTAGGCTGTCCGACAGCTGGGGGACGATCTTATGAAGTTTATTTTCTTCACATTCGTCCCATTCACTCTGCCATAGGTACTTTATGTACATGTTGGTGCGAGTTCTGAAATCTGAATGCTTTGTGTGTTTGTCAGTGATGAGTCTTTCTCTGGCTTCTTTAGCAGCTTGATCAGCTGCAGAGTTGCCTCTAATTCCAACATGGGATGGCACCCATGCAAACACAATCCTTTTGCCTTCTTCAATCAGAGATGCATGTAGCTCTTGGATTTCGACCAACAGTGGGTGATCTAGCTGAGTTCTCTTCACGGCGGTAAGAGCCGATAGGGAATCCGACAGAATCAGGAAGTCTTTCTTTTTTGACTGATATACCTGTTTCAGAGCTAGCTGTAAAGCTTTCAACTCTGCAGAAAATACAGAACTGTCATCCGGAAGACGGGCCGAAAAGGCCCTATCGAGTTTAGGGCCAGTGACAGAAGCTGATGCCACTTTACTTTCAGCTTTGGACCCATCAGTGTATATTCGTTGATGGGAAGGAAACTCGGTACAGAACTGGCTAAAACACTGTTTAAAAATCAAATCATTTGTCTCTGACTTCTTTAACCTTGTCAGATCGAGTCGAACAACTGGATCTGGCAATGTCCATGGAGGTGTTTCTGTCCATCGATTTTCACTAACATGATCGAGTTTTATCTTTGATTCGGCCAGATGTGACTGAATCCGAGAAGACAGAGGTGCTCGATCATTTGGGTGACTTTCAAAAAATTCAGAGCATTGTGGTTGAAATACGCATTGGTAGGCTGGATTTGTAGGCATAGCTTTCAGTTTCAACACATAATTTAGGGTGAGTTTCAGGCGTCGCAGCCTCAGAGAGGGTTCTTTGGCCTCAAAATATAAGGACTGTACTGGAGACGTCCTGAAAGCTCCCAGACAAAGACGTATACCCTGGTGGTGTATTGTGTCTAATAGCCTTAGGTTGGATTTTGCGGCTCCACCATAGACGACACAACCATAGTCCAACTTGGATCGGATTAAAGCACGGTAAAGTCTGAGTAGGACTGTGCGGTCAGCACCCCAGTCCGTATGAGAAACCACTTTCAATACATCCAGAGCTTTCAGACATGATGTTCTCAGATACTGGATATGTTTAAGGAATGTTAGTCGACGGTCAAAGGTCAGTCCTAGGAATTTAAATTCTTCAACAACCTTGACAGGATTACCATTCAGGACCAGAGAGGGTTCTGGCATGGCTCCCCTTTGTTTGCAAAGATGCATACAGACAGTTTTGCTGGTGGAAAATTTGAAACCGTTCTCTGTTACCCATTTTTGCACCTTGTCTATACATAATTGAAGCTGCCTTTCCACTCTATGTAGGGATTTGCCACGCACACAAAGTGCAAAGTCATCAACAAACAAGGATGGCTCGGATCCTTTCAGTACTGCCTTTACTATGTTATTGATTTTGATGTTGAACAACATGGGTGATAGAATGCTTCCTTGAGGAACACCCATCTCTTGTTGACAGAACTCTGATAGGTTGGGACCGACCCGTACTGTAAAAAATCGATTACTTAGAAATCCTTCCACAAAAACAGGGAGACGTCCACGAAAACCCATTTCATGCAAATCAGCTAAAATACCGTGTTTCCAGGTCGTGTCGTAAGCCTTCTCGAGGTCAAAAAATATAGCTAGTACATGTTCAGATCTCGCAAAGGCCTCTCGAACGAAGGTCTCAAAACGTACCAAATGATCAGTGGTGCTGTGTCCCTTTCGGAAGCCACATTGCACATCACTTAAGAGGTTTTGTTTTTCTAGGTACCACACCATCCTAGCGTTGACCAATCTCTCCATGGTTTTACACAGACAGCTGGTCAAGGCTATCGGACGGTAGTTGCTGGGGTTTGTATGATCTTTACCTGGTTTTGGAATGGGGACAATCATCGCTTCTTGCCATGAAGGTGGAAAGGATCCACTCTCCCATATGTGGTTAAAAACCTTCAGCAGGACCAGAAGACAACTTTCTGGTAGGTGTGTGAGGAACTGATAATGTATTCCGTCCAGCCCCGTTGCTGAGTTGTTGCATTTTTGTAAGGCTTGTTTGAGTTCAGTTATACTGAACAACTTGTTGTAGTTCTCCTCATTCTGAGATGAGAAGTTTATGGGTTTACGTTCTTGGGTGGCTTTGATTTTTTGAAAATCTGTGCAGTAATTTTGTGTTGATGAGTTTTTTTCCATTGTTGAAGCCAGAACGTTTGCTACTTCATTCTTTTGGGTTATAAGGGATCCATTTACCACAAGGTGGTTAATTGATGCAGATCCTTTTTTCCCTTTGATTTTACGAATAGCATTCCAAACTTTACTTGATGATACCTTAGAGTTTAAGTTTGAGCAAAAAGACCTCCAGGATGTTCTTTTAGAATGTTTTATGACAGTGCGACTCTTAGCGCGAAATCTGAAGAAAGTCAACTTCTTGCTAAGGGTCGGGCATCTGTAGAACCTGTGTAGACTTCTCTTTCGCTCAGATCGGGCTTCTTGGCATTCTTTATTAAACCATGGCACTTTAATGCGGTTGTTTGAAGATGTTTTTGGGATGTACTCAGTGGCAATGTCTTGTAGAGTGTTTGTAAAAATAGATGATGGGTCGTCACTTCCATCAAAGACAGTGTCTTCTGTGAGTTGGACAGAACATTCGGCAGTAAAAGACAGCCAGTTTGCCTTGTTCAGGTTCCATCTCTGGGGGGAAGCTTCTTCCAATCCATCTATTTGAGACATCAAGATAGGGAAATGATCGCTACCACATGTGTCATCATATACTTTAAATTCAAAGTCTAGAACAAGAGAGGTGTCGCAAATAACTAGATCTAGTATGGACTTGCATCCTGTTGCTGGATGGAGATATGTTGGTACTCCATCGTTTAAAACGCATAGATTACGATTGTCTAAAAAATCTTCTAGAATTCGTCCTCTCGTACTTAGAGAGTTGCTGCCCCATAAAGGGGAATGAGCGTTAAAATCTCCCATTAAAACAAAGGGAGCTGGAAGCTGATCAATAAGATTTTCAAGATCGTGTTTCGTGTAACATTTGGATGGTGACAGATATACACTGCAGAGAGTGATGGTTTTATCTAATGTCACTCGTGCTGCGACGGCTTGAATGTTTGTACATAGGTTGATCTCACTACAAAGTACACTTTTCTTAATCAAAAGAGCAACTCCCCCAGACGTGTTATTGTCTGAATGGTTTCTAAAAACATTGTATCCAGATACATTAAAATCTTTGTTTGGTTTCAGCATTGTTTCCTGTAATGCTGTAGCAACAGGATGAAATTTGTGTAAAAGTAGACATAATTCTTCATAGTTAGCTTGGACCCCTCTACAATTCCATTGAATAAAATTGGCTATGTTTGTTTAGTTTTAAGAAGTTTCTGCCTCCATACCCTCTTCGTCGGATAAACTCCCAAAATGATTGTATAGTGTGATGGGATTTTTCTCCATTTTTGGGGTGCGAGGCGATCTTTGGGGCAGAGTAACTTTTCCCTTGTCCGGAGGTGTTCGTGGTGTGGATTGAGTAAGGTCCACTACCTCCACTACCTCGACGGCCCCCTTCCTGTGAGTTGCCCTGTGAACGGGCTTCTGGGTTGGGGTGGTGAAGCGAACCTCACCAGGAGACCCCATAGGGTCCTCAATTGGGGTGGTGAAGCGAGCCTCACCAGGAGCCCCCACAGGGTCTCCAGTTGGGGCGGTGAAGCAAACCTCACCAGGAGACCCCATAGTCTCCAGTGGGGATAGCCCCACCTGTGCTTTCATCTGTCTGTGTACAAATACTTTTGTTTCTTGTGGGCTCTGTCCTTTTCAACATGGACGGGCCTGCCTGGACACCCACAGACCTATATGAAATACTGGTCTGGGTGGGTGTTGACTTTGTTGCAGGTCTTTGACTGACTGCTGCCGCAAAACTTTTCTGGAAGGAAAAAACATTAGTTTTTTCAACCTCCTTCCTGGCGTCTGAGAAAGACATCTTTTTCTCCGTTTTTGTTTTTTGAATGGCCTGTTCAAACTTGTATTTTGGACATTCTCTGGAGGACGGGGAATGGTTTCCCTTACAGTTTGTGCAGGTGGGTGGTGATGTGCAGGGACCTTCGTGAGGATCTCCGCCACACCTCTCGCACACTGCCTTCTGTTTACATCCAGCCTTTGAATGTCCAAATCTTTGGCATTGGAAACATCTCATTGGTGATGGAATATACAAAGTCACTCTTATTTGAACAAATCCCACTTTTATTTTCTCAGGGATGGTTGGGGTACAAAAAGTGACGAAAAGGGTGTTGGTGGGTACTCTGATATCGCCCTTCCTGATCAACACCCGGTACACATCAATGACACCTTGATCCTTTAGACCTTCTTTTATTTCAGCCTCACTGAGGCCCTCCAGCTCTCGGCATCGGATGACTCCTTTGCTGGTGTTCAGGCCTCTGTGAGGACTGACCTTGACCGGTCTATCAACAAATTTCTGACCATTCAGACGGAGAAGACCATCTGATGCCTTTCTCTCATGGACAGCTATATGTTGCCTTCTCGAGAGCAAAATCCTTCTCAAATATTTTTGTACACGTTGTCAACAATTCTATCCAAGGACAATTCCAAGGAAAGACAATTACCCAGAATGTTGTCTACAAAAATAATGGTCTTGAACTAGCCATGCTCTGCACAGACATTACACCACAACCCACACCCAGATCCAATTTAGCTGCTACTGTGTGTGAACAAACTATTGATGTACTTTTCCAATTTAGCTGCTACTGTGTGTGAACAAACTATTGATGTACTTTTCCAATTTAGCTGCTACTGTGTGTGAACAAACTATTGATGTACTTTTCCAATTTAGCTGCTACTGTGTGTGAACAAACTATTGATGTACTTTCCAAAAGTACATGTGTTCTGATCCAATTTAGCTGCTACTGTGTGTGAACAAACGATCCACTTTAGCTGCTACTGTGTGTGAACAAACTATTGATGTACTTTTCACAAGTACATTTGTTCTGATCCAATTTAGCTGCTACTGTGTGTGAGAACAAACTATCCAATTTAGCTGCTACTGTGTGTGAACAAACTATTGATGTACTTTTCACAAGTACATTTGTTCTGATCCAATTTAGCTGCTACTGTGTGTGAGAACAAACTATCCAATTTAGCTGCTACTGTGTGTGAACAAACTATTGATGTACTTTTCACAAGTACATGTGTTCTGACTCATCTAACAATGAAGGGATGTTTGAACCGTGACTGGATGTGCAACTATGTAAGCGTTGAGTGTTTTTCAAACCTAAGTTGGTGATGTGTAAATATTAGTTTTATGCTGTTCGTACAAACCTTTGTAACTTTAACGCTCAGCGTGTTCCAAGGAAAGACATGTACAATTACCCACAATGTTGTCTACCAGAAGGTCTTGAACTTGCCATGCTCTGCACGGACATTACACCACTATCCACAACCCACACCCAGATCCAATTTAGCTGCGACTGTGTGTGAACGAACTATTGATGTACTTTTCACAAGTACATGTGTTTTGGAACACTTTAAGGAAGTTTTACAGACTGATAAATGGGATTTACCTGTCAATTGCGATCATTAATGCTGTCTTTTTCTCTCTCTCCCAATTGCATGCATGACGATGTGCACACAGTTCAAGTGCACATTTAGCGTTGTGTGGTTTTTTTTTCTCTCTAAAAATATGCATGGTGATCTGTAAACATTTTGGTCTCTGTGCAAAATGCATGTGTAAACATTTTGTTGTTCACTGTCGACACCGAACCAATTTCACATTTTAACATTTTATTTTTCACTGCTGAAGTGTCCGTGCAAAATGCATGTGCAAACTCTAAATATCTCTTTCTCCCTGTCTGTCTTCCAGTGATCTTGCTGGACATGCAAACGATGTTCCAAGACAAAAGTGTGTGTGAACTTGAAATCATGTTACATGTACATTGATAATTGGAACACTTTAAGGAAGTTTTACAGACTGATAATGGGATTTACCTGTCCAGTTTATGTACTGATGTGCACCTATGATAGTGTTCTTCATTGCGATCATTAATGCTGCCTTTTTCTGTCGCTCCCAATTGCATGCATGACGATGTGCACACAGTTCAAGTGCACATTTAGCGTTGTGTGTGTGTTCTTTGTGGGTGTTTTGCATGGTGATCTGACAACACTTTGGTCTCTGTGCCAAATGCAGCTCAAGTGCACATTTAGCGTTATGTGTGTGTTTTTTGTGGGTGGTTTTTTTTCTCTAAACATATGCATGTGTAATGTGTAATGTGTAAACATTTTGTTGTTCGCAGAACCAATTTCACATTTTAACATTTTATTTTTCACACACGTTTGCTGAAGTGTACAAATTGTGTGAACGAACTATTGATATACTTTTCACAAGTGTTTTGGAACACTTTAAGAAAGTTTTACAGACTGATAAATGGGATTTCCAGATATCCAGAGGACAAACTCTAAATATCTCTCTTTCTCCCGGTCTGTCTTCCAGTGAACTGGTTGTTGTCACCTACAACAACAACAACAAATGCTGTACATGCAAACGGTGTTGTGAACTTGAAATCCTGTTACATGTACATTGATGTTTTCTTCATTTTGCACATAATTGCATTTTCTCACTCCCTTTCTTGAGTTTGCTACTGTGTATGTGTGAACAAACTATTGCTGTACTTTTTGCAAGTAAGGGTGTACTGATGTGCACCTATGATAGTGTTCTTCATTGCGATCATTAATGCTGTCTTTTTCTCTCGCTCCCATGACGATATGCACACAGTTCAAGTGCACATTTTGCGTTGTGTGTGTTTGTGTTTTTTTGTTTGTGTTTTTTTTCTCTAAACATATGCATGGTGATCTGTAAACATTTTGGTCTCTGTGCAAAATGCATCTGTAAACATTTTGTTGTTCGCAGAACCAATTTCACATTATAACATTTTATTTTTCACTCACATGTTTGCTGAAGTGTACACATTTTGTTCCATTTAACGCTGGATTTGTTTTTCCTGTCTCAAAAGGTATGGTGATGTGTACAAATATTATTCTCTGGGCACATATTTTTTGCACAATTATGTCCCTCACTTACGTCAATGTAGCCGCTAATTTGTTTAAGTCCAGTCAATCGTACGTTTCATTGTAGGTGACTCGAGCTGTTGGCAAACTGACGAGAAGATTTCTTTCCCAATTATATGATTGGTGTTATATTTTTTTTTTACACATTTTAACTAGCATTCATCATCTTGGTTGAAGCGTGACAAAATCATTTTGCCACATTGACTGAAATCTCAGAAAAGGGCACAATTTAACGCTGTTTTATTCTTTCCCAATTATATGATTGGTGTTTTAATGTTCACAGAACCCACTGTATATTTACAACTGGGTTACTTTTTCATTCCTATTTGCTGATGTGTAAAACATTTTTTTAGAACTGTGCACACTATTTGCTAATTTTCATGTGTTTGTTTCACTCCCATGTGTCATACTGTTGCATGACATAAAGACATCTCTGCAAATTCATATTAACTCATTTTAAATGCATTGTGTTAGCAGGTCAGTAAGGTGAAAATATCCACTATCTTCTGTGGAAGTCTTCAGTATATTCTACCATATGAATTTGAGGCAATAAGATTCCTCCATAATATCAGCGGCTTTTTTTTTCAGTGGTGTTCCTCATTGGTGAGAGAGAGAGAGAGAGAGAGAGAGAGAGAGAGAGAGAGAGAGAGAGAGAGAGAGAGAGTTGATGTTTATGTGTTTATTTGAGTTTGTGTTTATTTGAGTTGAAATAAAACAAGTTTATAAATTATCAAACATCTGTTATTATTCACTGAGTGTATGTTTGTTTGGATGCCTTTTTACAATTTACTTTAAACATAGACCTTTATGGTAATTGCATCCCTATGAAGAAGAAAAACAAAATCAGTCAATCCGATGGAATGTGCTAAGCAACGTGAAGAAAAATGTCACTCTGACAAAACAGTTACATTACAAACATTATATTAGTAAACACTTCCAAAATACATTCTGTACAGTACAGACCACAGACGATCAGAACACGTCCCGCACAAACCATGGTCCACGCGAAGCGCTCGCAGACTGAAATTGGAGACGGGCTGTAAATTAGCCTGTGGGCATAGGGACTCTGGGTGTTGATAACAAATGATAACAGACTTGGAGGAAGGAGTCGCTGTAACACATAGCAGACATTCTTTCAAAACTGCGGCTTTAAAGCTTTTTTGGGGTAACTTTTTCGCAATTACTTATGTTACTGTTGTCACTGCACAAGTCATAACACTGTGCCCTTTTTTTTCTTGGCATTTCGTTCTGTACGCGCATGCCATCGCACATTTAACACGTTTGTGTAAATAAATATCACTAGTATTTTAGATTACTCTAGCCTTGTTGTCGAAGAGATAGCTTAGATCCCGGCGAAACAAATGCGCCAAACTCGCGCACACTGTCGCAAGTGATTGGGTGGTCGTTTTAGAACAAATAATACATAAATTACTTTTTAACACGCAAGTTGACTCCACTGATACTGGGCTGGCCAAAACTGTATACACGGACACTCAAGTGACCACACAATGAAGGTTGGTTATTATTGTTTGTTTACAGTCTCTTTAGCAGGTATTGCTATCCGAGACCAAGTTGGAACAATTTTGAAACTATGAAAATAATGGAAACACCGTACGGAATATGAGGGAAAAAAGGGGGTGAGTAGCTTAGTTTAAACACTCCAACCGCGAGAAGACGAACCCTTTAGAGCGATAGTGCAAGCGGAAAGGGGGATGGTTGGTATTTTGATTGTTGTTGATATATTGGCTCTTCTGCTGATATTGCTATTCGAGACCGATGCAAGTTTGTTTCTCAGTTCAAATGACAAGCTCCACGCTAACACTATTTACAATCAGGGTATCACTGTAAAAAGGTTTGAAAAGTTTATAACGTTCACATTTTGTTACTTAAAATCTTGTACATTGTGGCCCGCAGCAAGCAGACCACAATCCAACATGGGATCGAACTACTATGTATTGAATGAACACACACCAAAATATATTCCTGTGTAATGCACGTGGTTGAAATAAAATCTTATGTCTTATGAGGGCCCCAAAGGGGGGGTATCATCACGATCACGGGAAGGGAAATTTTAGCTTTCACGATCACAGTTACCTTGATTTTTGTTTTCACGATCACAAACACCTTGACGAATAGAGGGTCATAGAGTGATACAGCTGTGAAAAATGTAGGTTGAAAATAAAATGCTTTGCAATAATGCCCATCACGATCACGAAAACAAATGACGATCACGATCACGAGACTTGATTTTTGTGTCATCACGGATCACGGGCAAAGTCCCATCACGATCACAGAAATGGACATTTCAGCAATCACGGTCACAGAAAGGTCAAAAAACGCCAATCACGATCACGATTTTAAACCCTTTGGGGCCCTCTCTTATGTGTTTATAACTCCTTGTCGAAACTGCTCCAATGACGCTCGACATCGAGATGCACTACTCATTTGATTTTGCGCAACAGGCACACTTTCCCAACAACACTGCGCAGCCAGGGCCTCTTTATTTTCTCACACCAAGGAAGTGCGCCATTGTTGGCGTTTGTTGTAAGGGTTTGCCTCAGCAGGTAAACTTTTTTGATAGATAAGCATGTCAACTGCAGTAAGGAGTCGAATGGTGTGGTGAGCTACCTTCACCATTTTTTCACCAAGTGCAGCCTTGGTAAAAAGCATGTGCATTTGCACTGCGACAATTGTTCTGGTAAGAACAAGAGCCGATACATGCTGTGGTACCTGGTTCCACACAGAGGTTTCGGTGAACTTCATGTCACCAGGACACACCAAGTTTGGACCAGACTGGTGTTTTGGGATCGTCAAGGGTCGCTTCAGGCGAGCGGAGGTGTCTTGCTTGAACGACATTTGCGGAGGGGTGGCGGACAGCACTCCAGAATCTCCTGTGAACCTACCACAACTTGTCGGAAGACAAGAAGGCAGTGTGATTGTGCCAACTTATGACTGGCAAGCCTACCTGTCTCCAGCGTGCAAGCCTCTCAAACGAAACAAGAAGATGTCCCACTTCAGGTTTTCTGCTGCTAACCCTCAAGGTGTATTCCACAAGTCGTCTCTCTCAGAGGCCTTGCCGAGAGGTGCCGCAGGTCATTCCTGCCTCAGGGCTGTCCAAGGAACGCCGACAGTACTTGTTTTCCCAGATACGAGAATTTTTTCACGAAGAGGAAGATGTGGCGTGTCCTGATCAACGTGTCTAGGTTCGAACATGAATTTATAGTCAATATTGATTTGTGAGCTATTTTGGTAACGTTCCAGTTAAACATTCTGCTGGAGCTCCCTTGTGCTATTATATATCATTGTTATTATTCATTTGCTACTTGCACTTCTCACGAAAGTAATTGATTGATTGATAGTTGTTGCTTTTTGGGTCAAGCGGACCATATAGGCCAAATCAGGACCCCACAAGTTTAACATTACACATATTTAAATTAAACCAATTGATTGATAGATAGTTGTTGCTTTTTGGGTCCAGCGGACCAAAATTATAGGCCAAATTAGGACCCCACAAGTTTAAACTTACACATATTTAAATTAAACCAATTTCAATAAACAAAATCAGGTCACGAAAGCAAGAGACAATTGGTTGCATTTGTGAAAATACTGATCTGAAGAATGTCTTTTCAGATACAAACATGTTGGCAGTTTTATACTTTCAATAATATATTATGCATTTTTAACTGGCTTTCCCGTCAGCACTCTTGTAAGTTTGGGGATTAACGTAAAGGCCACACCTTAGGCCTTTACAAGACCAAGACAAGTTTATTTCTGTTGCAGACAATGAAAATAATGGAACACCGTACGAAATCTGACTGCCCTACGTGACAAGTCAAATGATTATTTGCTATGGTCTCTTTAGCTGATATTGCTATCCAAGACCGAAAGACAAGACAAGAGAAAAGAAGAAAAGCGTGGGTAGCTCAATTTTAAACACTCCCACCGCGAGAAGACGAACCCTTTAGAGCGATTGTGCAGGTTGGAAGAAAAATGGTTGGTTGTTTGTTTAAAAAAAAAAAGTTTATTGGCTCTTCAGCTGATATTGCTATTTGAGACGGATGCAAGTTCGTTTCTCAGTTCACATGACAAACTCTATGCTTAACACTATTTACAATCAGGTCTATCACTGTTAAAAGAAGGTTCTAAAAGTATATTTAACGTTCACATTTAATTTGTTACTTCGAATCTAGTTAAAAGTCTTGATCTCCGATGCAAGTTGGAATGATCTTGTTATTGTTTAAAGTACAATGTTTCCAGAAACAAAAACACCAAACAATGCTAGGATTACGGGTATCAACTGACATGGTTGATTTTATGTCTCGCATATGTACAGCTGGATGAACTTCACCACCAAGGGGTGGACAGCGCAGTCGTGCTTCGTGATACCAACCACCCCGAACCGAAATCTGAAGTTTTTGATCGTGGTCGTGCAATTTAAAAAATACATCAGCAGTTGGATCAAGATGCGGGATTTGCTGAACACGAAATCGGACTGCTCAACGTGACAAAGTGAGGGAACACCTCAACAATGAAACATGAAAGCAAGGTTGGTTGATTATTATTGTTTATTGTCTCTTCGGAATTTGTTTGTTTGTTTGTTTGCTTAACGCACAGCCGACCACGAAGGGCCATATCAGGGCGGTGCTGCTTTGACATATAACGTGCGCCACACACAAGACAGAAGTCGCAGCACAGGCTTCATGTCTCACCCAGTCACATTATTCTGACACCGGACCAACCAGTCCTAGCACTAACCCCATAATGCCAGACGCCAGGCGGAGCAGCCACTAGATTGCCAATTTTAAAGTCTTAGGTATGACCCGGCCGGGGTTCGAACCCACGACCTCCCGATCACGGGGCGGACGCCTTACCGCTAGGCCACCGTGCCGGTAATAATTATTTCAAGTACATCCAACAATAATACATGTACGTACCAGTACATATATTTGTGCATTAAGTTATTGATGTTGTTGTTTCATATCTGGAATTGAGGGCGAGGCCTTTACACCCCTGACAACAGCGCTGGATGAAGCGCTGCTGTTGCGGGAGGAGGCAGAGAGGGAGGTGAAAGACAGGAAGACTTCAAAGGTATGGTGGCATTTGTGCTAAGAGTGTGATACAGGCATCATAGGTAGCAGGCACACAAAAACAAAGAGTTTCCTATTTTTCTTGGCGTGGTTACCGTTATCGAAGATTATTTTAGGTGTGAACAAGCAACTCCACCTCACCCCCTATCAGCATTTTTTGCTTTAGGTTGCTATTTACCGATTAATTTCATTTTTTTTATTGGAGTCTTGGGTCTGGCAGATCCAGTAATTATATTCTGAAAGACAACGCAGTTAAGTGGGTTTTTGTTTTAAATTATAGAGAGTTTTACTGAGCTGGATCTCCGCAGGCAGGAAATCGCTTTGCAAGAAAAGACAGATCTGTACTTGATCTGTTAGAACCACAGCATACTTATTGCAAAGCCCCCCCCCCCCCCCCTACGTCCTTAATCTGAAAGTGACATTGAAGTATGAGTCATAAGCGCATTACCGTTCTTGTCATGTCAGTGTTACCAAACAATCTTTTTATTTTATTTTTTTTATTGATGAAGACTATTCTGTCTAATTGGCAGCCGAATCAATTGAGAAGGCAAAGGTCATCCGGGACCCTGCCCTTACAAGGCCCGTCCTTCCCTTCCAGCAATGGTGAAGGCAAGTCTCTCATTGACATAGTCATGGGTGCAACTCTTCCGTCTAGGACGGAATTTCCGTTTTTCTCAGGAGGCTGCAGACGGAAAATCCGTTTTTTTTTGAAAATTCTGGAGCAAGGCCATTGTGTTTGGGTGGGGGGTTGCTTGAGAGGTCAGCCACCTTTGACCATGCCTGATAGGGACGGTTATGTAAAAGTGCCAAGAGGGGGGAGGATGTCATGTCATACTGGTGAATGTGGCATCTTAAGTGCTGTGTATTTAGCCTTCTTTATATACCCCACTTTCATGGATTCAGAGACCTTCAGTGGTAGAGAAAATTTGCATTCCTGATCTATGAACCAGTGGTATTTCGCTTCAGATACATTGAGTCCTTTAGAAAGTTGGCAACTAAAACAAGCTTGCTTGAAACTTATTTCTCTTTTAATTCAAGCTATAATTCAACAATCAATTGCGAATTTAACTCCTAAAATGAAAAAGCAGCATCAGAAGATTGAATGTGCATGGCAAGGGATATAACTCTGGAGATTTCTGTTTTTGTCTAAACCTTCTTCTTTTTAACCTGAGCAATTAGCTCTTTTGAAAGTATTCAATTGAAACAAACTCAGTGACTTGAAACTTGTTTCTCATTTGGTTGAAGCGATGGTTCAACAATTATTTGAGAATTTACCTCCTGCAATGATAAATTCATAAGCTTCAAGTAAAGAAGTTGTAATACAAGGGAGGTGACTGTAATTTCCTGTGTTTGTGAAAACGTTTTGTTAGCATGGTGATTTTCCTTTAATTCAGTAAACATTTTTTAAATCAAAGACAAAACTAGGTGATAAAATCAATCACCTTCAAGTTTACAAGATTTTTAATTTGGGCATCTCCAATTTTAAGTTTTTGTTGGCAAGGAGAGGCTTCTAAGACCCAGTTCTTCAAATGTGTTGACCTTGTTTTTTGTAGACCCTCTAGCGAGAGTGATGCAACCAAACACCTTCAAGTATAGAGGTTTTTCATGTTGTGCATTCCCCCCCCCCCCCACACACACACACACAATTTTGTTGTTGTTGCTGTTTTCAGTTTTAAAACCAGGAGAGGCTCAAATAGCCCCTCTTCAAATGCTAAAATTCATTTTCGGCTGGGTGGTGACAAATACCTTCAAGTTTACAAGATTGTTCATATTATGCATATCCGCAAAGCCTGTTTGTTCTGAATTCGAAAGAGGCCATTCAAATCCTCCCCGAAATGCAAAAATTCGTTTTGGGGTGGGGGGCGCTGCCCCCCTAGACCCCCCAGAAAGGGCGCTGCCCCTGCACCCCGCCGGGGCCTTCACGGCCCCTGGACCACGGCCTTTTCAGTTTTTTTCATTTTTCAGCAGTTGCACCCATGCATAGTCTCTGCATGTCCAGGCCAAAACTAAAGATAGTTGCAGCAGAGTTCCCATAACAAACAAGCACAAATGAAACATATAATTAATGGTTGGACATTATTTCTACTACCAACTGTATTCAATAACATGGTGATTTTTTGTTGTTGTAGGTTTCCTGGGCAGCCCAGGCCACAGTCCACTGCTAAATTTGTTAGCTTTGACATTCGTACGTGTGGCCCCGTCAGCTGAATTGATTATCACAATTGTTATGCATGTGACATTTTTTTTTTTAAATTGTAGATGAAGTTCCAACCATACGGACAAAGAGAAGAGGAGGAACGATAGAGGAGTTTCAGAACTATAGACGACAGGCTGACGAGGAGAGAGAGAGGAGACAGAGCGAGAGCGAGCGGGAGGACAGAGAGAAGACAGAGCGAGAGCGAGCGGGAGGACAGAGAGAAGACAGAGCGAGAGCGAGCGGGAGGAGAGCGAGTTTAGGAGGAGGGAAGCGGAAGCGGATCGAGAGTTGAGGAGAGAGGAGCTGGATCTCCGCAGGCAGGAAATCGCTTTGCAAGAAAAGACAGATTCGGCTCTTTTTTTTTAGTTACTTTTACCAAAAAAATGATTACTGTTCTTCACCGCGCTAGCCACGCTCCTGCTGCCATCTATTCCGTTACAGGTCACAAGTCACTGTAGTCCCTGGCAATCTATCATCACACTTCAGCGGAACAAAAGATGAACATGGGAGACATCCTCCATCAGCAGGCGACACACAACTGCAAGTTTTGCCACGGCAAATTTCAAACCCCTCTCAAAGTTCAGTCAGCTCTGTCGCACACACAGGCACTGGCCGAGTCAAACTGCGCGGGGCAAGCAGATTCGAGATGTCATTTGAAGAAATGAATTTCTTCCTCAGTGAAGAAAATGAACCTGATATGCCACCAACCGCGTCAATGCCAGCTCTGCCTACATTCAACAACTGCACCATAAACAACTTGTCTGCTGTTAATCCCACGAGCTAACTGCAGTGGTTTACAGGCGTACCATGTCGTGTCTTCATCGTAAAAGGAATCACGCGGATAACACCACAGCCGTTCGCTTTCTGGGTTTGTTTGTGTGTTTGTTTGTTTGTTTGTTTAACGCCCAGCCGACCACGAAGGGCCATATCAGGGCGGTGCTGCTTTGACATATTACGTGCGCCACACACAAGACAGAAGTCGCAGCACAGGCTTTATGTCTCACCCAGTCACATGCCTATGAATTTGGTTATTATAATATATGTTACTTAAAATGGACTTTTTTTTGCAATGCATGTCTCTGGTTTTCAGTGTTTGTGTGTGTAAAAGTGTCAAGCAGTGCTCTTTTGATATGTTCTATTTATTTCAGACTGAACCAAGGGCATCAGAGGCTGTGGAAGGGGCAAGTGCCAGTAGAGGTAGACTAGGGCGTGGACGGGGTTCTGTGAGAAGGCCTCGCTCAGTCAGAAGAGGCTCTTCAAGGGGCAGGACAAGGGGCCACTCCTCCATAACTGGCCCTAGTGATTTTTGTACAGCAAGAGAAAACAAGAGAGAGCGCATGAAGGTAGAAAATGCTCTTGTTTTATGTTTATAATAATGTTTTGATTAGCAAGCTTAATTATATTGCATATAACGTCATTGTCAGAGTGATAAAACACTTATATTTACTTCAGCGACAACTAGTCACTTTCTTTCCTCCTCCCACAGTTCATGCCTTTTTGCGTGTTTCCCCTCCATTTTCTTTCAAACCCTGTTCGTTCCGTGTTGCGTCTGCTTTTTGTTGTCTTTTGTGTTCTTTTTCTGATGAAGCTTCCAGAAGCGAAAATTCGTAATCGTCTTGTGTCGTCTTTGTATCGGTGAGTACAGTAATCCTTTGTTTTTTTAACTTATATTGAAAAAAAAATAATGATGGGATTTTACCTGGAATTTGTTTGTTTGTTTGCTTTACGCCCAGCCGACCACGAAGGGCCATATCAGGGCGGTGCTGCTTTGACATATAACGTGCGCCACACACAAGATAGAAGTCGCAGCACAGGCTTCATGTCTCACCCAGTCACATTATTCTGACACCGGACCAACCAGTCCTAGCACTAACCCCATAATGCCAGACGCCAGGCGGAGCAGCCACTAGATTGGCAATTTTAAAGTCTTTGGTAGGACTCGGCCGGGGTTCGAACCCACGACCTCCCGATCACGGGGCGGACGCCTTACCACTAGGCCAACCGTGCCGGTCAAGGGTCAAGTCCCAAGCAATATGTCTCTGTATTCCTATCTTATCACTCTGCTCCTGTTTTGTTTTCTTTCACATACATTTTCCCTTCTTTTTTGAAGGGTTTCTGGACAGCAAACTCAAAACAAATTCTTTTCATCATAAAAGCGATCTTTGGAATTGACTGACGTAGTCCGGAAGAATTCATGCATTAACTTACGTCACGTTTTTGTGTGTTTTGTTTGTTTGTTTGCTTAACGCCCAGCCGACCACGAAGGGCCATATCAGGGCGGTGCTGCTTTGACACATAACGTGCGCCACACACAAGACAGAAGTCGCAGCACAGGCTTCATGTCTTACCCAGTCACATTATTTTGACACCGGACCAACCAGTCCTAGCACTAACCCCATAATGCCAGACGCCAGTCGGAGCAGCCACTAGATTGCCAATTTTAAAGTCTTAAGTATGACCCGGCCGGGGTTCGAACCCACGACCTCCCGATCACAGGGCGGACGCCTTACCACTAGGCCAACCGTGCCGGTCTTACGTCACGTATTCGACGTCATCGCTTCGCATACCTTATGGTCTCGGTATTTCGTTGGCCTTCATATAAAATATATATATATATTTCTTACTTGTAAAATGACCCTCAAAGCTAATCGAGACTAGTTGAGGTTTGTTTGTTTAACGCCCAGCCGACCACGAAGGGCCATATCAGGGCGGTGCTGCTTTGACATATAACGTGCGCCACACACAAGACAGAAGTCGCAGCACAGGCTTCATGTCTCACCGTCACATTATTCTGACACCGGATCAACCAGTCCTAGCACTAACCCCATAATGCCAGACGCCAGGCGGAGCAGCCACTAGATTGCCAATTTTAAAGTCTTAGGTATGACCCGGCCGGGGTTCGAACCCACGACCTCCCGATCACGGGGCGGACGCCTTACCACTAGGCCAACTAGTTGAGGTTGTATCAATGCGCCCCACCAGCAGGTGGTTAATGGCTTTTTTAGCAAATGGTTATCGACAATTAATGACCGGTAATTTTTAATGAGTTGGGGCATTCTGACCAATCACAGGATATGTTTCATGAAAACGCCAACTTATTGAATTACAATATCTTTTTACCATGGGATAACTACACGAGTGAATAACTTTGAGACGGCAATATCTTCAAACCCCATACCTTTCAGACTCTGCGGCTGAAATGTCTGATACTCCAGGAGGAGATGGATGCACCTTTAGCCCAAAAGAAAAGGTACCACTACCAGGCGTTGATGTTAATCCTGAACTCAGAGGTGTAGGCTGACCGGCTACCATGGCTTAAAAATAATCACATCATTCATGTTTAAATTTTAAAGTACACTGAGGCCCCGTGGCCATAGACTTTCACGCCTCACGTGATAGAAAAATGAACCAACGTTATTTCTGTCGTGATCGGCCATACGACTTCACGCTTCACGTGTGAAGAGGAAAGTTAGGAAAGTTGGAAGGTTCACTTTTTCTAAGACGTGATATGAGGATGGAGATCTTATTGAGCTGGTTAGAGCGAGGCAACTACTGTGGGATCCTAGGCATCCTGATTATAAGGATAAGGATCAACGACACCAGGTGTGGGAAGATCTACATGACCGACTTCGACCACAAAAAGGTTAGTTTTGATGATTTTTAGAATGGAAATCCAACAGACACAGAAGGGGCAGACAAAATAGGCTATAGCCGAGAGCATACACTGATAATTGTCCAGAAATGTGTTTTCATCTGAAGAATCTATTTTCGAGCACCAAAAATCAAAACCAAACCATCAACATAGGGCGCGTGAGGCGTGATGTCCTACCAAAAAAAGACATGATGTATACGTGATACGTTAGGCGTGAGATTCTATGGCCCAGCAGCCTGAGCTTCATTTTTATCGTTTACAAATCATAATATTATTTAGTATCAACTAACTGTTTGGCTTTCACACCAATAACAAACACACTTCCGTCTTCATATATCTCATCGTCATCATGGCCTATTTCTTAATTATTTTTAGATGTGCATCATCTTGTAGATCACCACATGCACATAGAATGACACGTTACAAGCAAACTAGGTCACACATAATTGATGAGCTTGTAGGAAAAAAATGGAGGCTCATTTAGTCGTATCGAACTCGGACCAGGGTGATAAGAAAAGAACAAAACGCAAGGGTCCCCGGCCGACTGTACCGGATTAAATCAAGAAGAAACGAAAACGCACTCGTGAACGTAACTATGACACGTCGCGCGTGTATATCGGTGAGGAGCTTGCGCGTTGGAACGAAGTGAAGAACAAATTTGGATTCATCACCAAACCGCAGTTTGCTCGTCACCTGCTGAACAAGTTGGTATTTTTTCATGCATTTCATGCGATGTTTAGGATGCTATTTATGTTATGTGATGAAAGTGTATATTGGACTTGTTTGTGAATTGTAAATTGACCAAAGAATTACTGAAGGGAGGGATTTTTGTGTGGAGCAGAAATGTATCACCGTGAGTCAGTAAAAGTGCCCGTTGCCCTGACAAACTGTCGATACTTGGCGTTCGGCGTTTGCTTTGATTACTGGGAACTTGCGTAAGCTGTGGTCTTGTTTAGTGTCGTTTAGTCTTCATTGCTTGTGGTGTTGGGATTCCCAATTCATAACCTGTAAAAAGGAAAATGTATGCACGAGGTGTTTGACGATTTCTTTCGGATAAGAGAACCGTTTCTTTCTGCGGCCATTTGCGTCTGTTATATGATACTATTTATAGAACTATGCAAATGAAATATTACAAAACATAGATCGGCGCATTGTGCGATTTCTGCTCTACACCCTGTGTGTGCCTGCCTTTGTGTGTGTGTATGTGTGTGTGTGTGTGCCCCTCTGTTCTATGTGCCCTCGTGCTTCTCTGTGTGTGTGTGTGCCCCTGAGTGAATGTGTGTATGTGTGTACCCGTGTGTGTTGGCCACGTCTGTGTATCCCTGTGGTTGTGGTTTGTGTTTTTCATGAGTCTTGAAAATTATTTATTTATAGGACATACATATACTTAATTTTTTCTTATTTTGTGAATCAGCATTGAGGCTACAGCAACAATGCCAATCAGAACACAGGCAGGCGGTACTTCTTTTGATCTCAGCAGGTAGTTGTATGTTTTCAATTATCAATAAAATAAATAGTACAAAAAAGCCATAATTATAGAAGTAAGTGTATGTTTGCAAGATGGTAGATTATAGATTAGCATCGGTGGTAACTGGGTAAGGAACGAGCGAATCATCATAATCATATTTCACGTTGTTTGTCAGTGAATTATTCTGTTCCTCCATCCAAACCCAACCCCATTTTTCCTTGTGCAGGATGAACAATTTGACGTAGAGTTTAGACGTGTCATATTGTAACAAGTGTTACGCTTTGATCTGTTGTAGGTTAGCTTTGAGATGGAGCTTGAACCACATCTGTGAATGTTCCGACTCATCTCCGAAGAGCTGGTTTGTGGAGCCAGCTTGTAAGACCTCCATGATGCGACAATCTTGTGCAAGTCATTTTGTGAAATGCCTCATCGCTGATCCACTCTGGACACAGCACTGTTTTAGTGTTTGAATCATGGCAGCTCCGCGGGGTAGAATCAAAATGGCGGTGTATTTTGTCTCCTTTCATTTGATTGGGCGATATTTTTAGAACTAGCCTCTCACGCGAAGCGACACAATACATGATCGAATACAGTGATTTTCGTCTGCAATCACAATTTTGTATGATCACTCATTGTTTACACCAGGCAAAGATCGACAATTTACTGAAAGTGGTTTGGAAGCTTACTTGAAACAAGAACAAATCGCGTAAGGCGAAATTACTACATTTAGTCAAGCTGTGGAACTCATAGCATGAAACTGAACGCACTGCATTTTTTCACAATGACCGTAGTTCGCCGCTTGTGCAAAATGGAGTGAAACTGACGAGCCTGTTCAGCGCGGTAGTGGTTTCGCTGTGCTGCATAGCACGCTTTTCTGTACCTCTCTTCGTTTTAACTTTCTGAGCGTGTTTTTAATCCAAACATATCATATCTATATGTTTTTGGAATCAGGAACCGACAAGGAATAAAATGAAATTGGTTTTAAATCGATTTCGGAAATTCAATTTTGATCATAATTTTTATATTTTTAATTTTCAGAGCTTGTTTTCAATCCAAATATAACATATTTATATGTTTTTGGAATCAGGAAATGATGTAGAATAAAATAAACGTAAATTTGGATCATTTTATATAAAAAAAATTATAACAATTTTCAGATTTTTAATGACCAAAGTCATTAATTAAATTTTAAGCCACCAAGCTGAAATGCAATACCGAAGTCTGGCCTTCGTCGAAGATTGTTTTACAAACATTTCAATCAATTTGATTGAAAAATGAGGGTGTGACAGTGCCGCCTCAACTTTTACTAAAAGCCGGATATGACGTCATCAAAGGTATTTATCGAAAAAATGAAAAAAACGTCGGGGGATATCATTCCCAGGAACTCTCATGTCAAATTTCATAAAGATTGGTCGAGTAGTTTGGTCTGAATCGCTCTACACACACACACGCACAGACAGACACACAGACACACACACATCAGGGATGTCGTTAGGCGTCGGACATCGGACATTTATTGATGAAAATCCCCAAATGTCCGATTCACATTGCCGCATGTCGGTCAGATGTCATTATCGTTTTAGCCTGAGCGTGGTCATTGTCCGATATGTACTCCATTCCTTCGGACAGCGCGATATTCGTTAATTTTTATTTCAAGATACATATCTTCTAAAAGACCGAACGCTCTCGTGTTCAGCTGACACTGAAGTTGCCAGTTCCGCGTGCGGATCTTTTCTTTTGTTGGGAATTCCCGAACCGTTTGCGGTATGCGCCGTTTGGGTATTTATAACCGTCTCGGTGCAGCGCACTGATCTAAAAATAGTGGATTATTTTTAGAATAGATCAGTGCATGCTACAGGAGTACGGCAGACAACTCCAACTGACTAAATTTGTCGTCTGCTTTTGTTTTCGATACGAGACGAAGCACTTAATTATGCCGCCGAAAAAAACCTAAAGCCTGCAAAAGATCAGCAAAAGCTGAACACGTTTGGATTTTCAAGAACAGGGGAAAGCACAGCGAGCGTCATTCTACAAAATGACAGTGTTGCCGCTGAAACCAGCAAAACCCGGACAACAAAGTTTCCTCGCTTGCAAACCTAGCGGCTGGTGACGGTGTTGGGGCAGCTGGAAGTTCCCTGAAACGATCGTTCAACTACTCATGGCTGACCCAATTTAGTTGGTTAGAATTCGACAAAAACAATACCACAATGTTTTGTCGAATCTGTCGTCAAACGGGCAAAAGAAACTCTTTCACGGCGGGGTGCACAAACTTCCGTAAAACCGCCATAACGGATCATGCTGCAACCCAGGACCACCAGGGAGCACTGGAAGTACCAGAAAGAAGAATGGATAAAAAGGGCAATGACGCACGTCTGCTGAGCAAACAAGAAAAAGCAGTGGCAGTGATTGTGAAGACCCTGCACTGGATGGTGACAGAATCAATACCCATTTCAAAATAGCCATCACTGATGAGAACCCTGAAGGACCTGGCAGTACCTAGCATGCAAGACCTCAGTTGCTCTGCCGCCTCATCATCTTCTGTCACTGCCAATACTACCAGCTATGAAAGCAGATTTGTTTGTTTGTTTGCTTAACGCCCAGCCGACCACGAAGGGCCATATCAGGGCGGTGCTGCTTTGACATATAACGTGCGCCACACACAAGACAGAAATCGCAGCACAGGCTTCATGTCTCACCCAGTCACATTATTCTGACACCGGACCAACCAGTCCTAGCACTAACCCCATAATGCCAGACGCCAGGCGGAGCAGCCACTAGATTGCCAATTTTAATGAAAGCAGATGGACTGCCGCAAATGAAATCATGAAGGCCATGAATCTTGTTGTTGAAGAAGAAGTTTGTGATAAACTGAAGAACGCTGACTTTCTGTCTGTCTTTGTGGATGAATCCACTGACAGATGCAACAGAAAGAGGCTTGGCATTTTTCTCAAAGCTGTAGACAACAGCATGAAGGCAGCTACGCACTTTCTGACAAACGTCAGAGTTGAAGATGGAACATGACTGACAATGTGGAATACAGTGAAGGAGGAACTGAAGAAACGCGGCCTGGAGACATCGAAGATCTTTGGCCTGGGAACTGATGGTGCAACAGCTATGACCGGTAAAGGCAAAGGGCTAACTGGACAGATGTTGCGAGAAAATCCCCACATTGTCAATGTGCACTGCATCGCACATAAACTGGCACTGTGCACAAGCCAGGCAGCCCACGGTGTGCCAGTTAATGGACACTTACGTTCAAACTCTTAGTGACCTGTTTTACTAATTCAAGAACTCAGCAAGCAAATGCCAGGCCTTTGAAAACGTTCAGGTTATTCTTGACTCCCTTCAAAGAAATTCATGAAGTCAGATGGCTCTCTTTCTTTGAAGCGTTGGACACTGTTCACAGGAACATGCTGCCTTTGCTGACCTACTTGGAAGAAATGGAAGCATCACAGAGAGCCAAAGACCCCAAGGCGATCGGTTTGAAAAAGAAGGTGAGTTATTTTGTATACATGTATTGAATTGTACTTAGTCTCTGTAAAACCTGCAGTCAGTGTGTGTGTGTGTGTGTGTGTGTGTGTGTGTGTGTGTGTGTGTGTGTGTGTGTGTGCGTGTGCGTGTTAAAATCTGATTTAAAAAGACTTGCTAATTAAAAACAATAAGAAAACATTTAATAATAGCATAGAGAGCTTAGACAGTGAACAGCAAACCTATTCATAATTAGTCAACAGTGTTAATACATGTAGTGTGTGTTTTTCTCAGCATGTCAGCAATAGTATAATCACATTTTCAGATCGTGACCGTGAAATTCCTGGGACTGACATGTCTGTTGATCGATGTGATCCCAATAATTGGGGCGCTTAATCTGTTCTTCCAGGCACAGGAGGTGGACATCGAACTTATCAGGGTAATGCATCCTTTGTCTTAAAGTCTGTAACTCCCTAACCCCCAAAACATCTCTCTTCTCTATCTCTTTATTTTAGCAAGCACACACACACACACACACACACACACACACATGCGAATTTCACAAACTTACTGAACGAGATCTATTTAATTAATTATGATCAGAAAGATCATGCCTTTTTTTGGTTTGATTTGTTGTTTATATCAGAAAAGGTTCACGGTTGTACTTATTTCAAATGTTCAATGCTCCCAAATATTCAGGTGAAGTTGGACCAGTGCATCCAACACTTGCAAACCCTGAAAGAAGGAGGAAAGCACATCTCTGAGTTCAAAGAGATGATCACCCGCAAGGACGGCAAGACGGAGTTTCAGGGACATGCAGTGACATCACCTCTGCGGTGTGCAAGTTCATCGACAACCTGATCAACAACATTCAGACACAGTGTGTATGTGTGTGTTTCTGCTAGGATGAATGTTCGTGTATATACAGGGTGGGCCATAAAAAGTGTCCACATTTTGTTTTGCAATAACTGAGATAGAAATTATTATTTTACAACATGTTTCATTCCACATAGACTACAATGTTAAAGATTTGTATGCACAGAATCTTATCAAAATCTATGCATTTTCAGAGTCACAGAGTCAATAGTTGATAATGTGCTCAATCCATGCTCCGCGTTGTTGAATGATGAAGCCCATTTTCATTTGAGTGGACATGTCAACAAACAAAACATGAGATTTTGGGCACCTAATCAGCCCCATGAACACATCCAGCCACCACTGAGCCGCGAAAAAGTAACAGTGTGGTGCGCAATTGGCAAAGGAGGGGTTGTTGGGCCCTTCTTTTTTGAAGACAATGACGGAAATCCTGTGACTGTGAATTCCGAACGTTACATCGAAATGCTACAAAGGAAGTTTATTCCAGCCATCCGAAGAAGGAGGAACATTGACATCCACACAGTTGTCTTCCAGCAAGACGGAGCACCACCTCATTGCTCAAACAGAACTCTTGAGTACTTGAGGCAACACTTCCCCGGCGACAGATTTCTTTCTCGCCGAACAGACAATCCCTGGCCTCCATACTCACCAGACTTGAACCCTGCTGACTATTTTCTTTCGGGTTATTTGAAAGAAAGAGTGTACACAGGCAATCCAAGGACAAGTGAAAAACTGAAAGAAAGCATCAGAAGACAGATCAGAAGGATTCCTGCAGATACGAGATGCTTACAAAGGTTGTGGACAACTTCAACGTTCGTCTTGCAGCTGTCATTTAACAACGCGGAGCATGGATTGAGCACATCATCAACTATTGACTCTGTGACTCTGAAAATGCATAGATTTTGATAAGATTTTGTGCATAAAAATCTTTAACATTGTAGTCTATGTGGAATGAAACATGTTGTAAAATAATAATTATGTTGAGTAGAAACAATGTAACTTGCAAGTGGAAATGCTCATCTGCTCGCCAAATGCGAGTACAGTTGCTGAATCAATCTTGGTTTGGCCAGTAAAGGTTTGCTATCTGACTTGTACATTTTCTGAATCACTAGCCAATTTTGTTTTTCTTTTCAGGGCTGTAATACCTCACACAATAAATGTTACACAACCCAATAAGCTTTACAACATAAAATAAATGCAGAAAATTCCTGATGTAGTGGAATATGTATTGATGAAATATGATTTAGTTCTTTTTTTCAGAAACGGGAACACATTTGATGAGTCAGATGTAGACCCCACCTACAACCCAAAACATAAATCTTGGTTTGGCCAGTAAGGTTTGCTATCTGACTAGTACATTTTCTGAATCACTGGCCAAAGTTTTTTTTCAGGGCTGTAATACCTCACACAATAAATGTTACACAACCCAATAAGCTTTACAACGTAACATAAATGCAGAAAATTCCTGATGTAGTGAAATATGTATTGATGAAATATGATTTAGTTTTTTTTTCAGAAACAGGAACACATTTGATGTAGACCCCACCTACAACCCAAAAACAGTGGGAATTATCCATGCTGTAAGTTTAATTTTTAAGTTTAAAGTTTAACTGAAAAGGCAATTTATTCAGAAAAGTTTTGATGGTAACATGCTCGAGCTGTTTTTGTAAATGAAAAATTTTCTACCGTTTTAGTTCTAAAGATTCGATCACCGAGGTTAATTAGCGATCGCAATTTTTGTTTCTATAATGACGTTTGTCTGGGTGAATTTGGCATCATAAGCAGTGGAAAAACAGGTCCCTGCCAGACTTGCTGTACATGATCTCATTTACATGATATACACATGTGATTTGAACGATTATTATCTCACGGGTGTCTCTCTCACGTATGTAGGATAATTTTGTATACTGTTATTTTATCTTTTAAAAATTGTATTTATGGTCATATATAAACTCATTTTGTATTGACCAATTGATCTCCAAGAAAGAGGTTTTATGTACTGGTATGTTTAATTTGCGATAGGACATGTTTTGTTTGCTCTACATATGCTTGTGTGAATATATGGCAGATTGTCTGACGAGGATGAAGACGACAGTGCAGGGGAGATATGGAGTGTGGAAGATGAGGTCCTGGACTTTGACCAGGAAGCTGTTGAATACTCCGAGGCCCAGGAGAATACTGCTGCTAGTGGTATGACTTGTCTAAACTGGGTCGACAAGGAGACCAGCATGCAAAGGAAGTACCTCATCTACCACCTCCTTTTTGGAGCTCACGAGGCTCATCCCCTCCCAGCAGTGCAGGAAGAAGGGTTGCACTGCACCCAGTGTTCGACCGCCTGCCGTTACCACAAATGGGTGTGCTGCTTATTTGAAATGGGTTAGTAGTTTGTGAAAAATTGGCCCTGAAACCAAGAGCAAGAGCACAAAACTGTTAGGTTACATGGCAAGTCAATTCAGTAAATAGATGAAGTTGATATCATTGCACTTCAATATTGTCTGTACATGATTCTTATAAGAGAGTGTTTATAAAGCTGATACTGATGAACATTAATAGAGAATACTACATGACTTGCTGTGTCATACCAGATTTACACCTTTTTTTTTTTAAATATTGAACTGCAAGCGAAAATTCATCGAGGGTAACTAGCGAGTAAACATTTTTTTCTATATTGACGTTAGTCTCCGTGACTTTGGCATCATAAGCAGTGGAAAAAACAGGTCCCTGGCAGACTTGCTTGACATGAACTCATTTACATGATATACACACCTGTGATTTGAATGATTATTATCTCATGAGTGTCTCTCTCAGGTATGTATGATAAATAATTGTAAACTAATTGTTTTATTTATAATTTTCATAAATTTTGAGGATGTTTCTATATAGCGCCCATTTTACCTCCAAGAGCTACTGAAAGCGCTTCACAAGATGCAAGATTGACTATTTTTGTACTTTATATAACCTGTGTATGAACGCAAAAACTTGAAATTAAGTATCAAGTCTGTATGATAAACCTTAACTGTTACAGCATATTATTCGCAGTTACACTGGTCTTTTGGGGACATTCTACATATATTTATCTACACTTTTTGAAACTAAAATTCTGACCACGAAATAGTCCCATTTTTGTATATATCAGTGAGGATTTTGTATGTGCGCACCCCAATGTAATGTATTTTGTCTCATTGGAAAGAGAAGCACTTGAGTCTACAACCTGGGGCTAGGAAAAAGGGTTAGACAGTTGCTGTCATTATGGCTGAGCCTCTTACTGTCAACCTTTTGCTTGTGAGTCAAGAGCACTAAGTACTCTGCTACCCTGCAAACTATGCTGATCACATGTGATAAATGATGTCTTGCGCGGTTCTGTGAAGCACATACAGAAGATTAAGCGGATTTCCCTTCTTTTAGAACTAGATGCATATTTTCATTATTGTTTTCCATATTACAATTGTTATTATTATTTTTGTTCAGTTCTGTGAAAAAGGCCATGAGATCATGAGATGGTGCAGTCAGCTAATGCTCCCTGGTGGAATTTTATTGGGCAACCTCCAACTTTGTTCCTCCGTCACCATCTCGGGGAACAATTTTACCAAAATTGGATTTTTCGCAAAGTGTCTTGGTCTAGGGATGCCTGCACCATCTACATTTTCAGCAGTCCAGACCAGGCTGGTTGTGCCGGTTGTTGATGCATTCTGGACAGAGTGCCTGACATCAGTCTTGGAGGAATACAGATCCTCCTCTATTGCTGTATCAGGTAAGTCTATTAGAGACACAGTGTTAATTATTTGAACATTTTCACTTTGTTAAAAGGCCTATTTCTGCTACTGGTGTGTATGCCTTGCCGTGGCGTAGCAGCTTGCGTGCCCTTATGATCCAAAGAGCCATGCCGGCCGGAGCCGAATTCATTGTGCTCCTGGCAGGTGTTATTTTTACCACGCCGGACAGGTCTGAGGTGAATGGGGCCAGACTGAAATATACACCCTGGTCCTCCAGGTTGGGGGTTGTGCAAAGGGCTAACAACTCATCAATGGAAAAAAGTACTCGTTACAGAAACATCAACAAAAAAGTTGGCGGCCTATGCCCCGGACGGGGTCAAAGGCATAAATGGAAGGCAAAATAAGTAAGTAAAAGGCCTATTTCACCTACCGTAAATAATGGATTTCTGATAACAGACACGTCTGCCAGTACAAACACCCTTTCGTTTGAACGTTTACCGACAGGAAACACCCTGTGCTCTCCCTAGGGAGCAATCATTTTTCAAAGAATTTACTTCATTATGAGGTATCAATCAGAAGTCATATTTATAATGTGCTGTACCCAAGTTTTAAAATCAAGAGAATAAATTGACAGCTTGTGATACAAACATTGTTAAAACACAATTACAGTGTAAGTTGTGTAACCGAGTGCCGAAACACCACAATCACCTTTGGAGGCGAAGTCCACTCAAACAGAATAGAGAATTTTAGAGCTTATTTCTAAGCCCTTTAGAAACTGTTATGGCTTCTCAAAGGAAGGCCAGAACATACAGAGAGATGATGATAAAATCGTTTATTTAACGTCACTCTGCAAAAACATTGGCGACATTTGTCTTAGATTAAAACACACACACAGGCGCGCACACAAACTTTCCCTTTATGTACAGTGGTTCACCACCCTCCTACCCCCCCCCCCCCCCCCTCCACGCACACTCTCGCTCATCTAATTAAAAATGGAAATAAGAGATACTTGGATATAAAATGGTATTCTTAAAAAGTTCTTAAAATATATAGTAGCTATATGAGAAGCAATGGCGTCAGCTGCAGCAATGTCTCTTCATATCCAGGGACCAAGTGGGTGCGTGTGCACAAGTCCAGCGATAAGTTTGGGACCTTGCCACCCAAGGTCTTTATTAAAACTTAAAAGATAGCTTAATTTTTCCTTTGGAGTATTTGGCAGGATATTTCTATTTGAGTTTATAAACTGAGTCAGGGGTTGAAAGTGGCATGAGTTCAAATCACACTCCAAAGTCAAATGAGCAATGTTGAGGTCGGATTGACAGGTGCATTTAAGCGGCTCTAGAAATTGGTAGTTCCAACCAAAACACGACACTGGAGTGATGGCCCAAGTTTCGAGAGCTATAGCTGGACCAGTAGCCGCGTTGGTGAGAATGACTGGGTATTGTGCAAAGGTTGGAGGAAGACTTGGTGTCACCTTTTTTGACTTTCCTTCCTTATTTGGTGTTTAACGTCGTTTTCAACCACGAAGGTTATATCGCGACGAGTTTTTTGACTTTGTGTGTCTAGGGGGGGCCAGTTTTGACTTTGTGTGTCTAGGGGGCCCAGTTTTGACTGGTTGTGAGACTTTTGACTGTGGCTGAGGCAGAGCCTGTTCGGCATCACTGTTAGCAATGGGTGCTTTTTTCTTCCGCTGACGGCGGCGTTGAGTTTTAAAGATGTCATCGCCTTCTGTGCTTTGGGACGGTGAAATGTTCCCGTCTTCTGAGGGCACTACTGCGTTGTGGTTATTGACACTGGTGTCAGCGTCAGAGTGGTTGTTTGAGCTCTCTTTTGTCTTTTTTGAACTTGTTGGAGAGAAGCTGTCGGAATCTCTCAACCTTTTTCGGGGTGTGCAACACAATGTGCTGTCCATAGATTCAGCAGGGGTAGAGGTAGCCAAAGGTGGTTTGTCGCTTATGACAAAGGTGGCAGTGGCCATTGTGAAGGCCTTTTGGTGTTCAAATGCAGTGAGGAGTACTCAGAGAGCAGTGTGTTTATGTGTAGTTGTGAGCGACCTTGGTAGAGGACCCTCTAAAAGCGAGATGATTAAAAGATGAGCTTTGCTATGAGCAGGCGTCCCGCACTGTTAAAAGAAAAAAGAAAAGATGACAAAAGCGTCCCTTGACAAAGAGTGAGCTGAAGCTCACCCTCTAGTGACTTTCACTTCTCTCCCGAGAATCAGGAGGACTCCTGCAGGGCGAGTGGAAAAGCCACCAAGGGCAGTTAACGCCCTCTCTGGGTCTGCGCCAAAAGCAGAGGGAGCTGTGACGTGTGTTTAAAACACACACAAAATGTGATTGTCCCCCTTTACCATCAAGAATTCGGGAGGAAATCGTTTTTTGAGCACTGACTTGGCAATGTAAGCTCGAGGTACGTTAAAGCAATCGCTATGTATGCAGCATGTTTGCTTGTGAAAGACGCACTCTACGGGCCAGCAACTGCAGTGAATTACACTCGACTCCACTTAGCTCGACCCCGCTTAGCTCGTCCGCCGTTTAGCTCGTCGCCATATTTTTTCCCCGGGCTGACGTCCTTCTTTGTATCTGTAAAATTAAGCTGGTTAGCTCGTCCGCCGGTTAGCTCGTCCGCCGCTTTGCTCGACCAAACTTTCCAGTCCCAAGGCATGGTGTGACGTCATTTACGCCGGATAGCTCGTCATAACGACATTGTGTCGTCAGCGATGACGTCTTCTGACAGGATGACAGTAACAAAAGGACGTTCCATAAACTGCCAGACTTTTCGAATTGAATGTCAAAGAAGAAAACGTGCGCTGTTTATCTGATTTTGCTACTTTGTTTCAATTTTCTCCCACTTATTAGTAGGTACAATGTACACACAAAACTTTCTTTGTATGACTAATTAGAATAATGTTTGGACAATGACACCTGTCAATCATTTCTGGCATCCATCTGTCACTCAGTCCTAGACAAATGCCAATCGTTGGGTAGTCTCACAACGCAGAAAAGATGCAAACGAAACGAAAGGTGCAGGGTCTTTCCCTGAAAAGGAAAATGGAAGTTATTCAAATAATGGAGGACAATCCAAGCAAACTCCTAAAGACCATAGCAGACGATCTTGATATCCCACGAACGACGTTGTCCTCGATCAAGAAAGATAAAGTTAAGATCAAACAGCAGTATAATAGCGGCGAACAAAAAGCATCACGGTTCCGAATCAGAGGGTCAAAGTACGACGACATCGACTGCGCACTGCTGCAATGGTTCACAGAGCAAAGGTAATTCAAGTAACATGTATATCTAAGAAGCGTGTTTATGTTTTAACGAATTCGCCGGATAGCTCGTCGCAGCATATCCCCCAGGGAAATTGGACTCCGTTTACCTCGTCCGCTGCTTAGCTCGTCGGCCGGTTAGCTCGTCGCGAATTTTTCGGTCCCGAGAGGGACGAGCTAAGCGGAGACGACTGTACTCGTGCTGAGTCGGATGATAATGATGATACAGAGAGACAAAAGCCGCCAGACCCCACCAGAAACAGAACTCTACAATCCACAGGTGTTGCCTTGCGAGCTAGCTATAAATATCTCACAACTTCTAAGGCGAACAACTCTGCAGAGTCTGCCGTGAAGGGTGACTGTAGTCTCCCTGTCACAACAGCACAGTTAATAATAATAATGATAATAATAAATAACTTTTCTATAGCGCGAGTCCCATCAATTGGCTCCAGGCGCTTTACAAATTCATTATAGAATAAACTAGCCCAAATCAACAAGCATACAAAGCATACATTTAACTGAGACATAACACCAAGATCCCAAGCACTAAGCAAAACTTAGCCTACAATGTTAAAAGTACACACACACACACACACACACACACGCGCGCGCGCGCGCACTTACACACACTTCGTGACTTCTGTTGAGCAAAACAGACACTCTATTAGGCTTACACGCACGCAAACCTTAACCCATTTACGCACTTGCGATGTTGGTGTCGATTCATTAAGCAATAAAAGAGCGCACCTGTTATGAAGTGGATGGAGTGATTGCTTTTACTTTATCAAAACGAAAATCACTGGATAGTAGGGAGATTTAAAAAACGAAACGTCGGGACGTTTCGTTTTGAAGTTGTGGTAAACGTCATCATTTCGGGGGTCTCTCGGTGGAAAGGTGAAGGTCAACTGAAACGGAACGTGGAACGTCAAAACGCAGTCACGTTTTCCACCCCCAAAAAACGAACAATATTTCGTCAACTTTTGTGAGTATTTTTGCACACTAACAGTTTTATTTGTTGGCCATTTTATGCATTGCTAGATTCATCAACCCTTTCACAGTCTTTCAGCGCTGAGAATGTGTTCATTGGAGGTAGACAACTGTTGTGAACTGAAATATTTTGAAGGGTGCTGATCCTGGTACATTTATCCAACTTCATGGTGAGAAAGCAAATGGCGAAGCAGAAGTAGGTCATCGCATCGAATTTTTATTCTGGCTTCGTATGTGATTTTGTATAAACAAAGTCTGTGTGATTTATTTGGACTGAAAATAATCAAAGTATGCCCGATTCTGGACCACCTCCTAGGGGTTTTTTTTCCATTCTGATCGAGGACAGACGTGACAAGTACAAAACAACCCCTAGTTGGGGAAAGGTTTCTAAATCGGCACAGGCGTGTGCACAGGGCCGTTTTCTGAGAATGGGGAATACTCAGGGTATAATTGCCTACATGGTTCGGTAGAGCTCTTTGCCATAGGCTGTTACCAGTTGTAAAAATTGAGATGCTTGAAATGGATAAAAAAAATAATGAGTTCGAATGAGTAAATCTTGGAATTCAACATGAATGATCTAATTTTTGTGAAATACAATTGATGATGAGCAGGTGCATGAATTGAAAAATGTGAAGCTCTTGTGTGTGCAATGCGAGTATGTCAATCCTTTATTGACTCGTGGAGTTGAAATTATGCCATGCCAAGTCAGCGGATCATATCCTGCCATGCCCTGCCTTTCATTTGCGCATGACTCGCCTTTTATTTGCGTATGCCCGCCGTTTTCTGACCCTCCTTTTTATGTTGATGATTTATCGCCCTTCCTTCATTCCGAAACGAAACGTGAATACATCTAAATCTTGTCTGCGGCCTATGCCGTCTCGTTTCACGTTCCCTTTCGCGGGGTGACTCATTCACCAAACGAAACGAGCTGCAAAACGAAACATGCTGTCTTTTAAATCTCCCTATTATCTATAAATGAATTACCTGATTCCTTTCCGAGTTCATACGGGGTTTTTTAAGAGTCATTGACATAGGAACTATAGATGCTTTTGATGGAATTTTGTGTTTTGTATTCTCTGCGAGGTGGTCGGATTTAGATCTAAATCCGACCGATAAGGTTTTCTCCTTTTCGATTAAAAAGTGCCATAAGACTTAGTCCGAACTATCAAAATATTCTCCCAAAAAGACTTCTTAACATCCATATCAATCAAACACAACTCGGTTCATCAAATTAGTTCACCTTTGTGAAAGAACCGTGTGACGTAAATTTGTCGGTATGTACAGTGTTGCGATTTCGCTCTGCGGGGCTCTTGGCGAAGCAGAAGACACTTGAAAGGCAAATTTTCGCGCCGCGGTGCCGATGACGCAAATAACTCTCGCGACAAAACGATTGGTCCGTAAAGTCGCGTCATCAACCGGTTCATGAATGGCCCGTGTATGAATGGCATTCCTTCTGTTGTGATGACGTGCGCACCTCGTCATTAATGTGACTGGGAAAATCGGTCGGATTTAGGTACCCCCAAGATATGTTGGAATTAGATACCTTTACCCTATAGCGATCCAGAACTGCAAAGGAAACGTTAATCAAACTTCTATAATCAGTGAAAAAGCTAAAAATCTGATCGAGCATGACGAGGTAGCGATCGTGTGGTAGCGATCGTTGCGGACAGACGGCATATTATTCGACAAAAAGGCAATAAAAACAACAAAATCTCACATGAAAAAAGTATTCACAAATCCCGCCTTCGGCCTCAACTGTGAAAAGTGTGTAATATGTCACATACGGCATAGGATTGCCCGGAAATGACAACGTAAGTGAAAGTAGCGATCGTTGGAAACCCCGGACAGACGACGGTCGGACATTCCAAGAAATTACACGGCGCGGAATTTTGCGAAATTTCGGTCATTGTAAATGCTTTCCTATGACGTACAGACTATAAAGGTGTGTTTTCAATGTCAAAATAAAATCATGTTATTCTTTTCTTGTGGCAAAGTAGCTTACTTGGTTTATCTGTGAAGACTTAGTTTTTCGGACAGACAACTTCCAGTTCTCGATTCGATTTTTTGGGTGCAAAATATGTAATGCAAAATTCATATTTGGGCTTTAGTTTTTGTTTGTATGGTTAGATATTACAGCTCTGCTATTAACTATGACCATTCAGTGTAAATTGAGTGCCTTTTCGTTTCACTTTTCACATCAATGGTTGGCTTCTGTCATGCAGAAGGAAATGGCGTCTGTCCGGATTCACACGATCGCTACCAAACACATGTGCATAAAATGCCAACAAAAACAACTAAAACGATTTTTGTTTCAGAATTGTATTCAAAGTGACACATTTGTGCATTGCATATAAAAAAAACACTGAGAACATTGGTTCTGCAAGTTAGAAATCAGAGCACATCGTGCAGCCAACAGAATGTCTCAATACCGTGAAACCTGTCCCAAGTACAATTATACTTTTTTTGTAATTTCTTATAATTTTGTTTATTTTTCACAAAAAGAATTTAGATGTGTGGATTTTGTGTATAGAGAATACTACATGGCTTGCTGTGTCGTACCAGATTTACACGAGTTGTTTTTTTAAATATTGGACTGCGAGCGAAAGCGAGCTGTTAACTATTTAAAAAAGCAACGAGTGTAAATCTGGTACGACACAGCAATCCATGTAGTATTCTGTTTATCCTACATACTGTACTTACGTGTATTTTACTGAAAATGTCTTGCAGTCGAGGCAGCTAAATTGAAGACGCTTGTTTTGGAACCTCGATCTCTTCTAAAGCCTCGTGCAATCTAGTACGTCAAAGCAAAGAAACGTCACTCTGAAAGTGTGGCGTGACGTGTTAGTTCTAAAGATTCATCGAGGGTAGCCTAATTAGCGAGCGCAATTTTTGTTTCTATAATGACGTTTGTCTCGGTGACTTTGGCATCATAAGCAGTGGAAAAACAGGTCCCTGCCAGACTTGCTTGACATGACCTCATTTACATGATATACACACGTGTGATTTGAACGATTATTATCTCACGGGTGTCTCTCTCACGTATGTAGGATAACAATGAGTATACGTATAGGTTACAACACGAGTGTTTTTTTTTTATATATATGGCTTGTATATATACTCGCCAGAGGCTCGTGAGTCCCTTGATATTCATCCGCTGGGTCTTGACTGAAATACAAGCCATATAAAAAATCACGAGTGTTGTAACCTGTATATCCCATGAATATCTAAAAGACAAAGTGTGACGGAAACATCAAGCTTTAGTTGTCTGTTCAGATGAGGCACCTCTGCACATACCTTATTCTAAAGGCACGTCTGTTGATCTATGTCAAGTCGGTGCATAATGGTGGCTTGGTTGTCCCCGTCATTTGAAAGCCTCTTACACGGATTTGACTGAATACCTAGTGGTTACACACGCATCTCCTGAGATCTTGGACACCTTCATCGTCTATAGGGCCTACTGCACCACAGAAGAGCTAGAAATACTCGCAAAAAGCTCGCACTGTGCCAGCCTTCAGCTGAAACAAGACGATGACGCTAAAAATAGAATCTTCGGCTGATGACGTAGACATGGGAAACAGCAGCGCGATTTTGATCTAGATCTGACTGCAAACACGAGTGCCTGTCAGCATGGAAGACTGTGCGCTGTTTACGGTTGCAATATTACCTCAGCAAACAAGCAAGGAATAAGTACTCACAAGTTCCCTAAAGTCTCTCACATAAGAACAGCTTGGATTGACTTTGTGAAAACGTCAAGAAAAGGTTTTTCACAACCAAAATATCACCAGGCAATATGCGGACAACATTTTGCCGACGATGCATTTGCAGACCAGTTCACAGCACCTTTGTTCGAATCCGAACTCGGTTATCGTCCATGTCGGAGGTTAAAGGAAGATGCTGTTCCGACAGTGATTCCACTAACGTGCTTCGACGTGCAGAAGAAATTGAATGCAGCAAAAAGGACAGTGGAGACGGCTGACGAAGAAGTATCCAACCGGAGAAAGAGGCGACGAAAAAGGAAAGTGCTGAAGGCAAGTGTTCAATATATGTTTCTCTCGGCAGTGAGTGTGCCTTTTTAACATGAAATAACGGCTGAGTGCGTAGTTTATCCATCGTTTATGTAAGATATCATTTTTTAACATGATTTAACGGCAGATTGCATTGCCTCTCTATCGTTTTTGTAAGGTATGTCTGTCCCTGTGAAAAATTTCTCTCTCTCTCTCTCTCTCTCTCTCTCTCTCTCTCTCTTTTTTTTGCCAATAAATGATTGACGACTCGGTAGATTGAGGAAATGTATTGTGATGTGTGTGCAGAGCATAGAGGAGATGAAGAGGACTCGAAACGAGGAACCTGGGCCATCAATTGCACCATGTCTTGAGACAAATGACGTATTAATGCAGGTAGATGAGATTGAGACCAGCAACCAAGCTACCTAGGTGCTGAGCCTATCTTCATCCCTCCCTGCACCTGCCACAGCCACATCAGGCACAACAACGGCAAATAAAGGGGTGCAGCATACCACGATGCCGAAGGTTGTCAGACATAAAAAAAATAATGGCAAGACCAATCTACAGGCGCAGTAGAGGTACTGTTTATTTGTCTAAATTGTTGAATGTCTAGTTTTCATACATGATGCTCCTTAAAATAGGTAAATATCTTCGGCTAGCATGTTTAGCAGAATATAAAGTTTAAGCAAACTCAACCATACCTGTTTGAAATCTGGTAACATTTATCTTGAACAAGCTTTGTTTTCATGTTGTCAACAGGAACATTAACAAGACCGCTGATGCGAAGTGTGGGAGTGCAAAGCGATTTGCCCTGCCAGTGCGATGCTTCCAGGGATTTTGAGTACGCCCCTCTAACCTGCTCCAGCCCCATCCCAACATACGACGATGATCAGACATCTTCAAGCGAAAGTGGCGCACAGGACACCGATGACTCTGATTTTGACCCAGACCCAGATGCATATCCTAAAGGAGACGTGATGAAGTTTGCAAAAATATATTGTTGTATACAACTCTCCTGTGTTCACTTTCAAGTGAATAACTATCGTTCTGATATCATTTTAAAGTGAAGCTAAAGAAACCTGGTATCGGCACTGCTGTGCATCTCCTATGATCTCAATGGTATCAAGGCACGGGTCATAGAGATCAATTTAGATCTAGATCTATTTCCGGTTGTGTATTCACACGCCAACGTTCGTTCGTCAAGATGGACGGCGATTTTGATTTGATAAGCGACTTTTTCTTAGAAGACTTCAATGAAGAGGACGAAAATGTAATGGCCGCTGCGCCCAAAAAAAGGAGATTCGAGAAAGTGACTGATGACGATGTGAACGCTCTCATCACCGATACAGAAAACGCCAACACCAAAAGAACAAGAGGCGAAGCCTTCAAGGCTCCCGTAAGAAATCAACAAACAGTAACATAACACAAACTCACTCACTCCGTAACACACACACACAAACACACACACACACACACACACACACACACACGCACACACACAGTTAAAACTAACGCATCATATCAACTCCATGTATAATTTTCAAAAGAAGGCAAACAGATAAAATGACTAGGGTAATAGGTTAGGTACCTGCCATGTGGGCACTTTTTCCACTGCTGTCCTCAGTCCTATACTTTTCATCAAGACTTGTCACCATGCCGAGTAGATCTAAATTCGGAAGTCTTCATGTGGCTGAGGCATATATCTGACATAGCGTCGATCTTGTTGTAGGTTAACCTCCTTTCTGAAACAAATGGCAAAATGCGATTAGTTATGATGACTACAACCTACACAAATATAAACAGTGTTTTGAAACAGAATAATCAGGTTATACAAGCCACTTTACCTATGCAGCATGGTAACCCTACAATATGCGAAACATGTCGACTGCAGCAGCCTGGTTCTTAAAATAATTCTGACGGTCAACACAGCCAGAAATGCCAACAAAGACAAGAAAGCTGTGGCAAGGTAAGCTTACCAAACGTTACATAGCGAATCATATGATAGTGCGTAAACAGCAAACAGTAGATCTACAATCAAAGAGAGGATCGAGTCTGGAATGAAACGCGATACAGATCTAGCATTCAAAAACTGTCTTTCACGTTCAAGGAAGTTGTTGCAAAGTACTTAAGACTTACTAAATTGTACAGACAAAACCATGACAGTGCATGTTTTGAATCTGAGGAAAAAATCGTGATCATTTTGACTTTGAGAACAGATTCATTCCGTTTCCTTATATTTGCATGTTCAAGTAAATGGTGGACAGTTTTTTTCGGGCAGAGTAAACTTAACTTGAGACTCTACTGCAAGTCTTGAAATTCACATAAATCGAACCACGAGCAAAGACATCCAAACATTACAGGCACTTTAGATCAACTCATTTCACTAGAGGTGACTGCCTAGCACTGTGTTTGACATCCGCGTCTGCTGCAATAAAAAGAAATTAAAACAAAACGGATTAACAGTAGGTGACACGTTATCAGAGTGGGAGACACTAGATCTGTCTCTGAACTTACCGGGATACGGCTGCAAGATCGACACTGACTGCCGCGCTTTCGACAGCTCTTCCTCGCGTGGACATTGGAAACACGCTGTGCAGATCAAATTGTAGGAAATCTCCCTTTGGTATCTTCTTTATTTACTTTTCTGGAGCTTAGAAACCGAACAACATGAAATCGTCTTCCCCGGCGAATCGGCGAGGTGAGAACTGGACCACAATCCTTCGCGCGACCCCTGACCTGATCTTGACACCTGACCTGCCGTCTACATGCCAAACACGACACAAATCAGTCAACTGCTTGTACCCCTTCAAAACCCCCCACCACCCGTTTTCTTTGGATACACGCTTTAACTACACACATGCCGACACAATGTTGATCATTGCTTCAATAATTTGAAGATGGTGCTTGAAAATTAACCACGTGAAATGAGTATTTCGGTGTTTAGCCAAAAATGTTAAAGTTTCTACCACAGACATACACACATACATACGCACGCACGCACGCACAGACAGACAAAGTTTACCATCGCATAGGCTACACTTACGTGAGCCAAAAACTGAACATGTGATACGGCTGATTTCAGATTTCATTCTTCAAACCGAAGAGTTTGCAAAACAGATGAGATCAGCTGATATAGCGAAAATTGAGGATCCAAAACTTGTTGCAAACATTCTTGTCAAGTTTCTTACAACGGTGAAACGCGAAGATGGAGATGAATATGAACCAGGTACGATTCGAGGATTTCTGTCCGCCGTCGATCGGCACATGGCAGCGAACGGAAAAGGCAAGATTTTTTCCAGCAATGATACGCTGTTTGAAAACGTTCGAGCAGTTGCAAAAAGCAAACAAAAAAAGCTGAAATCAGCAGGGAAAGGAAACTTACCTCAAAGAGCGTGTGCACTAACGGACGAAGAGGTGGAAACACTGTGGGACTCTGGTCAGTTGGGAGTGTCCACACCAAGAGCCATAATCAACACCCTGTGGTGGTTGAACTGCCTCCACTTTGGAATGTGGGCAAGAACCGAACATCGCCAGATGTGCTGGTCCGACGTAACTGTTCAGATGGACAGCAGTGGCCACCGCTTCTTGGAATTCAACGAGCGAACCACGAAAACAAGAACAGGGGTCTCCAGGCAGGATGTCAGGGCAAAACCGCGAGCGTATGAAGATGTTGAAAACCCTGAGCGGTGCCCTGTGAAGATCTTCGAGAAATATGCCTCTCTTCGCCCTGCAGAAACATGCGGCTCCAACTATCCGTTCTACCTCACATGCGTCCATGATCCGAAACCAGGCAAACAATGGTTTCGTGCAATGCCGATGGGAGTGAACACAATCGGCAGTTTGATGAAAGAAATGGCGGCCGCGTCCGAGATATCTTCCACCACAAGTAAACGAATCTCGGGTACCTCGGCGAGGAAGACGCTGCTACAGAAGCTCAATGATTCTGGAGTTCCCCCAACCCATATAATGGAGAAATCAGGACATAAAAACATTCAGTCTGTACTCAGTTACGCGAAAATGTCCGACAACCAGCAACTGCAAGTTTCCCGAATTCTGTCAACCACGCGCACTTGCACAGTCTCAAAGTTGGGAGCTATGACGTCAACTACTGATGACGCAGATTCCAGTGCCTCGGCCTCAGGCGGAAACACACTCCGCCAGCCAGCAGTGACCTTTGATGCGCCCATTCATGGAGGAGTTTTCAATTTCAATTTCACAATGTCTGGAAGAGACGCAAGAAGAGACGCAAGAAACGAAAGTAGGGGCGACCAGAAAGTTTGTGCAGAGCTGGTTTTCTATGTTCCCTTGGCTCAGCTACAGCAAAGAAAAAGAACTGATGTTCTGCACCCTCTGTCAGGAGGATGGCGTTGCCTCAAACTCGTTCACCGCTGGTTGCAGCAACTTTCGCAAATCCGCACTGGCAGACCATGTACGGACAGACGATCACAAAAAGGCTCTGCTGACATCTGTTCGTGTGTGTGTGTGTGTGTGTGTGTGTGTGTGTGTGTGTGTGTGTAAAACTAAAAGATCACTTATGACATTCTGAAGCATGTGTCCGTGTGTGTGAAAGTAACCCTACTGAACACTGTTGCATTTGAAATATTAAAATAAATTTGGAACTGTTCAGTTTTTATTTGCCTTTATTCATATATTCTCAGTCATCTAAAAAGGTAAGGTGCCATGATTGGTTCGCTTGATCTGAATGTCCTATTGTTTTTTTGTAGTCAGGACATGATGTCCTATTAGTTTTTTGATTCAGGACATTTTGTCCTGTTGCCCTCCAGTCCTAGGAACATCACTGTTATGCTAATCTTTTATGAAGCTGATTTTGTGTGAAATTATGTGTTTATATATACATTTTTACCATGAATCCCTGTGTTCTTACCCTGTATCCTATTTTCTTCTTGTTCTTAATTTTTACTATGACATTTTCTTTGGTTTAGGCCTAAAAAAAAAAAAATAGGTGTGGTTACGGTAACCCGACCTACCCTATTTTTTGGGGCCGACCCTATAACTTTTTATTACATTTGTCACAAAAATTTAAAAAAAACCCAAGTAAACGAGTGCAGAAAACGCAATGAAAGCGAAAGCGCCCGAGTCGCACACTTATTTCCCTGTCAAGTAGGTTTAATTTGTACACATAAGAAAAAAAAGTTAAACCAAAAAAAAAAGTGATTGCCTACCTTCCTACCCTATTTTTTTTTGGCTATGTTACCGTAACCACACCTATTTTTTTTTGTTTTGGCCTTATGCAAAATTCTGCTAAGTCCAAGATTGGCATATTTGTAGCATACTGTGAAAACAAGGAAGTCTTTACTAGCACACAAAAATGACAAAAGTATTTCATTGGCATATTTGTAGCACACAAGAAAATTGCTAAGTCCATGATTGGCACATTCGCAGCACATAATAAAATGACTAAGTCTGTGATTGGCACATTTCTAGAGCGTAAGAAAATAACTAAGTCCATGATTGGCACATTTCTAGCACATGCAAAGAGCACAAAGTTGTTAGTTAGCACATTTCTGGTATAGAATAAAATGACAAAGTCCATGATTGGCACATTTCTAGCATAGGATTGAAACCTGTAGCACATTTTGTGGTATACCACAAATGTACTAATGGTTGTTCGTGGCACATTTGTAGTATACGTTTGGTACATTTAGTACATTTGTAGCATAGGATTAGCTTGTTTGTTTATTTGTTGCTTAACGTCCAGCCGACTACGCAGAGCCATATCAGGACGAGGAAGGGGGGGATGAAGGGGGCCACTTGTCAAGCGATTCCTGTTTACAAATGCACTAACCCATTACTTGTGTCCCAGCAGGCTTTAGTAAAACTAAATTAATACCTACTGGAAGATTACCAGTTTCCAGTATGTTAAAATAGGCTTAACCTATCTACTGCTGGACTTACATCAGAACACTAACAGATTAAACTATACATGAATCGCGAGACAAGTGGCAAGAGAAGAGATTTTTGGAAAAAATACAGGTGAATGAGCAAGAAGGCAGAAAAAAGAAAAGAATTCATGAAGAAAAAGAGAGCATGACAGGAAAGAGGAACCAAAAATCTACCTAACAGCAAACTAGAAAGCTCCTGCGGTTCCAAAAACAGGAGGGGCCTTTAATTTCATAACCGCAGTGCCCCACTGCGGGAATAGGATTAGCACAAAATTGGTATACCAATAATGTGCTAAAAACCGTAGGGGAAGACATGGAAGCGGCAGCAACTCGACTACGGTCAGTCTGACATCCACATAAACAGAGCTGATCAGGTCATCGTCTTCAGACTTAGAACATGCCACAGCCCTTGAAAACTCGCTTTAATAGTTGCTACACAAGTAGCAGATTGGCCCATCCGAGGCCCCCCCCCCCCCCCCCCCCCCCCCCCTGTGACCAATTTAGCAACACTGCCTACAGAACTATCCTTAGCGGATTATGACTTTATTCAGTTATTCTGCAGAAAAACAGAAATGCTGGAGAAAAACTGTTTGTTTCTGCAGCATTTCTGCATAATGTCATCTTTTGCGAGAGCGTTTTGACGCTTTTTACAAAAGCAATTAAAAAAATGTCTAGGGTTGGCGCGAAAAAACTAGGTAGGGTCGGGTGACCAGAAACATACAACTTTTTTGTTGTTGTCTTAGATCCCTATGAAGTCACGGAATAAACTATACCTTAGTCAAGTTAGTGTACGATTTCATTTCGTTTACATTCATCAAAGAGTTAAAAGACGGAATACACCACTAAACAGTTCCGACGTTTACATGGAACAAAGAAGGAAAATCACGTGACCGCACAGACGCCTCTCATTGGCTGCGTCATTTTTTCGAGGAAACAAATCGTCTGCAACACAGCTTTGCGTATGTTCTGCGACTGACGAGTCAGACACTTGTGTTTATTTTGTTGTTTTGTCGATGTAAATTCAGCGATTATCGATTTTAACAATGGCATGTCACTGCCCGATGATTGATTGTGACAACGGAAGCTACCGTCTTCAAAATGGAAAGCTAAACTTTGCAAAATTCACCAGGTTCCACACGAGTCTGTGCTGTTCATGCCAACCACCGTTCAGGTAAGCGCAACACTGTAACAGTTCTTGATCAACTTATTTTATTGCCTGACATTCATGCGATTTATTGTTTTTTTCTGCAAATTCCATAGCATGATTACAAAACCGTTTAGCTAGACCTGCATTTATACAGCTTTGAACGTTACAAAAGCTGCACACCGGCACTGCATGAAATACTTGTTTGAATCTGCCGTGCATGAGATCAAAAAATGTGGCTCACTTTCTGTGTCAGTGTGTTTCCGTTTCTTGTTTTTTTTTGTTTTACTTCATGTTGTTAGAGCATGGCTGTGATAAAAAAGCAATACAAAATTGCTTTGTAGAGCCATAAATTGTTAAATCTGATATGCATCTGTCTGTTTTCAACAGCTTGCATCCGCATCCAACACACAAGAAGAACCCAGCACAAGCTTTTTTTCCCCCTGCAAGGGTTTGTTCTCAACACTTTCTTGATGGCACACCAACTGCAGAGAACTCTTTCCCAACACAAAACTTGGGATACCCTGGATTTCAACACAGAGTAAGTTTTTTTTTTAAATAACTTTCTTGTTATATTTTGTGTGTGTACGCAGTAAAGAAGATGGGAAGGTGTTGAATGTATTTGTTCACACATGCTGTTCCTAGTATCACTATGCTGTGTCTGTGCCTTACAGCTTGAGTGATTTAATTGACTTTTCGTCTGTTCGTGTGTTTTGAAATCTGAACAAGAATGAATATCAATCAATATCAATATATGAGGCTTATGAATGTGGGAAGCCAAGCTAAGTTTTATGTGGGTGGTTTGTTTCCAGAGTGCGATTTGATCAACATTAGGAGAGCTCTCCATAGAAGCCAAAGGAACAAAAACAAGTGTACCGGGGAATTCACAGGGGGAGTTCTGTATTGCACTGAAAATGACTACAGTGGGTCCAAATGACCACCTTTATAAGTTGAAGTTGGGGGCATTGAACCCAAACGGACAACATATGTGGAGAACCCTGCATGAAGATGTAATACTACCATAAATACTGACAGAATGAACCCTGTTTGGCAATGTTTCAGACAGCAAGAGTGCTGATAGACATACCCCGACCAGAGCACCGGCTAGGCAGAAGAAAATGGGCAATGCGAGATCTGGAATTCCAGTTTGAGACGTGCCAGGCCCAAGGATCATCAAGGGAGAGGAATGGTGCAGCTAGTTGATTGCCAGAAAAGTGTGACTCTAGCCCTGAACAAGACCCATTCACAACAGAAACATTTCTGGGTGCTCTTGTTTTTGCTTATTTGTTGATAGTTTTTTTTGTATAAGCAGATGCCAACGTAATGCACATCCGTTATGCACAATCTTAGTGCAATGATTAAGCTGACTAAGGAGAACAATAGACTGATGTTCAAACTAAAGATTGCAAACATGGCTAAGAAAAAGAACGCAGACAGGAAAAATCCATGGTTATTCAGAAATCTGATTTCTCGCAGAACATATCATATTGCACTGGTATAGCCACGACCAGTCTCTTACAATTAATTCATGGTTTTAGTGTCACCCTTTGCAACAAGAAGATGGCAGGAAAAAGTCAAAAATTCTAAAAAGACAAGAATTTTTAGCGATCAACCAATGAGTATTGACCCTAAACGTTATAGTATAGATGAGATGTTGTTTATGCAACAGAGACGAGGATTAGACCTTCAGGATCTAGCCTATCGGTTTCGCTAATATAGGTAGAATAAAGTACATCTACAGTCTTCTCTCCATAATGTTCATGTCCCCTGTGCATACCATAACATGTTCTGAGGAAAAATGTTTGTTTGGCTCACTTTCTGTGTGTGTCTATTGATGTTTGTATGATGCAATGAGTGTGTCAGAACAAAATCTGAGTTCTCGTACTTTGAAAGGGAGAATGAGAGACAAGACAAAGCATTACAGCACAAAGTCAAACATATCAGCACTTGCAAACTTCTTCTTCTTCTGCGTTCGATGTTGGTGGCCGTGCTAGATCCTCAGACCAGTGGCTGCCAGGAAGTCCGCAGTCCACTTGCAAACAAAATGCACACAATACAGTCAGCTCAAAAAACTTTACTTATGTTGATAAACGTTATCACTAGCAGCAGATCAAATCTGATGACTTCATCCACTTGGCAATGAACATATTGGGAAGAAAGATATCTAGTTTTATATATTTATATATATATATATATATATACCAAAAACACAAATGTAGTACAGTAAAAGTCATATCTATAATGGTGTACACAGGAGCCTTCCTTTTCAGAACTCCAAACAATAATCTGATAAAAAAAAAATCCACTACAGAAAAAGAGGGAGTCTTAAAATGTAGGAAAATTTACATAGGTTTTGACAAGACAAACATTCATATTTTAGATGCGACCCACCCTACTACCTTTCAGGCTGAAAACTTACAGAAATGAAGCAGCTGTTCAACAATATTGCTCTGCCCATTACATGTGTAAAGAGTAGAGCTTAATGCCTGGATCTGGCAAAGCTTTTACATGAGTTGACAAATTGTTGAAATTATTAGAGTCGTCAGGATTGTTTACTTTGTGGAAGGGTTGCTCTCCTTGTTTATCTGTGTGGTTTCATAGTTAAGAGGAAAAAGCTGTTTTGTTAATACCGCTTTCCCTACTTCTACTAGTTCCTCCTCCTAAGTGCATCCTGTTGCTGCCTGTCACGATCGGGTGACAGAGACCAAGAAAGCGTCACTCAGTGGAGTGCCTGTTCTGGGTCAATGTATGATAGAAAGCGCCTGTGCGTGATATTGGGTTACAGCAGAGTTTGCTGACGGTGCTCTACGAGCACGGATGTTTTGTATCGCACGAGTTTTACAGTGGAGGTTTCTGCTGTCATAGCTAGGGCTGACGGTTTTTTTCGCTGACAGCGCGCACGGGATTTTCAGGGATTGAGTTTCTCGTGTCTTTTTCCTGCTTGGGGAGGCAAAACTGTGTATAGCTGGACTGGTTTGGTGACAAGGTCAGTCACGTGTATTTGGCTAGGTGGTCTGTCAGAGACTCAAGGACGACACACTTGACACCCAGCGGCAGAAGGGGAAGGACCTAACACACAGTTACTAGAGTATGATGGTTTTTCACCGAGTATCATATTCGGCACTCTAGGGGAACTTCCACAAGTTATTCCTTTCCTCTGCCACGTATTTTGCTGAGGACAAGTCGTCACATTTCCTTCGTCGGCGATGGCTTTCGCATAAGGATTCGACAAGGGGTTCTGGACGTTTTGGGTCACTGTTGACGAACAGAGACTGTTCCAGGGAGGAGGCGGACTTTGCTTCCATTGAGAGTTACAATCATAGGCTTTTGAGGTAATAAATCATTATTTAACGCTGTTGATGAGTCTGTGTTGTGGAATGAAATACTCTCTGTTGTTCTTTCCAGGTTAGCGCATAATTTACTCTCTGTGACGCTAAAATACTAATCTGTATATGGTTTTTGCAGATAGGGAGAGAAGGACGGAAAATGGCTGTTTTGTTGTTGTAAAAAGTCAGTTTTGTGCAGGCCCACGTGCTCGATGAGATATTTAAAGATGACATGTTTTAAGGTGGTGGGTGAGGGGTAGCTGACATGTTTAGTGCACCGATGCTTTCTGTTTGCAGCCTTCCTTCGTTCGTTCGTTTCGTTCGTTCGTTACGTTCCCGTAACATCGGCACGGCTGACTCTGGCGGGAACTGTTGAGGCTACGCTAACCAGGAGACCGGCTAACCAGGAGACCGGCTAACCAGCGGACCGGCTAACCAGCGAACCGGCTAACCAGCGGACCGGCTAACCAGCGAACCGACTAACCAGCATACCGGCTAAGCAGCAGCAGCAGAGATAAAGCTAAGTGCACCATGTCGTACGCACCCCGTTGACCACCGTTGTCTTTTCGTATCTATGATTTCATTGGAGTAGTGACAACGTGGGGTGTGTGACACCTGCACGAACTAGAGCTTTTCGAACAGAACATTCTCATTTCGACTGTATTTACACGGGTTCAGCGTGTTACTATAATTTTCTACATAGTACTGGCATTTTGTCAGTGAACACTGGTTTTTTACGTGTTGAGAACGTAAAAGGAACATATTTTGAGTGAAGGCTCGAGGGAGGTGGAGAGTTTATACATAAACAGGCGTCTGAAACTTATACTTTTGTTGACTCTATTTAATTGTATGCCTGCGAGAGTGGATCGTGGTGTGGTTAGTTAATTAGTAGTAATTAACCGGTTCATAATCACCTTGAGTGATATATTGAAACGTGACACGTGGGGGCCAAGCCGGGATTTACTCAGTTAATTTCCAACTGATAAAGACCCACCAATTAAGGAGAACTAAGAGCAGATAATCTCGTCAGTGCTCGACTTATTTTCTGCTTGGTGCTACCCTTTTTTGTATAGTTTTGATCATATACCACACCTTAAGCGATTCACATCTTGCAGGAAATGTAAATTGTAATTTGTGAGTTATTGTATGCGCTAACTGTGATTATCTCCCTTTCCTTTGTTTGTGAATCTTTGTTGTTGTACGTTCAGAGTTTTCCGTTGCAGAGAGCTGAGCGGGGTTAGCGGATTTGTTATTCGTTTTACTCAGTTTTCTCTACATTGTTGTTTCGCATTCCGTAACAGGTTACATTTTCTACCGTCTTGTTTTACTTGGATTTTTCTCCATATTTTGACTTTGTTGGAATTTTGGGGGGGAAGGGTCCGAGGACTTCTGTCCTAACCAAGGCTGTGGGAAACACTCTGTTTCACCGCAAAAAGCAGCCGATAAAGTAGGCCACGGCTGTGGGAAACACTTTGTTTCACCGCAGAAAGCAGCCATAAAGTAGGCTACGCGATTTGTTCTACACCGTTTGGATTTTTCTTCTGCATTTTCCGGTTGCTGGATTTTTGTATCCACCGCTTTCGTCACCGCGTATTCTAGCTATAGCTGCGTTAGACTTACTTTTGTGATAAAGCTTTGCTAAAACTAACCATGGCTACAGGGGGATCTCCGACGAGGAGAATAACTTTCGAGACTCCTGGCAGTGAGGAACAGACAGAGCGTGACGCACGCGTTAGAGCGCGTAGTTTGCTTAAACGCAAGGAGCTGGAACGTAGGGAAGACATAGAGCGACAGACGAGAAAAGAAGAGCTTGACAGACAAGAACGACAGGCCGAACGTGACAGACAGGACAAGAAAGAGAAAGACGAACGAGACAGACAGGAAAAGAAGGACGAACTGGACAGACAAGAAAGAGAACGTGACAGACAAGAAAGAGAACGACAGGCCGAACGACAGGCCGAACGTGACAGACAAGAAAGAGAACGACAGGCCGAACGTGACCGACAGGATAAGAAAGACGAGCTTGAGAGACAGGAACGACAGGCCGAACTTGACAGACAGGAAAAGAAAGACGAACGTGACAGACTAGACCGGAAGGAACAGGCGGATCGCGATCACCAGCTAGAGCTAGCTAGGCTACAGGCCGAGAAGGGTACGCTCACTCAGGCTAGCGCGCCGACGTTTGTTGCCGACCGTACGAGACTGCCGACGTTCGACGATGACAAGGACGAGCTCGACGACTTTTTACGCCGGTTTGAGCGCATTGCATCTGACCAGAAGTGGGAAGAGGCCACGTGGGCTAGCCGCCTTAGCACCTGCTTAAAGGGACGCGCATTGCAGCTCTACAACGCTTTGGAGGACGACGAGGCGAGAGACTATCAGGCACTTAAGAAGGCGTTACTCCAGCGCTTTAACCTGACTGCTGAAGCCTACAGACGACGTCTGCGTAACAGCAAGAGACTGAGCGGCGAGCTGAGTCATCAGTTTGTGGCACGCCTTAACCTCTACCTGCGGCGCTGGGTGGAGATGGCCGAAAAGGACTGGACCGTCAACGACCTTGCCGACCTCATAGTCATGGAACAACTGATGTCCAGCCTGCGACCTGAGGTGGTGACCTTCGTGCAGGAGCACCAGCCCAAGACTACTCAGGAGGCAGCCGACTGGATCAGAGTGCACGAGGACGCCCAGGCGATCTCCGGCAAATCTTCAGGCTCACGGCCAGGAAAAACGGGAAATTCGGGTTCTTCAGGACCCAAGGACGGGAAGGACGATCAGGGACACAAGGGATCGAGTTCCAGAACTGACATCCAGTGTTACTACTGCAACAAGCGGGGCCACGTGAAGAAGGACTGCCACAAGAGACAGGCTGACCAGAAGGGCGTTCACTTCGTTGGCAGTGAGGAGTTCAGGGACGTCACGAGCTCATGCACCATCCCACAACTCTGCGTTCCGTGCTCCAGGAAACATTTCCAGCCCCACTGCAACGTCTACGTTAACGGAGTGAAGGGCGAAGGTCTGCGGGACACAGGGGCAGACATGATAGTGGTTCGGGCGAGTCTAGTTCCAGCTATGGCCTACACAGGAGACAGCATCAGGGTGAGAATGGCCGAGGCATCTCACGCTTACGACTTGAACACGGCAGTGATCAAGGTCGTAACCCCGTTGTTCACGGGGACCATTGTGGCCGTCGTCATGGACGATCCTCCATGCGACCTGCTCATTGGAAACCGGGTTCAGTTTGTGGACGGCGTCACCAGGGAGGTTCCCGTTTATCGGTCTCCCGACGTCATTTCAGTGCTCACGCGGGCACAGGCGGAGCGAGAGGACAAACCTCTCAAACCCCTACCTGCTGCACGAGCTGCCCTGGGGAACGTGACCCCCGCGCTTCTCGCGAAGGCTCAGGATTCTGACCCGACCTTAGCTACTCCTCGGGAGCACGCGAAGTCGGGGAAGGTGAAGCTGAGCGGGAAGCATGGGAGGTCAAAGTTCCTCAGGGACAAGAAGTTGCTCTACCGTGAGTTCAGCAACCAAGAAGGTACATTCAAACAGGTTGTCGTGCCTCGCGAGTTTCGCGAGGGTGTCATGGCAACGGCACACGACTCGATTCTGGGAGGTCATCTTGGTACCAAGAAGACCACGGATCGTGTCTGGCGCCACTTTTACTGGCCAGGCATCTGCACGGATGTCCGACGTTTCTGTGCGTCCTGCGATAAGTGCCAGAAGGTGGTTGCCAAAGGAAGGGTGAGGAAGGTCCCCTTAGAGAAGATGCCGCTCATCGACGAACCCTTTCGTCGGGTGGCAGTGGACATCATCGGGCCCATCTTGCCTGCGTCTGAGGACGGAAACAGATACATTTTGACCATGGTGGACTACGCTACTCGATACCCAGAGGCGATCCCTCTGAAATCGATTGAAGCCACGCGAGTAGCTGAGGCTCTGGTTACTATGTGGTCCCGGCTGGGAATTCCATCAGAGGTACTCACCGACAGAGGCACGCAGTTCACGGGAGGAGTGATGGCGGAGGCAGCACGACTGCTATCACTGGAGCAGCACTTCACCACTCCTTACCATGCTCAGTGCAACGGACTGGTGGAAAGGTTCAATGGCACCTTGAAGACCATGCTGAGGAAACTAGCTCAGGAGAAACCACGCACGTGGGACAGGTACATCCCAGCATTGCTTTTTGCATACCGCGAGGTTCCTCAGGAGAGCTTGGGTTTTTCCCCATTTGAGTTGTTGTACGGCAGACAGGTACGCGGTCCCATGGCTATCCTGCGTCAAGCCTGGACGGACGAAGAAGCTGACGAGGAGGTGCAGACGACAGCGACCTACATCGTAGAACTCAGGAACAGGATTGAAGAGACCTGCAAACTGGCTCAAGAGAACCTGGGAAGAGCAGCACAGCGTTACGCGCGAGGATTCGACCGCAAGGCACGGCCGCGCAGCTTCAAGATTGGAGAACGGGTGTTGCTACTTCTACCTGTCAAACACAACAAGCTACAACTGCAGTGGCAAGGACCTTTTGAGGTGACAGCGAGGGTGGGCCAGAACGACTACAGGATCATGATGCACGGGAAAGCACGCCTGTACCACGCCAACCTGCTGCGCGCCTACATAGAGAGGACAGCCTACGGGGAGAAGAACAAAGACCAGAAGAACAAAGACAAGAAGACAGAGAAGGTTGCAGTCATCAGGGGTGAAACGAGGGGTTGCTCGTTCTTGAGGACGACCTTTCTGTCTGGAGACGGACCATCAACCTCTGCAATATCTTCAGGTTGCAAGGTTGGCAAACGCCAGACTTATGCGCTGGGCGTTGATTCTCCAACCGTACCAATTCACGGTACGCGTCATTCCGGGCGCCAACAATGTTGGAGCTGACTTTCTCTCTCGGGCTGTAGAGGAGAACATGACTGTGAGCGAAACCGAGGTTTCGTCTTGAAGAGGGGAGGTGTGTCACGATCGGGTGACAGAGACCAAGAAAGCGTCACTCAGTGGAGTGCCTGTTCTGGGTCAATGTATGATAGAAAGCGCCTGTGCGTGATATTGGGTTACAGCAGAGTTTGCTGACGGTGCTCTACGAGCACGGATGTTTTGTATCGCACGAGTTTTACAGTGGAGGTTTCTGCTGTCATAGCTAGGGCTGACGGTTTTTCGCTGACAGCGCGCACGGGATTTTCAGGGATTGAGTTTCTCGTGTCTTTTTCCTACTTGGGGAGGCAAAACTGTGTATAGCTGGACTGGTTTGGTGACAAGGTCAGTCACGTGTATTTGGCTAGGTGGTCTGTCAGAGACTCAAGGACGACACACTTGACACCCAGCGGCAGAAGGGGAAGGACCTAACACACAGTTACTAGAGTATGATGGTTTTTCACCGAGTATCATATTCGGCACTCTAGGGGAACTTCCACAAGTTATTCCTTTCCTCTGCCACGTATTTTGCTGAGGACAAGTCGTCACATTTCCTTCGTCGGCGATGGCTTTCGCATAAGGATTCGACAAGGGGTTCTGGACGTTTTGGGTCACTGTTGACGAACAGAGACTGTTCCAGGGAGGAGGCGGACTTTGCTTCCATTGAGAGTTACAATCATAGGCTTTTGAGGTAATAAATCATTATTTAACGCTGTTGATGAGTCTGTGTTGTGGAATGAAATACTCTCTGTTGTTCTTTCCAGGTTAGCGCATAATTTACTCTCTGTGACGCTAAAATACTAATCTGTATATGGTTTTTGCAGATAGGGAGAGAAGGACGGAAAATGGCTGTTTTGTTGTTGTAAAAAGTCAGTTTTGTGCAGGCCCACGTGCTCGATGAGATATTTAAAGATGACATGTTTTAAGGTGGTGGGTGAGGGGTAGCTGACATGTTTAGTGCACCGATGCTTTCTGTTTGCAGCCTTCCTTCGTTCGTTCGTTTCGTTCGTTCGTTACGTTCCCGTAACATCGGCACGGCTGACTCTGGCGGGAACTGTTGAGGCTACGCTAACCAGGAGACCGGCTAACCAGGAGACCGGCTAACCAGCGGACCGGCTAACCAGCGAACCGGCTAACCAGCGGACCGGCTAACCAGCGAACCGACTAACCAGCATACCGGCTAAGCAGCAGCAGCAGAGATAAAGCTAAGTGCACCATGTCGTACGCACCCCGTTGACCACCGTTGTCTTTTCGTATCTATGATTTCATTGGAGTAGTGACAACGTGGGGTGTGTGACACCTGCACGAACTAGAGCTTTTCGAACAGAACATTCTCATTTCGACTGTATTTACACGGGTTCAGCGTGTTACTATAATTTTCTACATAGTACTGGCATTTTGTCAGTGAACACTGGTTTTTTACGTGTTGAGAACGTAAAAGGAACATATTTTGAGTGAAGGCTCGAGGGAGGTGGAGAGTTTATACATAAACAGGCGTCTGAAACTTATACTTTTGTTGACTCTATTTAATTGTATGCCTGCGAGAGTGGATCGTGGTGTGGTTAGTTAATTAGTAGTAATTAACCGGTTCATAATCACCTTGAGTGATATATTGAAACGTGACACTGCCTGTATCAAAACGGGCAATTGGATTACTTTGGGAACAGGAGGTTGTGATGGCTGGCTCTGGGTAACAGGTGGTTGTGATGGCTGACTCTTGGAGACAGGTAGAAGTCTCTTTCTGGTTTTGACAAAGATGCAATCAGGGGCTTCCTCCTCCAAAATGACTTGCAGCCTGTTGCATATGGTCAAAACACTGCCAAAAGGGAGAAAAAAAGAAAATAATCAATATGAGAAAGAGAAAGGAGACAACAACTTTTACTAAAGCATCATTTAGGACAATTTACCAAGTTGTACATAACAAATTGCTCACAAATTTGAGTGCAACTTGCATGAAGAGCATTGCAAAATTAAGACAGTTGCAGGGATGGCCAGATCTCAAAATCTTAACTTGCCAGACAGGTGAGTCATTTCAAGAAAGTCCAGTCCACCAAAAAGAATTGCTTGCCGGGTACAAACCACAGTTGCTATAACTGCATTGTTTATATAACGTTTTGAAACTAGAGTATACAACCAGAAGTGTTGCATTTGACGAGAATTTTCACTAGCCAACCAGGCGAGTTTGCCAAGCGGTTTTAACTAGCACAACGGATTTTTTGTACTCGCCCCTGGCCATTAGTCAGATGATTTGATCATCCCTGAATTTAGAAAGTCGGTTCAGTCATTGCTGATTAACTGTATCACTATCAGTATCACTGCACTTTTCAAAAATTATATGTATATGACAGCGACAGGCATAATTTTAGTGTGTATTAATAGTAGTATGCTGGTTTTTCAGATTTTGACACATTCCCTGTTCACTGAAACCAAAATGTTGTTAGGCTGCACTGCCATCTTGCACTTCAACTTGAACCATTCTCTTTTTCAAAAGTAAAGTGCAAATATGACTTATTTAAAAAAGTAGAGAGGTTTCCTACCTGTAAGCCTTTCCTCCTTAAAACTCGTTGACGAGGCAATGCATGAGGTCGAGCTCACACTCACAGGCAGCCGGCGATGAAGACGCTTGGCCACAGGAATCGCCCATCTTGCTGCCTTTCAATCCAGTTGTGATGATGAATGGATCAGGATAAAGCACCCCTTTCACATACAACTTCTGCTTGTACTCCCGAAGAAGCACCCTCTCTGCATTTTCTGCTTCACGGTCGACAGGAATCCCATCTCCCAAGTTCCAAAGCAGGAAAAGCTCTAAAACAAAAAGGCCTTGAGATCAAATCACAGTTTTTCGCACCTGTGGAAGGCATTCTTTTTCCCCCTCATCACCATTTTGTATGTAAACGTACAAAATACTCACTGACTCAGCCTGAGGTAAGCTTAGCAGCTATACAAACTGGCAGTGGCAACTTAGTATGCATGTTTGTTGTTTCTTATCTTACCCACACGTCAGATTGAAAATGGAAAACTTTTGCATACACTATCGCAACATGTAGCCTATGCATCACGAATCGGAATATAGTTATGCTTCATAATAAGTTAGATTCCGTGGACAGATCAACGGCACTTATTCAAGTTTTTGACTTTAATCAACTGAAAAGTTAAGCGTATCTGAAGAGAGAGCACTTACTAAGTTACTGTTAGTGTTACAACTTACAGGGCGGAAAACCGGTCTTGGGAATGAACAACACATCGCATCATTGCAAAGAGTAAATAACGAAAGAAATAAAACTTACCTAGCTACAAGTTCCTCGTGTGCACCTTCCACACTCGTTTTCCGCGTTTTCCGTACACACGACAAGGTTTTCGATGCTTCAGTGCGCCACAGTCGCACCTTCTGGATGGAAATCTCGCTCAAATCGCACATGTTTCAAGTTGCTGAGAAGCTAGCACGACGCGTTGTTTACTCGAAAAAATGCTACGCATGCGCACTGTCGCAATGGCCGCGGAACTGTTTAGTGGTGTATTATCAGTGCAATGGGAGAGGGGACGTAACTCTATCGTAAAAATGATGTCCTTTGATCGAAAATGTAAGCGTTTTTGCGTCATTTTCGTCGATCAAACAACCAAGGTCAACCAAATTAATTAATAATGCCTGAGTTAGGAGCTCAATCCGTCAATTAATTTCAGGACAAATGTTCTTTTGCTTGTTTACAGGGACTTGTATCAAAAATTAAAGAATGCTACTGGATTCTGAGCTATGATTATGAATTTAACACACTAAAGTTCAAGATTACCGATACAGTTCAAGATTACCGTATCTGCTGCTCTGCCATACTGGATCTCTGATGAATCAGAATCCGTACCAATAAACCACACTTTTCTTAATTTTTGGAGCTGCACCTAATTTGCTGCTGTCGGAGTACGCGAGTTTAAATCGAACAAAATGCTCTGGGGCACCCGCGAACAAACTTTCGGCTTGCAATCTCGTATAAAAAGTGTTTCACACTCACTGCTTTGCTACCAGCCACTTCTGTCACCATGTCGTGTTCTCGTCGTATGGAACGGCCACAATTACAAACATACTGGTAGAAAAATAACACAGGCAGCATGGAAGGATGGCGTGGTTTATTCCACCGGTCCATGATTCTTTCCCAGAAGTCCCAGCAACGTACTACGTCATGGCTTTTCAGTTTTGTCGAATGCACATTTCAGTGACGTCATAACATTACAAACCACACACACACACACACACAAACGTACGCACGCACGCACGAACATAGACACACACCGTCACACGCACGCACACACACACACACGCACACACACACACACACACTTCTTACTTATGAATAATTATATTTGTGTACATATGCCCCAAACATGTATTTATTTGGGGGGGGGGGGGGGGGGATTTCTGTTTTTGAATGTTCTTATCGTACTGTGTAATCAGAAACTTCTTTTCCTACTTCTTTTTTTTTATTTTTTTTAATTTTTTTTAATGTGTGAATAATTTAATAAACATGTACTGAAACTTAGACGGTATATCGCACACAAATGTGATGATTTTGTAACTACTAGTCTAGTCTGATGTGACAGGAAAGACGAGTATGAATATAGATGAATATTTCATCCTGACTTGAGATTTCTTTTGCAGTTTATAAATGTCTTTATTTCAAAACAATTTGGAACGCTCAAAACGTGTAAATATATTCCGTGTGGAGTGTTGTATCTGTAGGTGTGTGTCGGCGTTTTGTCTCAGTGTCTGTCTGGCTGACGTAGCCTACTGTCCTTTAGTCCGTCTGTCTCTGTGTTTGCGTCTACGAGCATAAGAAGTCTCTCCACCTGTCTGTCTGCTAGTCTCGTTGTGTCCGTGTCCATGGACATGCGACTTGGTATTCATGAAGCTAACTGCGGGGGGGGGGGGGGGGCCTTTTTGGTGTGTGTGTGTGTGTGTGTGTGTGTGTGTGTGTGCGTGCGTGCGTGTGTGTGAGTGCACGTGTGCGTGTGTGTGTGTGTGTGTGTGTTCCTGTGAGTATCTGTAGGCCAGGCAAGTAATGATAGTATAGGAAGACTGCGTGTCTGTCAAAGTTAGTCCATATATCTGTTTCCTTGCCCGTATTTCTTTGTCTTCGTGTCTCAGTGTCTGCATGCAAGTCTGTCTTTCTATCAGTATCTGTGTTCACTAATGAAGCGCGGGTCAATCCACTCTTCAGCCTACGAAAGCAGCATCTCCTGAATCTGCTCTGCAGGGGCTCGATCAGTATTTCATCTTGCTCCTAATTCCGAACCGCTGCTTCTTCCCTGCTCCACGATTCTGCAACGAGCAAAACAAACATTCTTGGTGAGGTTTATTTTGGAAAGGGATCTAAAAGTTGTTGTTGTTGTTGTTGTTGTTGTTGTTGTTTTTCTTCTTCTTCTTCTTCTTCTTCTTCTTCTTCTTCTTCTTCTTGAAGGTGGGTTTAAAGCCACAGTCCTTCTATATGTAAACGATTCGTTTGACCGGGCTTTTACATTGGGGATTTTTTGTTGTTGTTGTTGTTGTTGTTGTTCTTCTTGTTCTTCTTGTTCTTCTTGTTCTTCTCATTTTTCTTCTTCTTGAAGGTGGGTTTAAAGCCACAGTCCTTCTATATGTAAACGATTCGTTTGACCGGGCTTTTACATGGGATAGCAATAACAATAACAACACTTTATTGTCCATTAAAATGTTACATAAAAATGGAAAATGTTCTTCAGCACACCCTGCCTGCCTGTAAACGATTATAACAACAATTGGACAAAAGGGCTAGGACAACACACATAAAACATAGGTTCACGTATGTAATACAAGCACACCTATCATACTTCCAATAACACTGACCTAAAGTGTTGTCCGTGTCATCTTTAAATTGAATAAATTTACAGATAAAATCTAAATAAGGTCACACGTCTTATAAGACTATCACAATCAAATACAAGGAACTTAGTGGATAAATATCGACAGGGGGGCGACTAATGGTTTAAATGTGAAATGTGTGTATAATAATGGGTGTGGGTCTGAAATAAAGTTAGGTATTAGTTAACATTTGTTTTCAATAATTATTGGTATTTTGACAATGTGGGTAGCATGGAAATGTAATTATTCCCCCCTCTGCTTCTTTCTCTCTGTAAACTTGTAGGGCTAGTTATTTTTCGGTAACTTACCCAACAACCAAAATCACTTACCCAACAACGGGTCTGAATCCTCGATAGCTCACAGGTTGATGAGTTAGACTTTGAGGGAACTACTTTAGCGATTGAAAAGTTCCGAACGCTCCAATGTACGAAATATGCATCTCTAGACCAAACAATACAAACATACTGCATTTAAACTGGCAACTACAGGCTTGAACACATTAATCTCCACATAAAATCTATGAGTTTGGTTGTTTTCAAAATCCAAATCTAACGATCAGTGCAGAGAAACTCGCTTTAGATCTCTTTTGTTTTGAGTTCACGCAAACTCCCAAGGCAAGTAACTCTCGTACGACAAGAGTAGTTCCCCTTCCAAATTTTCTGAACTGAGTTGCTTGGACAAGAGACTGCAATCCGACGGTTAGTTTTCGACAATATTTCATTTTATAAACAGATCACACGCAACCAAATGCACGAATCGCATCAATTTTAAGAACATACAGCGGTTTCATACACTATTTTGCCCCAGAAAACGGAACTTCATACAGGTTTTTAACGTTGGAACACGGGTGCAAAAGTTCGTCTGCTTGTCCCATTCGAAGAAAGAACATTTCCTAAGCGATACCAAAACATGCATGTGTACTTGATTTTAGTCCAAAACAGGGAAACTGACAAGAAGTGTTAACAGAATTGATTGATTTTCCCTGAACTATACAACCGCGCATTATTCAATCGCCAGCGCAGGTTGAGTGATTTGGATTCGATCAAACTTTCGCACAAAAACTCCTCTTTTCTTTGAATAACTGAAGAAAGGAGGAATAAAGAGGTTACATACCTCGTCTCAGTGATTATAATAAATAATGGTCTCAGTTCGCGGTCATGAAAAAGCTCGCTGAAGCTCGCATTTTTCATGATCCGCTAACTTCCACCATTATTTTTGATAATCACTGAGACTCGGCATGTAACCTCTACGCATTTGAATGTAAGTCTTAGGTACCATTGTACCCAGGAAGAGAGACGAGAGATAGGAGTAGGTTGCAATAGCTTGTGTGGTCTTTGAGTTTTGTTTTTGGAAAGACATTGTTAAAGAAAAAGAAGACAAGTACAGTAATGCAATATTTATTGTGAAAACCAACGATTGTACAAAGAACATGTGAGGCAACATTATGTCTATGATGGTGTGAAGAGAATTAGTTATGATTTATACTATTATTATTGAGGGCCCCAAAGGGGGGGTATCATCACGATCACGGGAAGGGAAATTTTAGCTTTCACGATCACAGTTACCTTGATTTTTGTTTTCACGATCACGAACACCAGTGGCAAATCACGGTCACGGTAAAAGTTGCATGTACAGAAAGCACGTGTCAAAGTAAACACAACCACACAGTAATTCGCTCCTCTGGATCTATTGTTTATTCAACACAAAGTGAGAACTGTTGCACTTTTTTATTATTATTTTTTTAATTCTCTTTCGTACACACATAGAAATACATATCATGATTTGTAATCAGTAACAAGAATGTTGTTTTCATTGTTTTCTCTCTCTCTCTCTCTCTCTCTCTCTCTCTCTCTCTCTCTCTCTCTCTCTCTCTCTCTCTCTCTCCACTCATACACATTCAACTCCCACACCCTCACTCACCACACATGAAAATATACTTGCACAATTTCACATTTCCAGAGCTAAATCTTGCAAACTCATTTTCTCAAAAATGGATTGAAATTAAAATACATGTATGATGGGTTCTTTATTTTCAACTTTGCCATACAATTTGAGGTACACCATCGGCTGGTTTCATGGCCTTGAAAAACAAACAGGAATGCTACAGGGCAAAAATGGTTTTACCTGAAAGAAGCGCGCAGTGCGAGTTGCAAAGCCACAACAAGCCTGAGCCTGCGAAGCAGGCGAGCCAACTAGGGGGGTCCGGGGGCATGCCCCCCCTGAATTTTTTTCAAAAAACAGTTAAAATCTGTGCAATCTGGTGCATTCTGGGCATCATTTTCAGGGCTGTAATAGTGTTGTGATCTTGTTAAAAATCCCATTTTAGCCACAATCATTCAACACACCTCCAAACTGGTGAAAACAACACTACTGTGCGCTGGCTTCATTGAGACCGGCGCCCGATATTTACACGGATCGTTTTTGCGGAAATTGTTCAACTTCACCGGAATAAATTTGACTTTACCGGATTTTGAAAACGGCTTTATCGGATTTCCGGCAATTACCGGAAAAGTAGCATGCCTGACAAAATCCCCAACGAACATGAATTTGATCGTCTTTGACATGAGGATCAAGTGACCCAAACTGGCACGTCTCCCCGCCATTGTTTCTGAATTTAACCCATTGTTGATATTAAAGTTTACAGGCGCTAAAATAAATCCAAGCTTAATGCAAAGAATCTATGCCAAGCGTGTCCACGTTGCTGGGATGAAAAACACATTTCTAGTTTCGGTTTTGGCTACACGCAGACTCGATCTCGAGCCAGTCGAGGTCACACGACTGAGCGAGTGACAGCCGGACGTGGCAATGTCGACAATGTCAATGATCTCACTCAAACTCAAAGATCTTGAACAAATTTCAAGATCTTTGCCTACACTCAGAACAGTCATAGAGCAACATAGATCAACATACCTTGATATTTCGTCTTCGGAAAGACCGACCCGTAGCCTGACCTTTCCACCAAGGAAGGCATTCTCGCCGCCTGCTTTGTTCTGGCTTGAATCCACAAAATATAACAGAAGTTCGATGACAGTACCGCTGCACGCCATTTTTGATCTTCGAATTCGAATTTGACTGAATGCACTCAAAACTTTTGCACGAAGCCCTTCCTTTGGATGAAGTTTAACAGACTTTTGCAATTTGCCTTCTGATTGGATCTCTTTTTTGTGTGTGATTGGTTCTCTTAAAGGGAAGCAATCGCTGTCAAAATCATATTTCTGAATGTGTTGTTGCTTCCCTTCAATCGGGATTGGCTCCTTGACGAATGGAGGATCATAGAATGATACAGCTGTGAAAAATGTACGTTGAAAATAAAATGCTTTGCAATAATGCCCATCACGATCACGAAAACAAATGACGATCACGATCACGAGACTTGATTTTTTTGTCATCACGGATCACGGGCAAAGTCCCATCACGATCACAGAAATGGAAATTTCGGCAATCACGGTCACAGAAAGGTCAAAAAACGCCAATCACGATCACGATTTTAAACCCTTTGGGGCCCTCATTATTTAGACTTGAGACAAAATAGCAAAAGGCGAAGTGTATGTTTTGTGGTGTGAATTGAAACAAAATGAAAAGTGTAAATATCTGGGAAATTGGGTTTAAAAGACTTCGTTATTTCTTGATTGTTATTTACTATTATATTGAATTGAATAGCAAAACGCTGTATTTGAAAACAGCATGGGATTTATATATATATATTTATTTTTTTTTTGTATCAGGTAATGCCCTAGTTTTTACAAATTGTAGCAAAGTCGATTAAATTTACTATGTACGATGTTTGCTTGCAAATTACAACACGAACGCGAAAAACTTAACTATTTGTAGAGTTCTAAGGCATTGCAGACAAAGCAACTGCAAAAAAGTCAGGTTTTAGCCGTGTGAAAATCTGCTGAAAACGGTCTTATATCCCTTCCGTTAACATGGCTTCGTCCGGCCATACATGTAGGCTCTTATGATACTGACCCTGAGCTGACCCTGAGGCACTGAAAAGGTTTTCAGGGAAAAATTCTCTCGAAGAACCAAATGGGTTCGGTGCATTTGTCAGTCTGTCACATGTTGAAGGGCCCCATACGGGTTGAAAGAGATAAGGTACTGTCGTGTTTTTTCCCAAACCTAGCGCACTACCGTTCTCACGAGATAAGTTACTTCTGTTTTGTTCCGGGTTTTTTTCTAATTGACACCATGTATGAGAGATGAAACAGAAAAGCCTGTTGTGAAAATGCAAAAATTTGGAGGAAAAAACGAAACAAAACAAAAGTAACTGTTCTCATGACAACGGCAAACAACGACACATGTTCACCGCCCTCAGCTAATTCAAGAAATCACCCCCCCTCCCCCTCCTGCTAGGTACACGTGCACTCAAGTTAACCTCTGCTTTGAGACACATGTTCACCGCCCTCAGCTAATTCAAGAAATCACCCCCCTCCTGCTAGGTACACGTGCACTCAAGTTAACCTCTGCTTTGACCTGTGTGCCAAGAGTCAGATGAGAGAGAGAGAAAGCGAGAGCGAGCGAACTCGAACTCGAACTCGAACTCGAAAACTTTATTACCGAGGGATGATAGCATTAGGTCCATATGGTCCTTTCTTACAGCTAGTCCCTACTATAATACACACATGAAACAAAGAACAAATATGAAGAATGAAAACATTTAAACAAAAAATCAAATAAAACAAAATTATGTGGGGAAAAGTATAACAAAATAAAAATAAAAAATTCAAAAGTGTGCTTGTTAATGGAAGCATACTATACACTTTCTCTTTCACACACACTCGCACAAATTGTACACCGACTTAGTCGTTAGAGAGGTGCTTTCGGAGCTGTCTTTTAAAAGAAGATAATGACAGACATGACTTGATATTTACAGGTAGTGAATTCCAAAGGAACGCACCAGAATAAGAAAAACTAGTTTTAAACAAATCGATGCGGGGCCTTGACAAGGCAAGGTTATTTCGAGTGTTTGAATAATATGACGGAGATGATTTGAAGAGTTGTATAAGATATGTTGGGGCGTCCTTATAGACGACTTTATACATAAATGAACATTTATTATACAAAAGCTGCTTTTTTAAGCTTAACATCCCAATACTTTTCATCTTTTCCTTTGTAGAAAGAGATGGACTGGGCAGAACTAGTTTAGCAGCTCTACGCTGGAGCGAGTTCAGCTTCTTCAAGTGAACTTCACTACACCCGTCCCATACTATGGAAGCATAATCAATATGGGGTTTTATGTGGGCATTGTAAAATAGTTTCCTTGTGTCTAGATTAATAATGCTTTGTAACTTTGACAAAAGAAACAGGTTTTTAGCAATTTTTTTGCAGATTCCATTGATGTGAGTCTGCCATTTGAGATTATTATCAACAGTAAGTCCCAGTAAACGGTGCTCAGCTACTTGCTCAATGGAGTGCTCATTTAGGGACAGACTCAGAGTCATTTCTGAAAGTTGATGTTTTTGGCGAGTGCTGATTATCATAGACTTTGTTTTAACTGGATTAATAAGCATACGATTTGCAGAACACCACTCAGAAACATCGTTTAGGCTCTGTTGTAATTTGTCTTGAATTTGTGCAGGGCTTTTCCCTGTTGCATGTAAGGTAGTATCATCTGCTAACATATGACACTCAACAGATTCGGACTGTAGGTACAAGGGCAAATCATTTATATACATGCAAAATAATACAGGTCCTAAAACAGACCCCTGTGGCACTCCACATTTCACAGTGCCCTGAGAAGAGTACGTATCGTGTACGTATACAGATTGAACCCTCTCTTTAAGATAAGAGTAAAAAAAAGCGACAGTGCTAGAACTTTTCAAATAACACTTTAATTTCTGTAGAAGGATCTCGTGATCCACGAGGTCAAAAGCTTTTTTTAGGTCCAAGAAAACATCACCAGAAATGTCTAACCTATTGATGGATGAGTACCATGAATCAGTTAATCTGGCAAGGGCAGTGTTACATGAATGTTGAGAGCGAAAACCAGACTGAAGTTGATGCAAGAGATTGTGGTCCTCCAAATAAGTAACCAGATGTTTTTGAACATGCCTTTCAAGAGGCTTAGATAATACAGATAACAAAGATATAGGTCTAAAATCATTTAAGTCTTGAGAACCTTTTTTCTTTGGCAAAGGTATGACTTTCGCTTTTTTAAATTCTTTTGGAAAATCATTGTGTTGAATACATAAATTATAAACATAAGTCAGAGACTCTACTATATAAGGAGTAGACAATTTTAATAATTTATTACTTATTTCATCAAGTCCGGAAGACTTTTTATTTTCTAACCTTGCTATGTACTGGCCAACTTCATGGATGGCCATTATCGGAATAACAAACGCATCCGTGTTTCTTAATTTTTCATCACAGAACATCTGCAAGCGTTCACAACAGGAATGTGGTTCTGTACCTGGAGATTTTGAGTGAGAATCTACCAGTGATTCAGCAACGGACAAAAAATAAGCGTTAAAGTCGTTGGCCTTTATATTCTGAGGAATACTACTATTTTTTGAGGAGTTGCCTTTTAAAAACGTGTTCAGGGCGCGCCAGACTTTTGAAACATCTTTGTTGTTACCCACAAGTTTATCAAAATATGATCGCTTCGCGTTTCTCACAAGATTCTTTACTCTGTTACGCGCTTTTTTATAATCTTCAAATAATTTGTTTGTCTTTAACTGGTCGCGATACGCCATTGCTTCGATGATATCAATGGTTAACCAGGGAGGAAGTTTAGGATGTCTTACTCGTTTCCGCCTCACAGGTGCATGTCGATTTACCACATCGATAAAGAGGGAATACCAGGCTTCAAGTGCCTCGTTAGGATCGGTATAATTAAGCACAGAAGCAAAAGGTGTACAATTCAAATCATTAAAGAAGAGACCTTGATTAAAATGTTTAAAAGACCTGTATGAAATATATGTGTGACCTTTTGATTCTGCCTTGGGTATTTTCATCAATTTGGAACAGCTTACAGGACTATGATCACTTACACTAAGGTCGGATACACAGGCACCCAAGACTGTGTCCGGATTATTCGTATAAATATGATCGAGCAATGTAGATGTCGTTGAAGTTACCCTTGTGGGTGACTTTACAAGCTGTTTAAGCCCAAATAACTGAGTAGTTGATTCCCAGCTGGGATGGGACTTTAACATGTCTATGTTAAAATCGCCAAGTAGCATAACGTCAGCATTGTGTTTGCTCTTATTATAAACATTGTCTAACATTTGTACAAAATGATCATACCACTCAAAATTTGCCGCAGGATTTCTATAAAGAAAACACACGAATTGAGGGGCCATTGATTTACTGGGTTTGAGTTCTAACCAAATGCATTCTACTGCGCTGGGTTCCAGGTCTATGCGTCTACGCGTAATGTGTTTAATTGAGTCATGAATATATACCGCGATTCCGGTCTGCCCTTGGATTTCTGGGTCTCGCCTTTCAACACAATAATCAACAATCGCGATATCATTATCGGAAACCCTGGAATCTAATCTTGATTCAGTAATACCAAATAAATGATAATTCGGAGACGCTTTTTCAAGGAAGGCACATACATCATGAACCTTATTATAGAGGTGATACACATTTAAATGACCAACACTGAGCATAATAAAACAAGGAGTAAACACACACAATGATAACTAACACATACAATAAATGTTACGAGAAAAGCAAAACAACAACTGTCACGAAAAAAGCAAAACGACAGTCAGTTCAAACTATAAACACAAACAACAAATTTATGCCGGCAGTCTTGCAACACAATAAGTTTATGGTAAAGTTTCACAATAGCGTCACGCACCTCTGCGCTGACACTCGACTTCAAACGAACGAGCTCAGTGAGCCTGACACAAACACAACACCGTTCAGGCGAAGCGGGCAGATTACACGGATTACGTGGCAGTCACCACTCACACACGCTGGAGGGAATATAGTCTTCAATCACGCCCTCGCAGATTTCCACATGAAACTTAGACAAGTGTTCTCCGAATGTTAGTGAGGATCCGAGTCAACACAGCACCACTGTCACATTTCAATGTGGCAAGAGCAGTAACATGTAGATATCGACTGTCCGCTCAGTAACAATGGAACTTTTGTTTGTACGGTTCTGATACGGCTGAATACAGCCACTTTTTCTTATAACAAAAGAGTGAAAACCACAAGAACACTACACTGTGACTTTCCGAGCCACACAGTCTGTATAGCACAACACGGCGATACGAACAGGAACAAACAGAAATTAAATTGGGGGAATCAGTGAAAGTAGTGCATAATGTGTAATCATATGAAAATGAGATGTCTTTCACACACACACACACACACACACAAACACACACACACAAACACACACACACACCCCCACACACACACACACACACACATACACACGCACAAAGCACAGTAACAGTTATACAAGGTGACAAGCACAATGCTAACTTATTTTTTCTGTCTCCAGAACTAGAGTTTATGGGACATAACGTGGTTATAATTATGTTAAGGTGTGACACGCGCTATTTTACACTAGCGTGTGAAGATGGGTCACTGTAGCTACATTGTTGCCTGCGGCATTGGCCACTGACTGTAGAATGGGGGTGGCGCCTGTTGCACAAAGGGGCTGAAGGCACTGTACATAGACGGGTGTAGCAGATGAGGGGGATAATGGGATTGGTGGAAGTGGTTGTGGGGGCCAGGCGGCGCGTGAAAATACCCACTGGGGTCAAGAACTGGGAAGGGGTGAAACCACCTATGGTGTGGCGGCTGGGTACCACCTGGTGCCAGCGCTGTGGCCTCAGTTGACCTGGGCGGTTGGCTGGGCTGCTCCGTTACGTAGTGGTGCTGGGGTCGATGGCTGGGCTGCTCGGGTACATACTGGTGCTGGGGGCGATGGCCGTGCTGGTCCGGTACACACTGGTGCTGGGGGCGATGGCAGGGCTGCACCGTTTCGTACTGCTGTTGAGGGCTATGCAGCGTCACGGCGTCCTGTGGAGGCTGCTGTGACATTGGTGGGTGTTGCGACCTTGGTGATAATGGCTGCTGAGTGGACTGTGATGTCTCACCAATGTCGTGTGGCGAAGTTTGAGGACTGGACATGCGTTGTCCTTTCACAGCAGCAGCATATGATGCCACGGGGTTCTGCTGACGCTCCCACAATGCAGACTTCACTTCGCGCAAGAACAGTGACAGTCCTTTGGGTGAGTAATGCACACTGTCTGCAAGTATCTGGCTGTCGAGGCATCCGTTTTCGTCAACCTTCCAGATCAACTGAAGAGACAGGAAGGTCACTTGTTCAGTGTTGCACAGAGCCTTCAGTCTGCTGTTAAAGTCCTTTATTTTCCGTGTCATTTTGTTCTGTCGTTGTGGGGGTATGGCTGCGACATAGACACAGGATGAAGGGAAGTGCTTTTTGACTGCTGATAGCAGATTAGCAAAACTCTGCACAAAGCTATCTAAGTCTCCCCTACAGTCATTTGTCCCGACGTTTAACACAACTTTCTTCACTGAAGGGTGAGTGCCGCTGTCAGTGACAATTGTTGTCAGGCGTTGGGTCGTGGTGCCTCGTAGAGTCCTGATCTCTGTAGCACCCGACCTGTCCAGACGCTTTTTGGCAATGTTTCCCAGGTTTGAGTCCCCGAGCAGGAAGTGTGTGCAGGTGGGGGGGGATACGGAGTGTAGGGGAGCGATCAGTGGCGTTAAGAGCGACCGGAGAGAGAGAGAGAGAGACACACACACACACATAGACAGAGACAGACATAGAAAGACAGAAGCGGAGAGTTTCAGAGGGAGACACAGCTTAAGTTTGTTATCGACCATCCAAGATTTAACATCAGTGATGCATGTCTGAATGGTCTGGATGGCGGAATGTGTCTCTGCAGGGGGACTGGGTTTATACAGCTGGGTGTCATCAGCAAAAGACTGATTTAAAACAGAATGGTTTGAATCAGTGTGGATAGGGGCTTAGTGTACATGATGAAAAGGATGGGACCCAGTACTGAACCTTGAGGAACACCGAAAGAAAGTGGGACTGGAGCAGACATCTGGCCATCGTCAAAGCAGCACCGCCCTGATATGGCCCTTCGTGGTCGGCTGGGCGTTAAGCAAACAAACAAACAAACAAACAAACTTCACTGCACAGGAAGCAGTCAGAATGTTGATTTTTGTTCTGTGTCCAAGTGGAGGGTTGTACTTATTCAATGTCAAACCTGGCCTGGCAAGACCTGAAGGCCTTCATCATTAAGCCTTAAGTTGACTTCACGAAGACTTCGTAAAGTCTTTTCATCGAAATGTCAGTGCATATACTTCGTGTAACGATCTTCGTGAATTAGATTATTTTGCCCTTTGGAGTTCACCCAATAAGCAATTTTCGGAAATAATTCCGGCGGGTTTGAATGTGTTGTGGAAGAGTGACATTTTCTTGCAAAACCTCTGCCAAACATAAGAGAAGCCAATCACCAGCAAGAGTGTGTCAGAAACACGTGGACGAGAGAAAGAAAAGGTCACTCTCCCACAACACATACAAACCCGACGCAGTTATTTTCGTAATTCGTCTAATAATTATCAGGCTTAAGACGATGAGCCTCACTGTTCACTGAGGGGAAGAACAGTGTTACTGTACATATACTATGCACAATTCGCTCATCTTGCAAAATTCACGAGCACTGACCTGTGTAAGGTGATAGAATTCTTCATCGGATTTCTGACCGTGGATGGCAGGGTCGTGTCCCGTGTTCGTTCGAATTTGCAGCAAGTGTTCGAAAAATCGTGCTCCGTAGTCAAAGATGTCTCCTGGCTTGGTTTTCAGGATTTCCTTGACGAATATTTCCATTACGTTGAAGAAACCTTTGGGGACTTTAAGCTTCAACGTAGAATTGGAGTTCTTGCTGAAACTGATGAATTAGAACGTGTTTGTGTGACCGGTCAGACAGATGAAGCAGACGCGCTCACATACAAGCGCGCCGCAAGCGCGCGCAAACACACACACACACACACACACACACACACACACAAATCAGTCACACCGTAGTACGTCACACACACACACACACAAACACACCAACACGCACGCACACACTGCCGCACGAACGCACACACACACACACACACACACACACACACACACACATACATTACTTATTAAACAAAGACCGAAGAAAGAAAAGAAGAGCAGGACACAAGACATCAAGAGTAACAGCAAAGCACGTGTGTATGTATCCTTGGCACAAAGGGTCAAAAATCCAAAAATTAAGCCCTTAAAAAAATAAGGCCTTATTTTTGAAAATATGCCCATATTTTTGAAAATAAGCCCTTATTTCTAAAATAAGGCCTTATTTTCCATTATTAAGGCCTTAAATCTTTAAGCCCTTAAAAAAATATGGGCATAAAAAAATAAGCCCTTATTTGAAAATAAGGCCTTACCAGAAATAAGGCCTTATTTCTGTAAGACCTTAATAAAAATAAGGGCATAAAAAATAAGGGCATAAAAAATATGGGCATAAAAAAATAAGGGCATACAAAAAGAAGAATTTGTGCTGAAATTGCAAATTGCGAGAGAATTGGGGTTTTGGCGAGTTTGTGCGCGCTTTCGAATGCGTGAAGCCATGCTGTATCCGCTCGATGTTATGACGGATGTTTTGAACGAGAGGCGAGTTTGTGCGCGCTTTCGAATGTCCGGATGCGCAGTGGCGATGCGCAGAAAAATATGGGCATATTTTTTTAAGGGCTTATTGTTTTATGGGCATATTTTTTTAAGGGCTTATTTTTTTAAGGTCATAACAGAAATAAGGCCTTATTTCATTATGCCCTTATTTCCTTATGGCTGTAAATATTTAAGGCCTTATTTCTAAAATAAGGCCTTATTTATAGAAATAAGGGCTTATTTTCAAAAATATGGGCATATTTTCAAAAATATGGGCATATTTTTTTAAGGGCTTATTTTTTGGATTTTTGACCCTTTGTGCCAAGGATACACACACATGTGTGTGTGAGTGTGTGTGTGTGTGTGTGTGTGTGTCTAACATGTACCCCAAATTATTCCTCTTTTTGCCACTACTCTTCATGTTATGAGGACCGTAGCTTTTGCGACAACAAAACACGCTGTAGCTATCTATACGGCGTGCTATAGGCCTGTCTTACCTGCTGCTTTTTTGTGGTGCCTTTTCTGCCATTTTCGTTTATTGACTCGATGGTTGTATTACAAAGTCACAGAACATCCAAGCGTCCGCCAACATCCGTCGACAATTTAAGAATGAAGAAAAATGACATTACATGTGTTCAAAAATTGCGTCATGATGAGAAAAACGTCATTGTCTGACGTGCAATGATACATTTCCGATGAATAGTTCATTTGGGGTGAAAACTTGCTTTGGGTGAGAATGTGTGGTGAATGTTCTTTGAGTACAGCAAACATTTATTGTCTTTTGAACTTGCAGATAACAACGTGCTCAGAGAAATACTAACCAAGAAGACTGGACTTCCATCTGAACGTTTTCCTCAGCTCGTGAACAAATAGAGAAGAAAGCAAAAACAAGACACAGACAGAGACATACAGAGATAGGTTTTAACGTCAATCTGAGTCAGCAAAGTCCAAAATGGCCGTGCCGTTCTCCAACACTAAACTGCGAGTGCCGAACGGGTTCAAGAACGTCGTGTGGGTCTTCGCCCGCGAGGTGATACGCGACAACCCGAAGAACATCCACGAGTACGGGTTCCGCTTCTTCACCAAACTTCTTCAGATCCGGGCCATTGAAGGTCATGACCCCGCGCAAACTGGCGCCCATTCTGAAGAGCGCTTCTACAACAACTGGGCATACAAGGAGTCTGCCAAGGCAGCAAGAACCAAGGCAAGAAAATATAACTCTACAAAATCTTCGTCCCCAAAAATTGCCAAAATATGTGGTCAGGGCATGGTCAATTTTGTGGGATTGGGAAAATGCGGATATTTATCGTTATGAGAAGCTGGTTGAGGAGACAGTTCATCACTAATGAAAGTGGGAAGGTAGAACTCAAAGGTGCACACGTTTTCGCCTTCCACAGTGCTAAATTTGTGGTGAAAGCGACGAATTGAATTGTTTGAGAATATTATTTTCTGCTTTCTAGATCGTGCACCGTCACAGTCTTCATAGTTTAGTGACATGTCAAGTCCCAAGAGTGCAAAACGATGGTAAAAATAAAAAATTCGAGGTGGCAAAATATTGTTTTGCGATTGATGTAACACTCCCAATTTTCGAGTACTGACGGAGATGTCCGGAAGTAATCGAGCTGTCAGGTGAATGACCTTGTCGGCATTCTTCGATTTCTGATGATCATTTTTGAGTCACTTGAGAAAAAGTGACTCTATGTAATCGGTCAGTGTTAGTCTGTCCGGCCGGCCGGCCGTCCGTAGACACCACCTTAACGTTGGACTTTTCTCGGAAACTATCAAAGCGATCGGGCTCATATTTTGTTTAGTCGTGACCTCCAATGACCTCTACACTTTAACGATGGTTTCGTTGACCTTTGACCTTTTTCAAGGTCACAGGTCAGCGTCAAAGGAAAAATTAGACATTTTATATCTTTGACAAAGTTCATCGGATGTGATTGAAACTTTGTAGGATTATTCTTTACATCAAAGTATTTACATCTGTAGCCTTTTACGAACGTTATCAGAAAAACAAGGGAGATAACTAGCCTTTTCTGTTCGGCAACACACAACTTAACGTTGGGCTTTTCTCGGAAACTATAAAAGTGACCGGGCTCAAATTTTATGTGAACGTGACTCATTGTGTTGTGAATAGCAATTTCTTCCTGTCCATCTGATGCCTCATATAATATTCAGAACTGCGAAAGTGACTCGATCGAGCGTTTGCTCTTCTTGTTTACAAGCAGAGGTAAATGAAGAATGCCACAAAACTTTGTCTTCTTCTGTGACAGCGTTTTCGGCCGCCGCTGCTTCCAAAACTGGTAAACAAGTCTGTATGCATGACGCAAAAGTTTGGCGTCATCGGTGCAATGACGTATTGCTATGCGAGTGACATCATCAACATAAAAAACGCTCGCGCTGGACCCGAGTACTCTTCAGACTGGCTCGCTCCCCCAGTATGAAAGTTTTTGTCTTGTGCACGTTTAAGACCAAGTGATTGCTCTGTGTGAATTACAGGCATTCCCTTTGCTATATAAATACATTGCATGCGAGCCGAGGATGTGCGTGGTGAGAGAAATTCAAGTTTTACGCCCTCACGGCAAAGCCATTAGGGGCATGTTCCCGGGTTTTAACCCGATTTAGATGAGATACACAAGTGTATGCGTGTTTAGGTGGTATCAGCCATCTGCACTTCTGGCAGAATGACTGAGGTCTTTTACGTGCCACTGTAGTGACACGGGGGTGGAAGATGGATACCGTCTCTGGGTCTGCACATAAAGTTGACCCGGATTCGAACCAGCGACCTTTCGATCACAAGTCCAGTGCTCTACCACCTGAGCTACCCGGGACCCCGATGTGCTTGGTGACTGGCCTTTCTTTTTTATTTGATCACAGTGAAAAATATACTGCCGACCCTCTTCATAACTGGTGAACTGGTGGCCCACGAAGTTCTTTTACTGTCCTGGCTCGCGGATTCTTGCATTTATCACGCCCCAGGTAGTTTTACCAAATTCTTTAATGTAAAGTGAAGGTAAAAGACTGAAACATATATGTAAACAAAGGAAACCATAAGAAAAAATACAAATTAATATGATAACAATCAAAACACAAAATCGTGACCTCTAAACCACCGCAGTCGCGACCGAGCAACCAACGCTTGGTAGAAAATGGGGTACACAACAAATCAAATTATTTAAACACACAACGCGCAAAGCCTGGCAAATCGTCTCGCATGCGAGACGCATGCTTTTTATGAGCTATATTTCTTGTCAGTGTGTGACGCGTTCGGCTTTTCTCATCAGTGTGTGACGCGTTCGGCTGTTCTATCAGGTCAATGGCTGCGTGTTGCCCCGCCGGTGTGAACTCCTCCTACGACCAAGTCGTTTTTGTGTTTTATTTCGCATTCAGGTCCCAGGTAACATTATGAAGTTTTAATACGATCAATCGGACCTACACCAATCAAGTTAGTGTACCAACTTTTGAACGAACTGCGCCCAGTAGTTTCCCAGCAATAAGCTGTTAAGTGGAGAAAGACACACAAACACACAATTAAAGTCTGCTGAGCCCAAGTACTAGCGCACTCGGGGATAAATAATATTTTATGGTAGTGTTCGTGGCTTTTTCGGCAATGGCGAACATATTTTCTGTCTTCTAACAGATCATAGAACATAATTATCTGCATGTGTACCATAAACATTTACTACAGAGAACTTTAAAAAAAATGCCTTTGATAAGAAGGGGCCGTCTCTGATGTTACTGTGAAATACTGGCATTCATACAACATACATATTATTATTATCTTCAAATTCATCGTTTTGGGGAAAAATAACTTTTTTTTCGTACACACAATAATAATTATGATAAATTTTGTTCATAATGTTCATGATTTTGTTTAAAAAATTCTACATTTGAATGGGGGTCCCATTCTCCCAGTAAGGTAATACATTGTACTATGTTGCAAGCCCCTGGAGCAAATTTTTGATTGGTGCTTTTGTGAACAAGAAACAATTGACAAGTGGCTCTATCCCATCTCCCCCCTTTCCCCGTCGCGATATAACCTTCGTGGTTGAAAACGACGTTAAACACCAAATAAAGAAAAGAAAGAACTTCTTACAAAACTTTTACAAAACGTGTCCGAGTGATATTGCACCCTACCCAATTAAAATCATCACAACAAATTCATTTTAGATGCAATTTGAAAAAATAAAATAAATTCTGGCGTCTGAAATCCCAGAGAATAGATCCGCATTAAAAACAAATGTAATCTCAAAAAGTAAAAATTGGTTGGTCCATGCTAGCCAAGGGGAAAAAAGCACAAATATGCACACACAAATAAGACAAGAGGCGAAGCCTTCAAGGCTCACGTAAGAAATCGATAAACAGTAACACAAACTCAATCACTCCGTCACACATACACACACACACAGTAAGCATAAGGTGACACTGTGCAAGAAAGCGAGACACTAGATCTAGATCTGTCTGTCTGCATGTAGCCTACTTACAGGGACACGACTGCCAACTAGTCTCGGCCCGCTCAAAATAACAATGACCAGACTTTCAGTAATTCCTTCGCGTGACGTCTAACCCTCTTACGTCATAGTGTGACGTCTTCAAATGTCGAAATGTTAAAGTTTCTACCACAGACATACACACGCACGCACATACGCACGCACAGACAGACAAAGTTACGATCGCATAGGCTACACTTACGTGAGCCAAAAATTGGTTGGTCCATGCTAGCCAAGGGGTAAAAAGCACAAATATGCACTCAAAAATAAGAAAAACAAGTCGCGTAAGGCGAAATTACTACATTTAGTCAAGCTGTGGAACTCACAGAATGAAATTGAACGTAGCCCGCCGCTAGTGCAAAAGGCAGTGAAAGTGACGAGCCTTTTTGGCGCTGTAGCGGTTGCGCTGTGCTTCATAGCACGCTTTACTGTACCTCTCTTCGTTTTAACTTTCTGAGCGTGTTTTTAATCCAAACATATCATATCTATATGTTTTTTTGGAATAAGACAACCGACAAGGAATAAAATGAAAGTGTTTTTTAAATTGATTTCGAAAATTTAATTTTGATCATAATTTTTAATTTTTTAATTTTCAGAGCTTGTTTTTAATCCAAATATAACATATTTATATGTTTGTGGAATCAGAAAATGATGCAGATTAAGATGAACGTAAATTTGGATCGGTTTTACCAAAAAAATTTTTTTAACAATTTTCAGATTTTTAATTACCAAAGTCATTAATTAATTTTTAAGCCTCCATGCTGAAATGCAATACCGAAGTCCGGCCTTTGTCGAAGATTGCTTGGCCAAAACTTCAATCAATTTGATTGAAAAATGAGGGTGTGACAGTGCCGCCTCAACTTTTACAAAAAGCCCGATATGACGTCATCTATGGAAAAAAAATATATATCCGGGGATATCATTCCCAGAAACTCTCATGTCAAATTTCATAAAGATCGGTCCAGTAGTTTACTCTCAATCGCTCTACACACACACACACACACACACACACACACACACACACACACACACACACACACATACACCACGACCCTCGTATCGATTCCCCCTCTATGTTAAAACATTTAGTCAAAACTTGACAAAATGTAAAAATGAAGAGAGGGAGAACTATTTTGGAAGAGTTACGAAGGGAAATATTTGAGAAAGGTAATGTTGAACTTCGAACTAAGGGTTAGGAGGGGGTTGAAATGGCAGGGCGGGGAAGATTCGGAGGGTGGATTTAAGCAGTAGGGTGAGGGAATATTGGTAAGTTTGATTCAAGCGGGGGGAGGGAGGGAGGGGGGGATTAGAAGGGGGGGTTGAGGGGCAGATTATGTTCACCAGCACTTTCATTTATTCTATTGTTATTTTACTTGTGTGCTTCTTTACCAGCTGACATTAATTTTACCTTCCAGAAAGGTGTGTCCTTTGACGAAGAGGTTATTGACATCGACCTCCAAGGTCTGGACCTGAATGGCCCAGCTATGGAGCATGCTGCTGTTTTGATACAGGCTCAGTACAAAGGATTCGCCACTCGCAAAAAATAGTAAATTGATTTTTGTTGTCGTTCGACGTGGATGATGATGATGATGATGATGATGATGATGATGATGATGATGATGATGATGATGATGATGATGCATACACATTTTACCTTGGGCACAAGTCGTCCAGGATAGGTATTCCAGGGCAACCATAGGGCAATACGGCGTAGCATGGGATATCCAAGAAGAGCAACTGCGGTTGTCGTCGGGCAGAGAATTTTAAACAGAAGGGGCTTGGTATTTAAAGGAATTCTTTCCGTATTTTTGTAGTTTGAAGAGCTTTTCAGAGCTTTGCAGTACCGAGGATAGATATTTGGGAAGAATGTTGCCAAAGTGCCGAAATGCGCTTTGTAAGATCATTAGATGCCGTGAGATTCGCAAAGATTATGATGGCCATTTCCCCATGATCATGCTCACCCCCACTGGCATGCGCAGACTATACCCAGGATACGCCAGGAGGCCCTTGAAGCCGCAGCATACCGTATTCTGTGTGGCCTTGTATAAGCATCTGGTGGATGATGATGATGATGATGATGATGATGATGATGATGATGATGATGATGATGATGATGATGATGGATGATGGATGATGATGATGATGATCCGTTCAGTATGTATGTAGTAAGGGAAGGCCTTTGGTTGTAAAAGCCCAAAATAGTTCATATCAAAGTGAGAGAGAGAGAGAGAGAGAGAGAGAGAGAGAGAGAGAGAGAGAGAGAGAGAGAGAGAGAGAGAGAGAGAGAGAGAGAGAGAGAGAGAGAGAGAGAGAGAGAGAGAGAGAGAGAGAGATTGAACGGTGAAGATGATTCGGCCATGTGTTTTCTTTCGTTTTCAACTACCCCGCAATATCGGCAGACATACTGCGACTTCGGAGTATTTAAATGCTAAATGTAAGAGATCATATAACGAAAGATATAGTAAGCACTCGTACTCATAACATAAACAATAGGTAAAATTAACTGTAAATCAAAAATAGCAAAACATTATTGAAATACACGATCACCTTATGAAGTACTTAACCAAAAATGTATGGGGCGTTACTTGTTTTTCTTCTTTATTCTTCTTGCTTCAGTTTCTTTTTGTTTTTAGTTCAATGGAAATCGAGGAAAAAAGGCACTCGGTATCGGAGAATCAGAGAGAAGACACGATGGAAGAAATTGACATTGACCTCAATGACCCCGCCGTGGAGGATGCTGCTGTCAAGATCCAAGCCCAGTTTAAAGGATTCAAGAAGCGCAAAGACTTGTGAGTAGTGGTGTAGGTCTTTAAGATAGCCCAGGTCTGTAGAGCTGAGAATCCAATATAAGTGCTGCTGTATCTGCTACAAGATAATATCTGGCTCAGCCCCATCCTACCTGTCTGACCTGTTCACACTCTATACACCCACACGATCCCTCCGCTCCTCTGTAGACACTAGAATATTCCGTCTATCTTCTTTTAGTCGCAAACAGCACGGCCAGAGAGCCTTCTCCCACTCTGCTGCCGTTGCGTGGAACTCTCTCCCTTACTCTATCCGACACTGCCAAACATTCTGTTCCTTCAAATCAAACCTTAAAACACACTTCTTCACCCAGTATTTTGATTAATTTTATTTCAACATGGTGCATTTTTGACTCACATGCGAAGCAAAAGTGAGTCTATGTACTCACCCGAGTCGTCCGTCCGTCCGTCCGTCCGTCCGGAAAACTTTAACGTTGGATATTTCTTGGACACTATTCAGTCTATCAGTACCAAATTTGGCAAGATGGTGTATGATGACAAGGCCCCAAAAAACATACATAGCATCTTGACCTTGCTTCAAGGTCAAGGTCGCAGGGGCCATAAATGTTGCCTAAAAAACAGCTATTTTTCACATTTTTCACATTTTCTCTGAAGTTTTTGAGATTCAATACCTCACCTATATATGATATATAGGGCAAAGTAAGCCCCATCTTTTGATACCAGTTTGGTTTACCTTGCTTCAAGGTCAAGGTCACAGGAGCTCTTCAAAGTTGGATTGTATACATATTTTGAAGTGACCTTGACCCTGAACTATGGAAGATAACTGTTTCAAACTTAAAAATTATGTGGGGCACATGTTATGCTTTCATCATGAGACACATTTGGTCACATATGATCAAGGTCAAGGTCACTTTGACCCTTATGAAATGTGACCAAAATAAGGTAGTGAACCACTAAAAGTGACCATATCTCATGGTAGAAAGAGCCAATAAGCACCATTGTACTTCCTATGTCTTGAATTAACAGCTTTGTGTTGCATGACCTTGGATGACCTTGACCTTGGGTCAAGGTCACATGTATTTTGGTAGGAAAAATGTGTAAAGCATGTGAGTCGTATGGGCTTTGCCCTTCTTGTTGAGTGTTTGAATGTTTGAATGTTTTGCCTGTGTTAGTATGCTTGCAGATTGTATTGATGTAGTGTTTGAGTTTCGTTGTTCACTTGTGTGCTGAATGCTGCTGCACATGCTTTTGCTTTGCTTTGTATGTATTATGTATGTTTGTCATTGTAAAGCGCTTTGAGAATGTAAAGCGCTCTATAAATCTCCCATATTATTATTATTATTAGGTCCAGAAACACAAGGTGTAGCCAAGACGTGTACGTGTGATGACGTGCCAGACACACGCGACGTCTAGATCCTGGCAAACGCGTGACGTAAAAGCTGCATTGGATGACGTGAAAAAAAATGCATTTGATGACAGTTTTCCGTGTGTTTATTCGTGCGAAATTCTGTCTGTATGTGTGTGTCAGTTTGTCCGACTGTGGACTATCATGCCTGTCTGTTCTGTTTTGCTTTTCTGCCAGCTTTATTTTTTTAAATCTCTTCCATGTGTGTGTGTGTGTGTGTGTGTGTGTGAGTGATTGTCTGTCTGACTGTCTCTGTCTGTCTGTTTGTCTCTGTATGTCTGTCTCTGTCTGTCTGTCAGTCTGTGTCTGACGGTCTGTCTGTCGATCGGTCTGCCACGCTGTCTGACCTTGACTGAACCTCTTACCGTTGTAGGGAGCGCTCCAGATCGCAAGACCAGGGACCCGGGACATCATGAGCAGGCAGCCCTCCAGAGGGAGCAGTGGAAGGGGAGATGGACTTTAACGACCCGGACTTGCCAGATGTTGGGGGGGGGGGGGGATAGATAGCTTGGCAAGTAGTGTGGGGGGAGGGGAGTGGGGATGGATAGGGAGAGTTTGAGTGTGGATGTGAGTGTGAAAGTGACTATGTGTATGTGTGTGCGTGATTATTTACAGGGGCGGATTAGGGGGGGGGGGGTTACAGGAGTTCCGAACACCCCCCCCCCCCCCCCGGCTGTCCCCCCCAAAAAAAAATTTAATACTAACTTTAAAAGAAATAATGAGTGGCTGCTAACACCAGTTGATCATGTTTAAAATCAAGGATAAGCAATAAATTGTTCATAAAATAGCTAAAACTCTTCAGCTTCTGGGGAGCGACGCCCCCCAGACCCCCCAACGGGGCCTTGCCTCTGTACCCCACAAGGGGTCTACCCTTGGACCCCAGGTTGTAACCCCCCCCCCCCCCACCCTCGGGCTTAACTGCTCCGCCCCTGATTTATGTGAGTGTTCTCTGTGTGTGTGTGTGTGTGTGTACATCGATGAAGAGAACACTGTTCGTTTGTTAAGTCCCTTTTTACAGAGGATAAGGGAGGGAGGGGGTGTGCAACTGAAGGAGGGGGACGTGTCATTTTTTTCAAAATTAAGAACTGATAGTATGTAAAGGTGTATGACTTTGTACGAGATTTTTGCAATTTTACAGCGATGGTTCTGTTTTTGTCGACCACGATTTGTATATATATATACTGACGGTAAAGGCACTTTTCTGTTTATGTGCAACCTTGTTTTGTCGAGTATACATTTGGGACAAACATTTTTGGACAGAATGAACATGTATGCGTCACTGTACATAAGGTATATATTGTTGTGATAACAAAATCCTTTCGAAAGACTTTTTATGAACATTGTGGTGCATTTCAATCTAAATTTGTCATTTCTTGAAACAGATATTAAAGTCATTGCAAGGAACGTTACTCTTCGCGGCGTCTGTTTTCTTATTTGATCAATAATACATTTGGCAAGTTTGAGAAGCAAGAAAACAACAAATAGGGAGTCACTTTTGCATCTAAACGTTTCACTTTTGCACCTAAGCGTTTCGTTCTATGCAGGGAAACAATGGAAGCTACTTTAATAAAATGGAAGCATACGCGTGCACACATACGTTTGCGCGCGCGCGCACCGACACACACACACTCACACACATACAAACACAAAGCAGTCACACCGTTGTCACACACACACACACGTGAACACACTTACAGTTACACGCGCGCGCAAAGGGTTCTTTATCATCAAGTTTTTGTAAACATTGGCAGAAATAGGAATAGAATGCTTGTGTAGATGCCGCGTGTTTACCATGCTTCTTTTTTCGAGTTAATATACAATATAGCGTGCGAGCGTCCGTGCGTGTGTGTTTACAAATGACATATTTCTGCCTGTGTAAGTATGCGTGTGTCTGTTTCTGTGTGTGGTCTTTGTCTTTGTCTGTGCACAGGCGGAAGGTATTGTTCACTGGATTACCACTATCATAGTGGTGGTCCAGTGAACGATACCTTCCGCCTGTGGTCAGTGTGCGCCCGTGTCTTGCCTGCTGCGGCTATGTTGTGGTGGATTCTCTGCCATTTTCATTTTTTGACTCGATGGTTTTAATACAAAATCAAAAACACACACCATCCAAGCGTCCGCCAACATCCGCCGACAATATTTGGAAATCCAAAAATAAATGTCATCATCTGTGGTCCGAAAATTGCGTCATGATGAGAAAGACGTCATTGTTGACGTGTTAATCAAAACAGGATACATTTCCGGTGGATTTTTCACAGAGGGTGGAAACTTTCTTTTGGTGAGAATGTGTAGCAAATGTTCTGTGTGTGCAGCAAAAATATATTGTATTTTGAACTTGTAGACAACAACGTGCTGAGAGAAAGACTAACAAAGAAGATCTGAACTTTTTCTTTTTTAAAACACGACACAGACAGAGATAGGGTTAAAAAGACGATCTGATCACAGGCGGAAGGTATCGTCCACTGGACTACTACTGTCACTGTGAAAGTAGTGGTCCGGTGAACGATGCCTTCCGCCTGTGATCTGATACAGCGATTTAACTGAAAAGGTATAATTCAGAGAGCGGGGTACAAAAGAAAGAGAGAGAGAGAGAAAAATAATACGAGATAGAAAGACGGAATCAAATACAGAAATAAAGGTAGAAATACAGAATCAAATACAGGAATGAGACAGAAAGAAACAAAGGAATACGCATAGAAATCGAGAAAGAAAGACAGAATCAAATAGAGAAAGAAACGAAGGGGGCAAACTAAACCGAAAAAGAAATACAACAACATCGACCGAAGAAAGATAAAGAAGAGCATGACACAAGACATCAAAAATGTGTCGCATTGATCATAATCCGCCATGAAATTCAGGAATGTTTATGTGAGCACTTACCATAAGTTTTAAACTTGTTGTGCTCCTTCTTAATGATGTTGTTATATTATCATGTGTCTGTTTACGAATAAAATACTGTTTAAAGGGACGACATCAAGAGTAATGGTTAGCAAAAAAACAAGACCTACAGCCCAGAAAGTGGCGAGTAAAAACATGTACGTAACTGGCGAGTAGAGTAGAAATGTTCATCTACTCGCCAAATGCGAGTAAAGTTGCTGAAACAAATGGTTGATTTGGCAAGAAAAGATTGCTCTCTGGATGTTACATTTTCAGAATCCCTAACTAAAGGCTAGTGCACCATTTTTGGAACTTTCAGGCCTGCACTAAGTGAACAACGAGAAAGTAAAAAGAGAACTAAAATTTCGATTGAATTAATCAACAACAACGACACAGAGAGATAAACTCACTTATTTGTCATTATGTATTCATGTATAAACTGACCTTTTTCATTATTATTTAAAACAACACACACAGAAATACAGCAACGTCCAAAATGACTGTGCCGTTCTCCAACACTAAACTGCGAGTGCCAAACGGGTTCCAGAACGTCATGTGGGTCTTCGCCCGCGAGGTGATGCGAGACAACCCCCAAAACATCCACAAGTATGGGTACCGCTTCTTCACCAAACTTCTTAAGATCCGGGCCATTGAAGGTCATGACCCCGCGCAACATGGCGCCCATTCTGAAGACCGCTTCTACAACAACTGGGCATACAAGGAGTCTGCCTCCATGGTAAAAAAAAAATAAAAAAGGAATATGCGCCCCCCCCCCCCCCCCCCAAAAAAAAAAATGGAGGGAGAATACATTTGGAAGAGTTGGAAAGGGTAATCTCAAATGACTTGTTATGCTTGGAAGAGCAAATGATAATAATAATAATGATAATGAGGATATTTATATGGCGCTAATCCTATTACAGTTCTGAGCGCCTCACAACAACATACATAAATGAATTATGTTGTACATAATTCAAAATCAAATGATGATAAACATCGAAAGAAATTATAAAAATTCAGAGGATGAGATTGAAGTTTTGAGAAAGAATTTACAACGCTATGTTCAAGATATCCTTAGATAGAAGGCATGAAGGATACGGGAAGGTTACAGCAGTAGGAGATTAAGAGGGCAATTACATCTTGCACTAGTTGTCGCGACATAGGGCCTACACTTATATACAATATATTGCGACAAATTTCGCACCCAAATTTAAAGCATTAATGTCCATGTCATTGTATTCAAGCTTTCTATGCCAGTTAAGGCCGTTCACTTGAATTTCTGGATCACCTTTCGGATTAAAGATTTCCTTAACAGGGATCATGTGACCGCCGCTCAAATAAGGGTACCCTCAAAATCGACCGGACAAAAACGGAAGGGGCAAAAACTTCTTCTTCTTCTTCTTCTTCTTCTTCTTCTTCTTCTTCTTCTTCTTCTTCTTCTTCTTCTTCTTCTTCTTCTTCTTCTCCTCCTCCTCTTCCTCCCCCTCCTCCTCCTTCTTCTTCTTCTTCTTCTTCTTCTTCTTCTTCTTCTTCTTCTTCTTCTTCTTCTTCTTCTTCTTCGTTCATGGGCTTAGACTCCCACGTTCACTCATGTTTTTAGCACGAGTGGAATTGTATGTGTATGACTGTTTTTACCCTGCCATTCAGGCAGCATTCGCCAATTTCGGGGGAGGCATGCTGGTTTTTTTGTGTTTCTATAACCCACCGAACTCTGACATGGATTACAGGATCTTTTCCGTGCGCACTTGGTCTTGTGTTTGCGTGTACACACGAAGGGGCCAATACAAAATCGAAGAAAAATCAAAATAGGCAACACTTTGCAACGTATACAAACGAGAAGAAAGTCGAATCAATTATCTACCCAGAACATGTTCTTTTGTTTAGCTAGCTTATGTACTTCGTGTTCTATGCTATTCCTACTGATGCAGGTGTCGATCGCTTGAGCGGTCAAAAACGGGAGTATTTCCCCTGAATTTTGAGGGGTTCATTGACAAAAAGCGCTATATTTCAGCGATGAATTGATGGATTGCTTTACAACTTTCAGGATATTTTGCCATTATATTTGCCTTAATATTTTTGAAGCAGCTGAGGGGGGAGGGAGGGTGGTAAAGGTGAAATTGGGGTAGGGAAATTTAGAAGAGCGGGGGAATTTAGGAAGGTATGATTTGGGCAAGGAAGATTTAAGGTGGTGATGGGGCACCCCGGCCGTATATTCATGGCTTTATCGAGCGTGCGCCGCCGTGCTACCTCGCGATTGTTGACTTGGGTGTGTTGATGCTGTGTGGTTTTCAAAGCACGGAGGCAATTTTATTCCGATCCAGGCGTTGCGGCGGTGCGTTACCACATACAGTTTTGACGGCTTCATTTTTTTTTTTTTTTTTTTGGGGGGGGGGGGGGGATTTTTGCACTATACAGACCGTTTTGAATGGTGATATTTCACATATCAACGCAGGACACATCATTGAATATAAAAGTTTGGTTTTTCAGTCTATTTATTGACAATGAAGGGTGTAGGATGGGATGAAAGTGGTCGAATTTGCTTGAGTGAGGACAGATCTACAGCAAATCGGTTCGTATGTTCGTTTACGTAATATTTGTCGTTGAAAACCACACATGTACTAGATACACCCCTTAATCATTCCCACAACCGTAAATTTCAGCTGTACGTGGTTTAAAAGGGACACTTTTTTTTTAATGGGGGACACTTGCTGTGAAGTTGGCGACAACGCAGTGTTTACACCTGGCGTCTGTGCGCTCTAGGCATAGCCGAATATACGGCGTTTGGGGTCGCAACAGGGGATAGGGGGGACGCAAAACAAGTTGTTTTCTACTATACAAAAAAAAGCAACACCCAACAACCACATTTCCATATTAATACATTTACCTTTCCTCTATTTTTCGCCAGGTTACCTTCACAAGCACTTTTTTCTTGTTTTATATTTATTTTTCTTTTGTGGTTCTTTTTCAGCTGGCATTCATGGACGACGAAGAGATTGACATCGACCTGAACGACCCAGCTACGGAGCAGGCTGCTGTTTTGATACAGGCTCAATTCAAAGGATTCATGGCTCGCAAAGAAATGTAAGTGAAGTGAGAGTGGACTGATGCGCTGTCTCCGAATGCGAATGCAATATCATGAAGCCGCCTAGTTTCCACTGACCGTGGGCGAGTTTCAATGGTCGACCCTAGTCTAGTCTGGTTAGTCCACTGCGCATGCCACTCGAGTCGCTTCGCTGAAACCTTGGACCTAATATGGTCCAAGCTGAAACGTGGTCTGGTCGAACGATACTCATCCAAAATGGCCGTCGCTATAGATGGATGTTCTTGGCGTTTCTTAACGATCAAACAAACTCACATAAACAAACTCAATATCCACCAATTTTTCTTCGCAAAGATAGCCATATCATATCTACAACAAACCAGTTGTAAATGCAGAATGTGCTTTGAAATGAACAGCACCGTCTAAAATTTGTCTCGAAAGTAAAACGTACATCACTTGACAGATTGTACTCACCGCACATGTTGGAACCACACAAACCCTCGGCTGTGTTCGGGTCGGACTAGAGTAACCAGAGTAATCAGGTTCGACCAGACCCCGTTGCAGCGAACTTTAGTCCGACCCACAGGTCCGACCCTGGTGACTAGGATCGCCAATAAAACATGCCCCGTTTGAATTAATACAGAGGTTTTGTTCCCAGTGCGTTTAGCCAAGACGCCTTCATGTCCCGGATAGCCAAATCGGTTTAAAAGGGACGATAAGAAAAACACAACACGTGCACATCGTGACATCCACGATAGACGTACCGTAAAGTACCCTGTAAGCGCTCAGTACCTAAAGGATGCTGGTCTTGTGCGACCTCAGGCTTTAATAAAAACGTAATTTCAAATGTTAGTGTCGGTGTTGTTAACCTGTTGAGAAAGAAAGTTTGTGATTCAAGGTTGGGAAACCTGTCTCCTGTGTTACAAAGTATGGTATGTCATTTGAAAGAATATTCAAATCTGTATCCAAAGCAGTCAGTTTTGTTCACCGATCTTGTCTCACAATCACGCTATGGCATGAATGCTGAACGGTGTAGGTGTCAACCTTCTCAGAAGCCATAATTGGTGGTTTTTGGAGCCATGTAACCCCCCACACACACACACACAACAAAACGCACACAAAAAGGAACATTCTAGAAGGGGGAGGGGGGGTTAAGTCCTCAACAAATTGCCTTAACATTTTCAGAGCATTCAAACGCATCTGCCGAGTTTTGTATGAGGGCTGTATTCTTTGTTTCTTACTTTCTGTATTTTTGCTTTTTATCTCCCCTTCTTTCTATCTTCCTTTTTCTTCCTTCTTTCTTCCCTTCTTCCTTCCCTCCTTTCTTTCTTTCGTTTTTCTTTTCGTCTTTCCTTCTTGTTTTCTTTCTTTCTCTCCTACTTTCTCTCTTTTTGTTGTTGTCTTTTTTTCATTCATTCTTTTCTTATCACTTTGTTTCTTTCTTTCTCTCTTTCTTTCTTTCTTTCTTTCTTTCTTCCTTCCTTCTTTTCTTTTCTTTCCCTTGTTTGACTTTTTTTACCGTCCTTCCTGTCTCTTTCTTTTCCTTTCTTTATTTCTTTCTGGCTTTAGTTCTAGGGCCAAATCCGTGGACCAAAAACAGGAGGAGGAGGAGGAGGAAGAGATCGACATCGACCTCACCGACCCAGCTGTGGAAGACGCTGCCATCAAAATCCAGGCTCAGTTTAAAGGATATAAGATCCGCAAACGTATGTGAGTATGTTAAACAAATGCAGACTATCTCCGATCCGGCTGTGGAAGCAACGATTTGTCTTTTGGGCCTTTTTTGCATGCGTATAGAACCAGTCAACATATCTTACACGTCTCTTCCACATATGGTTACACTTAGATATATAGTGTTGCCAGCGCAAGCCAAACAAAACCTTCCGCTAGCATCTCCCGACAAAATGTGATTAACATTTCCCGTGATCACGTTCCGGGGCTATTTAGACTGTGTGTGTGTGTGTGTGTGTGTGTGTGTGTGTGTGTGTGTGTGTGTGTGTGTGTGTGTGTGTATTTTTATGTGTGTGTGTGTGTCTATGTGTGTGTGTGTGTGTTAGAGAGAGAGAGAGAGAGAGAGAGAGAGAGAGAGAGAGAGAGAGAGAAAGAAAGCATGTGTGTGAATGTGTATTTACAAGGAAGACTGTGTATAAGTAAGCATTTATGAATATTTTATGTTCTCATAATTATACTCTTCCCCTAAAAACTGAAAAGGAGCGGTAAAGAAAATGGATACATACAATCTTCCTTCCTTCCTTCCTTCATTCCTTCCTTCCTTCCTTTCTTTCCTTCCTTCCTCCCTCCCTTTCTTCCTTCCTTCTTTCCTTCCTTCCTCCCTCCCTGTTTTCCTCCCTTCTTTCCTTCCTTCCTCCCTCCCTTTTTTGACTCACATGCGAAGCAAAAGTGAGTCTATGTACTCACCCGAGTCGTCCGTCCGTCCGTCCGGACGTCCGTCCGGAAAACTTTAACGTTGGATATTTCTTGGACACTATTCAGTCTATCAGTACCAAATTTGGCAAGATGGTGTATGATGACAATGCCTCAAGAAACATACATAGCATCTTGACCTTGTTTCAAGGTCAGGGTCGCAGGGGCCATAAATGTTGTCTAAAAAACAGCTATTTTTCACATTTTTCCCATTTTCTCTGAGGTTTTTGAGATTGAATACCTCCCCTATATTATATGATATATAGGGCAAAGTAAGCCCCATCTTTTGATACCAGTTTGGTTTACCTTGCTTCAAGGTCAAGGCCACAGGAGCTCTTCAAAGTTGGATTGTATACATATTTTGAAGTGACCTTGACCCTGAACTATGGAAGATAATTGTTTCAAACTTAAAAGCACATGTTATGCTTTCATCATGAGACACATTTGGTCACATATGATCAAGGTCAAGGTCACTTTGACCCTTATGAAATGTGACCAAAATAAGGTAGTGAACCACTAAAAGTGACCATATCTCATCGTAGAAAGAGCCAATAAGCACCATTGTACTTCCTATGTCTTGAATTAACAGCTTTGTGTTGCATGACCTTGGATGACTTTGGGTCAAGGTCACATGTATTTTGGTAGGAAAAATGTGTAAAGCAGTTCTTAGTGTATGATGTCATTGCTAGGTTTAGTTATTTGACCTTGACCCTGAAGGTCAAGGTCGTGTAAAGGTCAAGGTCAAGCATGTGAGTCGTATGGGCTTTGCCTTTCTTGTTCCTCCCTTCTTTCCTTCCTTCCTCCCTCTCTTTCTTCCTCGGTGCCAATCAGTGTGCTGCATTGTTGTTTTCTTTCATCCTTGTTTCCTACCTTGGTTCCTTCCTTCCTTCCTTTCTCCATTTCTTTCCTCCTTCATACAGTCCTCCATTCCTACCCTTCCTTTCCTTTTCCTTTCTCAATTCCTTCCCTTCTTTCCTTCCTTCCGTCCTTCCTTCCTTCCGTCCTTCCCTTCTTTCCTTCCTTCATTCCTTCCTTCTTTTCTTCATTACTTCCTTCATTCCTTCCTTCCTTTCTTCATTCCTTCCTTCATTCCTTCCTTCTTTTCTCCCTTCCTTCCTTCATTCTTTCCTTCAATCCTTCCTTCTTTTCTTCCTTCCTTCCTTCCTTCTTTTCTTCATTCCTTCCTTCATTCCTTCCTTCTTTTCTCCCTTCCTTCCTTTCTTCATTCTTTCCTTCAATCCTTCCTTCTTTTCTTCCTTCCTTCCTTCCTTCTTTTCTTCCTTCCTTCCTTCTTTTCTCCCTTCCTTCCTTCCTTCCTTTCTTCATTCCTTCATTCATTCCTTCCTTCTTTTCTTCCTTCCTTCCTTCCTTTCTTCATTCCTTCCTTCCTTCCTTCCTTCCTTCTGTTCTCCCTTCCTTCCTTCCTTTCTTCATTCCTTCCTTCATTCATTCCTTCCTTCCTTCTTTTCTCCCTTCCTTTCTTCCTTTCTTCCTTCCTTTCTTCATTCCTTCCTTTCTTCAATCCTTCCTTTCTTCATTCCTTCCTTCCTTCATTCCTTCCTTCCTTTCTACATTCCTTCCTTCCTTCATTCCTTCCTTCCTTTCTACATTCCTTCCTTCCTTTCTTCATTCCTTCATTCCTTCGATCCTTTCTTCCTTCCTTCCTTTCTTCATTCCTTCCTTCATTCCTTCCTTCATTCCTTCATTCCTTCCTTTCTTCATTCCATCCTTCATTCCTTTCTTTCTTCCTTCCTTCATTCCTTCCTTCATTCATTCCTTCATTCCTTCATTCCTTTCTTCCTTCCTTCCTTCCTTTCTTCCTTTCTTCATACCTTCCTTCCTTCATTTCTTCCTTCATTCCTTCCTTCATTCCTTCCTTTCTTCCTTCCTTCTTTTCTCCCTTCCTTCCTTCCTTCCTTCCTTCATTCCTTCCTTCCTTCTTTCATTCCTTCCTTCATTCCTTCCTTCCTTCATTCCTTCCTTCATTCCTTCCTTTCTTCCTTCATTCCTTCCTTCATTCCTTCCTTCCTTTCTTCCTTTCTTCCTTCCTTTATTCCTTCCTTCCTTCCTTCATTCCTTCCTTCATTCCTTTCTTCCTTTCTTCCTTCCTTCCTTCATTCCTTCCTTCATTTCTTCCTTCCTTCCTTCATTTCTTCCTTCCTTCCTTTATTTCTTCCTTCATTTCTTCCTTCATTCCTTTTTTCTTCCTTTATTTCTTCCTTCCTTCATTTCTTCCTTCCTTCCTTCATTCCTTCCTTCATTCCTTTCTTCCTTCCTTCATTCTTTCCTTCATTCCTTCCTTCCTTCATTCATTCCTTCCTTCATTCCTTCCTTCATTCCTTCCTTCATTCCTTCCTTCATTCCTTCCTTCCTTTCTTCATTCCTTCATTCCTTCCTTCATTTCTTCCTTCCTTCCTTCCTTTCTTCCTTTCTTCATTCCATCCTTCCTTTCATTCCTTCCTTCCTTTCTTAATTCCTTCCTTCATTCCTTCCTTCCTTTCTTCATTCCTTCCTTCCTTCCTTCCTTCCATCTTTCCTTTCATTCCTTTCATTCCTTCCTTCCCTTTCTTACATTCTTCCTCTATTCTCTCACTTCTGTCTTCCTATCTTTCTTTTTCTAGTGCGTCAGTGGAAAAACTTGACGAACCCAAACCCGACGAACACGAACCCGCCAAGCAGGAGGAGGAGGAGGAGATCGACATCGACCTCAACGACCCTGCTGTGGAGGATGCCGCCGTCAAGATCCAGGCTCAGTTCAAAGGATTCATGGCTCGCAAAAAATTAGGGTGAATTAATTATTTTTGTTGTCGTTGGACGTGTATGATGATGATGGTTGATGATGATGATGATGATGATGATGATGATGATGATGATGATGATGATGATGATGATGATGACGCCGACGACGATGATGATGATGAGGCTGCTGCTGCTGCTGCCACTGCTGCTGCTGCTTCTGCTGCTGCTAATGATGATGATGATGGTCGTTCAGTATGTGTGTTAAAAGGCATACTAACGCACTCCCGTGTTTACAAAGTGTAGTTTGCCCACAATCGATGTCAAACGCACCATAAGACCATATAATGACGATACGTCACCATGCGCGGACCATAATACATGCATTAGAGCTTGTTCTAGCCTCTGAAAAAGTGAGGATGTCAACAAAGCCGCGGTGTTCTCTCCCTTGCATCAACGTTACATGTGTTGCCAAATCTATAAATAGGACGATCCAGATCAAAATGAAAATTCAAATATCTCAACATTTAAGGGGTCCTAGACCACAATATTTTGCAGGGAACTTAATTTAGTCTGTCTCCAGCTGTTGGTAAAGCAATTAGCGTGTATAGTCATCGAGTACATATGGCTTTAAAAGAAGGCCTATGGTTGTAAAAGCCCACAGTAGTTAATTATGTAAAAGTGTGTGTGAGAGAGAGAGAGAGAGAGAGAGAGAGAGAGAGAGAGAGAGAGAGAGAGAGAGAGAGAGAGAGAGAGAGAGAGAGAGAGAGAGAGAGAGAGAGAGAGAGAGAGAGAGAGAGAGAGATGGAACGGTGATGATGACGATGTTGATGATAATGATGAGGATGACGATGAAGACTTAACTGGAAGTGTATAGGGCGTTACTTGTTTTTCTTCTTTATTCTTATTGCTTCAGTATCTCTTTGTTTCAAGTTCTATGGGATCAATAGACAAAATAGAGGACAGAAGGCAATCAGAAGAGGCAAAACATACAGCGGACACGGAGGAAGAAATCGACATTGACCTCAATGACCCCGCCGTGGAGGATGCTGCTGTCAAGATCCAAGCTCAGTTTAAAGGATTCAAGGCGCGCAAAGACAAGTGAGTAGTGTCGTAGGTCTTTAAGATTGCCAATGACCAGAAGCCTTTAGTGTAGCCAAGATCGACGTAGACGTGTACGTGTAGATTTTGACGTCACACGTACGCGTCGAAGAGGCCCAGTTCTGGATACACAAGACATCTATAGATCCTGGCACACGCGTGACGTAAAAGACGCAGTTGATGACGTTTAAAGATACGTTTTATGCGTGCCTACGTGTGCCTGCCTGTCTGTCTCTCTGTTTTTCTTACTGTCTGTGTCTCTGTCTGTCTGTCTGTCTGTCTGTCTGACGGTTTGCCTGTCTGTGTTTCTGTCTTACTGTCCGTGTCTCTGTCTGTCTGTCTGTCTGTCTGTCTGTCTGACGGTTTGCCCGTCCTTCATATGTCGGTCTGTATGTCTCTCTGTCTGACCTTGATTGAATTAATCTCTTATCGTTGTAGGGAACGGTCCAAATCAGTAGACCAAAAACCGGGACCATCTGAAGCAGCCACACCTGCAGAGGAAGCAGTGGAAGACGAGACAGACCTCAACGACCCGGCCGTGTAAGACGCGACGGTGAAAATCCAGGCCGGCTACAAAGGCCACTTGGCGCAAAAGGGAAAGGACAACTAAATTGAGTCCGCTGGTTTTGGACTCCCCTGAGTCTCAGGAATAAGCAGTGTAAAACCTGTCCTTAATTGAGCCCGAAGTCGACTTCGCGAAGTTTTTTTTTTTTTTTTTTTTTTTTTTTTTTTTTTTTTACCGAAAACTCAGTGCTTAAGCTCCGTGCGCGAAGTGTACTTAAGGACAGCCTATAGCTTTAGGCCGTTTTGCCGTCCGTAGATCAAACACTTAACTTTGAGGTTATCTCGGATGTTTTTAAAGGTAGAGCTTTCAAACTGTGCACACTTCTACGGTTTGATTATTTCCAAACCTGACCCCAGTTTGGTTGACCCTCGGGGTCACAGCGGGGTCATGTCCAGTTCCTAAAATCCTAACATTGAGGATTTCTCTGACGTTTTTGAAGCTAGAGCCTCCAAATTTCACACACTTGTAGGTATTGATGTCCTTGTGACATTTTCCTGTTGTGACCTTTACATTTGACCAAAACAAGCCTAATACAAGGGTCACAACAGGAACATATTTGCTGGAAAAGATCAATCACTACTAAAATATCCACTGAGCTAACAAGGAAATAAGTCTCCACTTCATGAAAATATGATGTCATTCTTTGATTTTATGCTCACAGTCTGGGGTAATAAATCTCGGATAGACTAGCGGTGATCACATCATGCTATGCTCATGGACATTGTGTCAGAAATGAGGTCACTCAAGTGTCTGAGGACACGATTTGTACGATTTGTACAGATACCGATAGTTTGAAGGCACTTTTCTGTTCATTTGCAACCTTGTTTTGTCGAGTATACATTTTGGAGAAAAACCTTTTTGGGGCAGAATGAACATTTATGCGTCACTTTACACAAGACAAGTATTTTTGTGAAACAGAAATTGAATTGTTTTTGTTTGAAAGGAAAGGGAGTTTTCTATGGTTATTTTATTATCTTTTGCCGATAGCATAGTCATTTCGAAAGACTTTTTATGAACAGAAAGCAAAAGTGTAGTTCATTTTAATCTAAGTTTGTCATTTCTTGAAACTGATATTGAGGATTTATTGCAAGGAACGTTACCTTTCGATGCGTGTGTTATCGTATTTGATCAATTATACTTTTGGTAAGATTTGTTTGAGAAGCCACAAAACAACAACTAGGAAGTCACTTTTGCATCTAAGGCTAAAGTTTCAAATTTCGCCATTAGTTATTGATGTAAGACTGTTGTCTGAAAGAAGATGTTGATGATGCCAATAGTGTTCTGGATAGATGTTGTTCAGGATATGCAATAAAATTCCAGTAAAAGATAAATCACAACGATCGCATTTAGTTTCAGCAGCTGTGGTTAACGTCCTCTTGACTATCTTGACTGAGAGATCACAAGTACACATTGACAGGCACGCTCACACACACACACACACACACACACACACACACACACACACACACACAAATAATGTCAGACACACACACAGAGGAAGACAGACACACACACGCACGCATACACACAAACACACATACACACAAACGCGCGCGCGCACACATACACAAACACACACACACACATAAACACACACACACACACACACACACACACACACACACACACTGTGAATTTTTGCATGGCTGATAAATGTCTCGTCTATCATCAGACTGAAACAATAATCAGCACACACTAAGCTTGCCTTGAACAATGCATTTGTCACTTCATCTTGCCTAATATGGACCGGCTTCTAATATGGACCACATCCTGTTCTGACAAACTGTCGGTGCTAGAGCGCTCAAAACAATATGATTTGCTGCTTTTACCCTCTCTGGATAACTTGCACGTGTCAAAACAGTTTTTCTCTTATTAACACTTTTGGCAGCGTTCACTCTAAATGTGACGCTTAAAACGGACTAGTTTTTGTCCACAGTCAAAGCAGTTATCACACAAAAATGGCTATATATGACAGCTAAGACTGTATTTGTTACATTTTAGCAGTGCTGACCCCGTGTTTCTGCTGCAAAAAAACCAACATAATAGCAAAATCTTAAAGTATGTGTGTGTCCCCTGATATGGGCCACCTTCAACAAAAAAGGAGAAAATAAAAGCTGAAGGCTGTTTCATTATTTCATTAAGAAGCTTGCTGAAAAAAACCTCATTACTAGCCCTCGAGCTTTCAAAAATTATAACAAATAGTTTTTTTCTTCTTTTTACATTTAGTCAAGTTATGACTAAATGTTTTAACATCGAGGGGGGAATCGAGACGAGGGTCGTGGTGTATGTGTGTGTGTATGTGTGTGTGTATGTGTGTGTGTGTGTGTGTGTGTGTGTGTGTGTGTGTGTGTGTGTGTGTGTGTGTGCGTGCGTGCGTGTAGAGCGATTCAGACTAAACTACTGGGCCGATCTTTATGAAATTTGACATGAGAGTTCCTGGGTATGATATCCTCATACTTTTTCTTTCATTTTTTTGATCAATGTCTTTGATGACGTCATATACGGCTTTTCGTGAAAGTTGAGGCGGCACTGTCACGCCCTCATTTTTCAACCAAATTGGTTGAAATTTTGGTCAAGTAATCTTCGACGAAGCCCGGACTTCGGTATTGCATTTCAGCGTGGTGGCTTAAAAATTAATTGATGACTTTGCTCCTTAAAAATCTGAAAATTGTAAAAAAAATATTTGTTTTATTAAACGATCCAAATTTACGTTCATCTTATTCTCCATCATTTGCTGATTTCAAAAACATATAAATATGTTATATTTGGATTAACAACAAGCTCTGAAAATTAAATATATAACAATTATTATCAAATTTTTTTTTTCGAAATCAATTTAAAAACAGTTTCATCTTATTCCTTGTCGGTTCCTGATTCCAAAAACATATAGATATGATATGTTTGGATTAAAAACACGCTCAGAAAGTTAAAACGAAGAGAGCTACAGAAAAGCGTGCTATCTTTCTTAGCGCAACGAATACCCCGCTCTTCTTGTCAATTCCACTGGCACTGCCTTTGCCACGGGCGGTGGAGTGACGATGCTACGAGTATACGGTCTTGCTGCGTTGCGTTGCGTTCAGTTTCATTCTCAGTGTGAGTTCGACAGCTACTTGACTGAATGTTGTATTTTCGCCTTACGCGACTTGTTTCTCTCTCTGTTTTTGTAAAGTTTCTAAAGTTTCCTGTTGTTCTTTAAATGACGTTCTCGCCAAACCAAAACAGATAAATCTAAAGTATATTTGAATTCGTCTGACTTGCACACTAAGTTGTATACTGTCATTTTGAAGTATAGGGGGCTTTTTCCAGTGATTGGTGAAGGCTTTTTCACTGGTCCTTGTTAGGCTCCAAGGCTCCTAATATGGACCAGTTGTGAATTTAATTTTTGCTGAATATCTCTCATGGCTAATTTGCTCTTATTTATGCCTAACGGTTAACTATAGAGAGAATTCAGGACCACGAAACAAAACAAAAACACTTTTTTTGCATGAAAACAAGCTAGTTATCGGCATGAAACAAAAGGTGGTCTGTATTAGGAAACCTTCCCCAACATGTATACATACGCCTTGTACGTGGATAGGGGAAACAACTCCTTGGTCCAATGATACCGAGAATGATGATGTGACTTGAGAAAAGGACAAGCAAATAAATCTGTTAAAAAATCAGCAGTGAAGCCCTGACAAAGGACATAAAAACATGCATGCGCACAGGCACAGGTGTAGACAGAGAGACACGCATACAAACATTCACGAGTGCATACGTAAACCACAATCACACACACGCCGGCACATTATGCCACATGTGCACACACACACACACACACACGCATTGTCGGTAGATTTTCATGTTGGTACTGTCACAGTGTAGCCTCAATCACGTGGAGTGATTAACTTGCGACTCTGTCGCGAATAACTTGCATCCAGTGTACATAGACGCGCTTTTTTTTGGTTCTATTGTTTATGAGTTTGTTCGATTGTGTTAATAGGCTATCAAAATCTGAAAAAAAAGTTTGGTGTGTGTGTGTGTGTGTGTGTGCGTGCCGTGTGTGTGTGTGTGTGTGTGTGTGTGTGTGTGTGTGTGTGTAGTGTGTGCGTGTACCTCAGCCACGGTGGTGTGTGTCAGTGTATGTATGTTGTTTGAGAGAGAGAGAGAGAGAGAGAGAGAGGGAGAGAGAGAAAGAGAGAGAGAGAGAGATACTGACTCGGGGAGAGAGAGAGAAAGAGAGAGAGAGAGACTGAATGGGTGGAGGGAGGGAGGGAGACAGAGACAGAGAGAGAGACTGAGAGAGAGAGAGAGAGAAAGATACTGACTCGGGGAGTGGGAGAGAGATACTCGGGGGGGGGGGGGGGGGGAGAGAGAGAGACTCTGGAGACTGAGAGAGCCTGAATGACAATTCTTTATTTCACGAGAGTTAGACAGACGGACTGATCCGGATTCGGTATGAACTGTGAAAATGAGGTAAGTCAGCACTAGTTCAGTCCATATAGCCAGTGTTCTCTGCATATCATGTTCTACGTTTACCATTGACTTTGTTACAAACTAATGTCACAGTTTAGGTAATCATGTGTTGAACTTTAGCGTTGACAATTCGAGTCATGGCTCAAACCGGCCGCGACTGAGTCACGGTTCTACTCATGTAGTCAGTGACAATGTCAGCCCCCAATTTTGTAGAACCTGCTCTTGTCAGCATTGCAAGTTATTCAAGTTATATTAGATACTTTTTGACTCACATGCGAAGCAAAAGTGAGTCTATGTACTCACCCGAGTCGTCCGTCCGGACGTCCGGACGTCCGTCCGGACGTCCGGAAAACTTTAACGTTGGATATTTCTTGGACACTATTCAGTCTATCAGTACCAAATTTGGCAAGATGGTGTATGATGACAAGGCCCCAAAAAATATACATAGCATCTTGACCTTGCTTCAAGGTCAAGGTCGCAGGGGCCATAAATGTTGCCTAAAAAACAGCTATTTTTCACATTTTTCCCATTTTCTCTGAAGTTTTTGAGATTCAATACCTCACCTATATATGATATATAGGGCAAAGTAAGCCCCATCTTTTGATACCAGTTTGGTTTACCTTGCTTCAAGGTCAAGGTCACAGGAGCTCTTCAAAGTTGGATTGTATACATATTTTGAAGTGACCTTGACTCTGAACTATGGAAGATAACTGTTTCAAACTTAAAAATTATGTGGGGCACATGTTATGCTTTCATCATGAGACACATTTGGTCACATATGATCATGGTCAAGGTCACTTTGACCCTTATGAAATGTGACCAAAATAAGGTAGTGAACCACTAAAAGTGACCATATCTCATGGTAGAAAGAGCCAATAAGCACCATTGTACTTCCTATGTCTTGAATTAACAGCTTTGTGTTGCATGACCTTGGATGACCTTGACCTTGGGTCAAGGTCACATGTATTTTGGTAGGAAAAATGTGTAAAGCAGTTCTTAGTGTATGATGTCATTGCTGTCAAGGTCAAGCATGTGAGTCGTATGGGCTTTGCCCTTCTTGTTTAAGAAACGAAATGAACTGTAAAGATGTCTTTCATTTACATGGGATTTAGAAGGAACTTGAAACTGACATGGGCCGGCATCCATGCATATTCAAGTTAAGGGACGGAGGCAACTCTGTCAGTCATTACTACGTATATAGGCTAATTATATGCATTTTCTTCGAACAAATGACCAAATTAATTTAATTATGCTTAAGTTTCGAGCTCAATCCGTCAATTAATTTCACGATAAATATTCTTTGGTTTGATAAAAGGGACTTGTATCCAAAAATAAGTCAATGAAGTGACGTGACTGACCGTGGATTGTGACTATGAATTTACAACGCTACATTGATTACCCAAATTGTAACAAAAATAACTGACAGGGAGATTTGTTGTTGAAGTGTTGCATTGATCTTTGCAAGTGGGTCGCATTTGCAAAAGTTTGATCAGCATGGGCGTGTGCGTGTGTCCCGTTACATCGGCTCTACTTGTTCTCATTCGGTCAGGTTCTCAGTTGGAGTTACCTTTGATCTGGTCGGGTACCTTTAGCTGTAGCTGACGACAAAATGGCTGTGCATCTTATTATCTGATACATCAACACGTATTCTCTAGGCCTCGTACTGATGTTTACGCGTGACGCAGCAGTTTGAGCCAAGCAAATCAACCCTTATCTGTTTTGGAACAAGTGTGTGCAAGCATGGAATCGATTGAACAGCCAATTTTCAATCCCTATGGTTCAGGTGAGACTGAGACTCTGGTGTTTACGTGTGTTCATTCGCTTTCAGTTTCACTGTCCATAATTTCTCATCCTCCGCCTAGTGAAATTCTGCGTGCATTCTTTGAGTCGAACAGCAACGGAGAGACTCACGCGGAACTGATTTTGAAATTCTGTCTCAAGAAGAGTAGAATGGCAACGATTTTACTAATCTATTAATTATAATAGTAATATACTTTAGTTACACTGACTTACAGTATATTATTAATTTAAAATATTAATATCACAATCACATATGATATATGTACCGAATCAGTGTGTGAAAGAATGCATTGGCAGTGGCCCCAGCCCGAGCCTTGTTTGCAGAATTTTTGGGAAGCAAATCGAGTTTGAAAAAAAAAAGAGAAGACAACGAGAGACTATTAATATATGTGGACTGTAAAATTAAGAAACGGTGCGGTTGCATTGGGAAAGGGCGGCGGGTGAACCACTGAAAGCTAGGATTGGGAGTCAACATGCCTGCACATAATCACGTTCTTTGATTGGTGCATAAGGGACCATGAATGTTTTGAAACTGTGTAGTGAGCCCTAAATTTGCCTAGGTCATGACGTTGATGTTTAGCAAACATTTTACGCCAACATTCCTCAAGATCAAATTTGTTTGCTTGCGCATATGTAAATGATTTTTTTAAAACTTTTTTGCGGGTGGGCTGGATAATTCTATTTGACCGAAAAGTGGAATTCATGCACTGATGCAGTATGTGTTGTTCCCAGGCCTCGGTCTCCAGTCATTTACACATGCTTTTTTGATCTGAGGCATTATTGTTGTGACCCCAGGCCGGTCGAATGTCTGATAGCTGCATGTGACAATTAAGTGGGATGTCTTTTTTGCAACCAAGACATTATGACCGGTATATTTTTGAATCCTGGTCCAACTGACCTAGAGTTCTTTGTGTATACATGTACAATTTACAGATGACAAGGATGAGCTAATTGATGATCCAACACCCCGAGGTGCCAGCCACTTGCCGTCAGATAAAAACAGCAACAGCAACAATGACACCTCCCCCATCCAGGCTGCAAAGGGGCTGCTGTCTTCTGGGAGAGAATCGTATGACACATCTTTTTCTTTGCTTGCAACCTGTTATTTTCATGTATGTTTGTATGCACAGGATGTATTAATATCCTCTTTACAGTGTTGTTAGACGCTAAGGACTTAATACAGTAGTGTGATTTGTGCCAAATGAATATATCCTTATTGTTACTATTAGTATTAGTACTGTATGGCTAATTATTATTTGTTTGTTGCTTGATTCAAGGTTTGTTTGTTACTGCAGTTTCTGTGTATTGACAGGTTAAGTCAAGCACGGTATTTATAGGGAATACATGTACCAATTGCCATGGTCAAGATAAGATAATGTGGGACTGAGTTTTCATGGTGTGCTTGTGTTTTGGTTTCATAAAGTACTTTGAGACGTAATATTGCTAGATGTTTTTAAACCTTTATTTCTTCAAACTAAAGGCAAGAAGAATACACCCAATGGAAACACAGCAACCCATCAAACTAATCTGTAATGCTAATAGTGTAGCAAAAGCTTCTATTTTCATGCACACACAAAACTGTCAAGATGCAATCATAACTGCTGGGGTTTACTGGCTGGCAATTTCTTTCCCGGTATGTTCACATGAAAGCCCATAAAATACCTGAGATTTCCTGTCAATGTTTTGAGGTATTGTTGTTCAATAAGATTATCATAATGGGTAGATTTCAAAGTGTTACTTTGAGGTGTTATTTCTTCTTCTTCTTCAGCGTTCCAGAATTTTCTGGTTACGTGTGAACTCGTTTGCCCATTTGGGTTCCCCACACTATACTCTGAGAGCATAGTCAGTTCGTGTTTCCATAACCCATCGAACTCCGACAGGATCTTTTCCGTGCGCACTTGGTCTTGTGCTTGTGTGTACACACGAAGAGGATTAAGTCACTAGCAGGTCTGCACATAAGTTGACCTGGGAGATCGGAAAAATTCCACTGTTAACCCACCAGGCGGCAGCGACCGGGATTCGAACTCACGACCTCCCGATTAGGAGGCCGACGTCTTGCCACTGTGCCCGTCGAGGCGTTAATGATGTTTTTAAGAGAACTTTGAAGACTGAAAGTCGAGTTGTCCTCCAGTGGATACCAGCACACTGTGGGATACCAGGAAATGAAAGGGCAGATGAGCTGGCGAAAGAAGGAGCCGTGGAAGATCAACCTGAAAACACTGTCAGCTTTAGTGAGCAGAAGACAATCATCAAGGCATTGATGAGGCCAAGGACAAACAGAGATGACTACCACACAATGCCCAGAGAGCAGCAAGTCAACCTCATCAGGCTGCGTACTGGCCACAACAGGCTCAATGCTCACATGAACCGAAAGTTCAAGCTGGCGCCATCACCAACCTGTGCCTGCGGTCAAGAAGACCAAACAGCGGAACACATCTTACAGCGATGTCCCTTACTAGATGAGGAACGAAAAGAAGTGTGGCCGTCACCAACTCCCTTGCAGACCAAACTATACGGCAGTCGACAGGAGTTGGAGAAAACGACAACATTTATCACCAGTGCTGGACTGATCGTGTAACCTCTGCGAACGCCAAGAAGAAGAAGAAGAAAAAGACTGAAAGTCCAAATAGTGTCTAACTTCTGTTTCTGAATTTGACATTCTGCTTCCCCATCTCTCCCTGTCTGTCTGTATCAGTGTATACACGTAATGAAGAAGTTGTTCTAGGATGTTGTTCATATATATATATCTAGCTGCATAAGTGTTTTTGGATTTGCATACATGCATGAACATGAAACCTTTCTTTGTGCTGAATCAAATGATTAGTGTACATCCTCTTTTTGTTTGATTTCAGACTGTCAAACCAGAGCAGGAGTTTGATGATCATAATTATAGGCACCATTATATTTGCCATCATCATCACGATCGCTCTCATCCTAACGATCTACCTAATACCAAAACAGGTAAGTAGCACGTACTGCCATTCTGGGGGCGTTAGTCTGAGAAACAACATGATTCTGCATTATGTGCAAAGATTATGCTATGCTAACTTAATATTTCTGTCCCCAGAACTAGCATCAGTGAGTAATTTGGGAACCCAGGCCGGGTCATATCTTAAAGACTTTAAAATTGGCAATCTAGTGGCTGCTCTGCCTGGCGTCTGGCATTATGGGGTTAGTGCTAGGATTGGTTGGTCCGGTGTCAGAATAATGTGACTGGGTGAGACATGAAGCCTGTGCTGCGACTTTGTGGTCGGCTGGGCGTTAAGCAAACAAACAAACAAACATCAGTGAGTATTTGGGACATGATGTGGTTATATGCTAGGAAAGCGCACAGATTACACTAATCCATTCTTTATACAGTGTGAGTGTTCTGGTGTGAGAGTTAGGAGAGATGGGAATATGGTAATTAGGTTAGGAAGGAAAGCAAGATGGTAGGTGATTGAGTTCTGAGTAATTTCTTGATACAATAAATTATTAACATACTCATAAGCGTTTTTGCATCATGAATAAGATTTCCATGTCGATGGCGTGATGTATTAAATTAAAGTAATGTCTTTCATCAATGGAAGAAGTACGTCTCCTGTCATCAAAACAGAGTAACATAAGCTTGCTGAGTCTGGACAATGTTGAATCTCACAAAACTGACACTGCATGTGTACCATCTAGAATAGACAGCTCTGTAACTATTTGAAATAAATGAGTATTGGAAGGAGTTAGTCCACATTTCAATTTAGCTATTTTATTTGATAAAGAAGGGATATCAAATGAGGAACGTACATTCTCATTTGGTTCCACTCAGTGTGCAAGTTATGGAAGATCACGCTCTAACAATGCATTCTCTTTTACCATTTTATGATTGACGTCTGTTTTAGATTGGGGGTCATGCAGCTGTGGTGACGGAAGTGGATACCTGCTCCGACATTGCCCTCGACGTGATGAGGAGGGGAGGTAATGCTGTTGATGCTGCTGTGGCCGCTGCGTTCTGTCTGGGCGTCGTCCACCCACAGAGCTCAGGAATTGGAGGGTACGACTGCGTGTTAAATTATTTGTTCATCCTGCTAACTTGACTGATGATGTTAGTTCTACATTTTATCTCACAATTGACTATTGTAAAATGTAACTAACAGGACTAGCTGGATTGTTCTCAGCTCTCACTTTTCGAGTCTGCTCAATCGCCGTTCATTTCGGGGCCCACTTTATGGCCAAAATCAAAGAGAGAGACAGAGACACAGAGAGAGAGAGAGAGAGAGAGAGAGAGAGATGTGTGTGTGTGTGAGTGTGAGAGAGAGAGAGAGAGAGAGAGAAAGAGAGGGAGAGAGAGAAAGAGATAGAGAGACAGAGACACAGAGAGAGAGAATATGCATGTGTGTGTGTGTGTGTGTGTGAGAGGAATAAATGTGAGACAGACAGCTAGACAGAAAACGCCACAGAAAGACAAAATGCGCGAGAAATATTATGACGTCATTAATCATCATAACAATTCATTACACTGTATATCACGTGCCGTCATTCCATTCTTTCCATTTAATCAGAGCATGTTTGCGTGTGCTTATAACTAGTGATATTGTAAAGCGCATAGTATGATAGTGCTTTTAGTTATGCGCTACAGAAATCTCCTTAATAAATAAATAAATAAATAAATTAATAAATAAATACCATCCCGAAAAAGGTAGTTACATGCCGAAATATTGATTTAAACTTACCTAACCGGGTTACAGGTGTGTTTTCTTTTTATTTAAATGTTAGTTCTAAATGTATGAAAAGAAGAAAACCTTTCTGTTCATTTGTCTTACAATGCTTGTGGGGTAAGTTTCGATGAAAAGGTTGAAAAATGTTTGTCAATTTACCTTTTGCAAGCTGTTGGCATTGAAAAAGGGAGCAAACAAACAAAATTGAATAAAACAATGCACACAGAGGTTTTCAATGACCTAAAGAATACCAAAAGAAGATTTGGTGCCAAAAGTCTGCCTAACTTGCTTTGCGATCTAGAGAATACCGAAAGACGATTTGGAGTCAAAATACACCCCAATGGCCTTATAGTAATAACAATTAAACTTTTGCAGTTATAACTGCACTAGCAATTACCCAGCGAATTCCAAATGAAGGCCTGAAGTTAAAACTGAACTGTTGGGCATCATAATAACTGTGGCGCTGTACTGCATTGGGCATTTATTACTTTTTACACTTACAGGGACGGATTTCTATCGTACCACAACCACAAGAATCTTACATCTGTGGCCTACGACTTCAGAGACTTAGAGAGTGCCTATGTATAGAATGTCTAGAGTGAAAACCAAGCCTTTTGATCTCATAATAACTGTTGCACTGTACTGCATTGGACTTTCACTGGTTGTTTTCAGGGGCGGATTTCTGCTGTACCATGACCACAAAAATCACAAGTCTGTGGCCTACGACTTCAGAGAAACGGCACCAGCAATGGCTACCCCAGACATGTTAATGGGACATGCAGATGTGGTAAGTGTGAGGGGGAGAGGATGCCTGTAATCTCATTGATATTGATTGTTCAAGGGTAAGTCTCAGCAGAAGAAGGAGGGGGGGGGGGGGGTACAGTGTATTATGAGGCCTTTGTGTTGTAGGATGAGTGTGTGTATTTGTGGACAAAAGGAGGGGGGGTGCAAGATTGAAGACAAGCTTTGTGAAATAAGACGGGGATAGTTTATGACAGTGGCCAGGCATACATTGTTTGTTTTGAGACATTGGTATTCTTTGTGTGTGTGAATGATGACAGTAAGAATGAGGTTGATGATGATGGTGAAGACAGTGACAATGACGACGATGATGATAATAGTGATGAAGATGGTACTGTGTCTATGATGATTAATGACAGCATGGAAATGTTAACAAAAGGAACATGATGATAATGATGACGACAACTTTGATGACATGATGATGATGGATGATGATGATGTTGATAATGATGATGATGATGACATAAGGATGATGATGATGACAGGACATGTCAGGACGGGCTGTGGGTGTACCAGGAGAACTGAAGGGCCTGGCAGAGGTGCACCAAGAATGGGGGAGGTAAACGTACAGACTGTACCGTATACTTTGCAGCTACAGTGGAACCCGCTTTTATGTCCTTCAGAAATCTGTGAAAATCAGATCTAAAATGGAAGGGAGTCTTAAAATGGAGGTACATCTACAGACAAGATGAGCAAAAGATTTTTTTTAAAAAAACACACACACAACAACAGGGTTTTGATGGGGGAAGATGTAAAAAGGTTGTTTCCTCTGTATAAGTGGGTACTTTTTTTCTTGAGTTTCATCCAGACATGCAGTTGAAAGGGCTTGGTAGCTTGGCTGGTAGCTTGGCTGGTAAAAGAATGGCCTTGTGATCCTCGGGTTGATGGTTTGAATCCAGTACTGGGTATATAGACACTGGTCAACTTTATGTGCAGACTAACAAGTAGTATTCTTGTCCCACGCGTGTGTCACCATAGTGGCGCATCAAAGACCTCGGCCATTCTGCCACAAATGGCCCCCCGCGGGTTAGGGGGAAGAATTTACCCGATGCTCCCCAGCATGTTGTAAGAGGCAACTAACGGATTCTGTTTCTCTTTTTACCCTTAAGTGTTTCTTGTATAGAATATAGTCAATTTTTGTAAAGATTTTAGTCAAGCAGTATGTAAGAAATGTTAAGTCCTTTGTACTGGAAACTTGCATTCTCCCAGTAAGGTAATACATTGTACTACGTTGCAAGCCCCTGGAGCAAATTTTTGATTAGTGCTTTTGTGAACAAGAAACAATTGACAAGTGGCTCTATCCCATCTCCCCCCTTTCCCCGTCGCGATATAACCTTCGTGGTTGAAAACGACGTTAAACACCAGATAAAGAAAGAAAGATGCCACCAATGCCCTTTGCGGATTTAAAACCTAAACATGCACACACCTCGGTAGCTTGATTCTTGGTGCTGTTAGTTTTCCCCTGCTGGGAACTGGAAGGGACCCGAATTTACCAGCAATGGGATAATAATGCAATGACAAGTCGCGTAAGGCGAAAATACAACATTTAGTCAAGTAGCTGTCGAACTCACAGAATGAAACTGAACGCAATGCCATTTTTCAGCAAGACCGTAATACTCGTAGCATCGTCAGTCGACCGCTCATGGCAAAGGCAGTGAAATTGACAAGAAGAGCGGGGTAGTAGTTGCGCTAAGAAGGATAGCACACTTTTCTGTACCTCTCTTTGTTTTAACTTTCTGAGCGTGTTTTTAATCCAAACATATCATATCTATATGTTTTTGGAATCAGGAACCGACAAGGAATAAGATGAAAGTGTTTTTAAATTGATTTCGACAATTTAATTTTGATCATAATTTTTATATATTTAATTTTCAGAGCTTGTTTTTAATCCAAATATAACATATTTATATGTTTTTGGAATCAGAAAATAATGGAGAATAAGATGAACGTAAATTTGGATAGTTTTATAAAAAAATTTTTTTTTTTTACAATTTTCAGATTTTTAATGACCAAAGTCATTAATTAATTTTTAAGCCACCAAGCTGAAATGCAATACCGAAGTCCGGGCTTCGTCGAAGATTACTTGACGAAAATTTCAACCAATTTGGTTGAAAAATGAGAGCGTGACAGTGCCGCCTCAACTTTCACGAAAAGCCGGATATGACGTCATCAAAGACATTTATCAAAAAAATGAAAAAAACCATCTGGGGATTTCATACCCAGGAACTCTCATGTCAAATTTCATAAAGATCGGTCCAGTAGTTTAGTCTGAATCGCTCTACACACACACACAGACACACACACACACGCACGCACGCACATACACCACGACCCTCGTCTCGATTCCCCCCTCCTCTACGTTAAAACATTTAGTCAAAACTTGACTAAATGTAAAAATGAAAAAAAAGAATGAGATATCGTACTGAATTTGTGTTTTTGTGTGTCGTTTTTCTACATACCTTCTCTGTATATGATCAACATCTGTGCAAGAAAAAGGTGGGGGTTTGGAGGTTGTCTTTAATTTTGGAATGTTTCGTTGTTGTGGTTGTTGTTGTTGATCATATGTTGAAATTGTTGGGGGGGGGGGGGGGGGGGTTGAGGTGTTTGTTTTGTTTTTCTTAAGTTTTTCATTTTCACACATGATTTGTTGTTTGTTTCAGCATGGACTGGTACGCTCTTGTTCAGCCTTCTATTGATTTGGCTCGTTATGGATTCAACGTAACCAAGAATTTAGGTCAGTGCTGATTTTGTGTTTTGGATGTTGAAACATGTTTGATGATGCATAAATAGTCTAAAAACAAGTGGGTAGGGCGGATGGTGGTGGTAAGAGCGAAGGGAGGGTGAATGTTTATAGTGTGCCGCAGGTGCTGCGGTCTATGCATGTGTGCGAGATAAGAGATGTCAGCAGAAGCTCGAGGTAAGGGTGAATGATGGTGGTTAGAGTTGAGGGAGGGGGATGTCCGCTCTGCCTTGCCTTTCCAATTTCTTCGGCAGTCGCATCAGGCCAGCTTTGGGGTGGAATGTTTTAGATTGAATAGCGCTGTTCAAGCAGAAAGTGTGTTACGATAAACACTTGTAATTTTCTTGACCCGTCTAGCTGCTATTAGTTATGTTTTTCTTGACATAAGCGCAAAAACGTGTTTTTCGTGTGAAATTCAAAATTGTGTACAACAGGCAAAGATTCATTTTCTATGCGACTCACTCCGATCAATATCTGTTATTCTCACAAAGAGTGTTGTGTTTATTAATAATTTCATAAAAAGCCCATATGGTAGATGCTTTGAACAACAAATTGATCGGTCAGTCGAAAATCAGTTAATGTGTCAGATGATGGTTTGTGTGTGTGCGTGTGTGTGTGTGTGTGTGTGTGTGTGTGTGTGTGTGTGTGTGTGTGTGTGTGTGTGTGTGTGTGTGTGTGTGTGTGCTCTCAGAATCTGGGAGTTTTTCAACATGCTGGAAAATATGGAAGAAAATGAACAGAGGCTGAGAACAATCTATTTGGTTTACTTACACCAAGAAAAAGTCTATGATATTCATGAACCACAGAAAGAATCTAAAGTCCGAGGAGCACAAAACACTAAGCTTACACAGCAGAAGACTAAGTAATGTAAATATGACCAGCAAAGCAAGTATAAGACAAGGTAACATCATGAACAGGGGGGGGGGGGGGGGGGGTGTTTCGAAGTACAAGTATAGGTGCAGAGATCTTGTTCAGGAAAAATACAACACGCGTGAACCACACCTGCAGACTTTTAATGTTAAGCAGGTTCCATCACTATGAAGACTAATTGTCTTCATGTAGAAATTATTGAAATTAGATCCGGCATGAAAACAACACATCATATCTGTGACGGTAGGTTGTGTATTCATGCGAAAATACAGTGAAGTAGAACATACCAAAAACATATACAGATATCCGTCTATCTGATTGCATTCCACGTACGGGTTGATATATAGATAGAAGTGTAATAAGCGAATTCATGGAATTGGGAACAAATATCGGCAAGATGAACTCGCAAATAAGCAGAATTGTTCTCTTTGTCGTAATTAACCTGAACATTCACTGAACAAAAAATGAATACAACCAAAACCAAAAGCATAAAAATATGTACAGAGAAAGACTAGGCACATGACCAAGAATGAAAATGACATAAGATTTAAAAACTGAAAAAGAGAGAGAGAGAGAGAGACAGAGAGAGACAGAGGCAGACAGACAGGCAGACAGACAGGCAGGCAGGCAGACAGACAGACAGACAAAAAAACAGACAGACAAAAAAACAGAGAGAGAGATAGCGGGACGTGGGAGACATTGTTTCAATCACCATTTATTTGAGAGAATCTTGAGAACAATCAAGGCCAATCGATATGTGCATGTTACAAAACTGAACACAATGGATCGCTCAGTGTCGGGAAACCATATACATAAAATATAAAAACATACAAGGCAGAAAGCAGACTTCACTTAGTTCTCATCATTGTCTGCTGGCTTGGTGTATAATAACTGAGTCCCAAGAAGGAACATGTAAACAAACCAATTGCACAGCGAAAATAACTCCGGCCTCTGCGCAACAATTTCGCATGGGTTTTAAAGCACAAAACTCATGGAAGTGTTGGAATTTAAGACCATATAACACAATGAGGGGAGCGGGTGGTAGCGTGGTCAAGTTCCTCTGCTAGCAAAACATCCACCAAGAAAATGAGCGTATGCCCTAAACCATATTTATAGCATCTTTATGAGATTAAAAATACGTCAACATATCATTTTGCTAAAAACAATACTGCCTCAACGAAGTATTGGAAAAGAAACACAACCCTCAGTGAAACGAAATCTGAGAACCTACCGATGTTTTTGTGAATGCTCGCGTGTGACTGTCAGTGTCATTTTCGATCTTTCGATTTTCATTTTTCGACCGTTTGTTACCGGTATACTTTTTCAATTTTGGTGCGCCCTATCGGCCCCATGCGCCCAATGGGTGACTGGAATACAATTTTTTTTTATGCGCTGTAGCGCCTTGTAACCCGGAAAGTACGGTAGTTACTTTTCTTCGAATAATTTGATATTTTTCTCTGCATAACAAAATCTGAAACAGAGTTAATGTGCTGTGAATTTAATACCAAACGTTTTAACAACCAAAAACACTCAAAAATGGAGTATACTACATGGGTTACTGTATCGTACCAGATTTACACAAGGTATTTTTTTTATGTTGAACTGCGAGCGATAGCGAGCTGTTCACCATTTGAAAAAAACAACGAGTGTACATCTGGTACGACACAGCAACTCATGTAGTATTATGTTTATCCTACATAGTGTACTTACGTGTACTTTAATCAAAACGTCCCGCAGTGGACGCGTCCAAATTGAAGACGCTTCTTTTGGAACCTCATCCAGGCTATTCCAAAGCCTCGTTCAATCTCATTGACGTCAAAGCAAAGACACGTCAGTCCAGAAAGTGTAGCGTGACGTGAAAGTTCTGAAACTTCTACCAGGAGAAACAGACTAGTGTAAAAGGGTTCCATAATGACGTTTGTCTCGGTGACTCTGGCATCATAAGCAGTCGAAAAGCAGGTCCCTGCCAAACTCGTTTGACATGACCTTATTTACATGATATACACACGTGTGGTTTGAACGATATTGTTATCTCATGAGTGTCTCCCTCACGTATATATATAAGATACAACTTGATACCAACATTTTACATAACAAAGTCTCCTTCAACGTTAATTTACAAACACTGAACGGCCGGGACATCTGTGTCGGCCTGTGAGAATGTGGCAACAATGTATCAAATCAATTGACTAGCAAGCAGGTATCAATCCAAGAAAATGTTATCAAAACCGAAGCAAAATGTCATTTTTTACGGCATCAAATAATGGTTATACAGAAAGAACTCATCAACAGTGTATGCTGCGAACGTATGTTAAATCTCTCTCTCTCTCTCTCTCTCTCTCTCTCTCTCTCTGTCTGTCTGTCTGTCTCTCTCTGTCTGTCTCTCTCTCTGTATCTCTCTCTCTCTGTCTGTCTCTCTCTGTCTGTCTGTCTCTCTGTCTGTCTCTGTCTGTCTCTCTGTCTCTATCTCTCTCTCTCTCTCTCTCTCTCTCTCTCTCTCTCTCTCTCTCTCTCTCTCTCTCTCTCTGTCTCTCTCGTGCATTCACTGCAAAACTTTAATTAAATATTGCATTTTGCATCAACATTTAATATTTACCTGCACTGTTTTTGTGTGAAACACTGTTTTCAGAAGAAAAAAATTGTGTTGCGTTTGGGTGCAATTGGTTTATTCTGGCTGGCAATGAACACAGAAAAGTTGATTTTGATTGTTGAATGTGTGTGTGTGCATATATATGTGTGTGAGCGGGTGGGTGGGTGTGTGTGTGTGATCTTATCTTCATGGGTGCAACCTGGAAAATTCCAAAAACCGGCAAAAGTTGGGGTCCAGTTTTTTTAGTAAAATGCCAAAAAAACCCTCTCCTGGAACAAAAACATCGGCAGCCGATGAAACCAAAAACCGGCTGCCGGCGTGTAGCCGGCAGAGTTGCACCCATGTATCTTACCTTACCTTACCTATATACCTACCATCCTACCTTTTCTAACCTCATCTCATTCTATCTTATCCCTCCAGCCGACAGCCTGGCAAACCATGTGGACATAAGCAAGATTGGCGTAATGAGCAATTTTGTGGAGGTCGTTTACAACGGAGCATTTGGGCGGGAGGGACAGGTGATGGATAGGCCAGACCTGGTCAAGACGCTAGAGCAGGTACAGGATGGTGGGGCTGACGTCTTCTACCGCGGCGCTCTAGGGGAACGCTTTGTCGATTTGGTGAGTGGTTGTAGCGATCAGAAGATAGCCGTTAGTGTGTTCAAAACCGAGAGTAAGAAAAACAAGAAAGGTAAGTTTGTGGAACATTTAATTATTGACAAAGAGGGGCTGACGTCTTCTAACACGGTGCTCTGGGGGAACGCTTTATCAACTTGGTGAGTGATTGTAGCGATCCGAAGATAGCTGTTAGTGTTAGTGTTCAAAATCGAGAGTAAGAATGACAAGAAAGGGAAGTTTATTGAACATTTAATTATGAACAAAGAGGGGCTGATGTCTTCTACTGCAGCGCTCTGGGGGAACCCTTCGTCGATTTGGTGATTCTTCTTCTTCTTTTTCTCATTTGCTCCTTCTGGACACTCACTCCTGTGGCAATCTGGTTGATCCTGGTCTTATTCGCAGGTCACAGTGGGCTTGAGTTTTGGTCGTAAAAACATTGTTTTCTCCAATTTCTATGGAGTTAAAGTAACTGAGATAATTCGTTTTCGATTTATATTGTTGTTGTTGTTTTGCCCTGCAGGTTCAGGAAAACAGCGGTGTTATAAAGATGAGTGACCTTGAAGATTACACCGTTCACAGAAAGGAACCTGTCAAATCTTCTTTTAAAGGTCAGAGGATAAATGTATGAGGGGCACATCAGAATGCATTGAAGGGCAAATATTTTTTATCATAGCTGTTGGGAGTTACTCTTGCTCAGTGTGTGTGTGGTTGTGTGTGTTGTGTGTGTTTGTGCGTGTGTGCGTGCGTGCGTGCATGCATGTGTGATTTAATGTGTATTTTACAGGATCTTTATTTATTAAAAAAACCATTCACACAGGGGTGTTCTGACACCAAGGAGAGTGTGCACAAAGTTGGCTGGGAAATACAACCCTCGCCGTACGTGGGGATCATACCCATGCCGATAGCGACAACTGGTGATGATTGACATGATGTTCACATGGGAAGGAAGACGGGGGATGTAGCTCAGTCGGTAGCGCGCTGGATTTGTATCCAGTTGGCCGCTGTCAGCGTGAGTTCGTCCCCACGTTCGGCAAAGAGATTTATTTCTCAGAGTCAACTTTGTGTGCAGACTCTCCTCGGTGTCCGAACACCCCCGTGTGTACACGCAAGCACAAGACCAAGTGCGCACGAAAAAGATCCTGTAATTCATGTCAGAGTTCGGTGGGTTATAGAAACACGAAAATACCCAGCATGCTTCCTCCGAAAGCGGCGTATGGCTGCCTAAATGGCGGGGTAAAAACGGTCATACACGTAAAAGCCGTGGGAGTTTCAGCCCATGAACGAACAAACAAACATGGGAAGGAATATCTGTTTTTTAAAAACTGAATTTTTGGCGCATGTGCTCTGAGAATGGATGTTAATTTACACCGGTGTATTTACAGGTAACACAGTGGTTGGAATGCCGGCGCCATCCTCCGGCCCAACCGTGGCCTTGATGCTGAACATGCTGGAAGGATTCAACTGGACTCACGCCAACATCGACCTTCCTGAGACTTACTACCAGATGATTGAGGTTGGTACTAAACCCCCATCCCTCCAAACCGCCACCCCGCACACACCCCACCCCCACCAGCCCCGCACAGAGACCCCACCCCCCAACCACCCCCTCCCCACCCTGCCATCAAACCAAGATCACACACCCTTAACCCCCACTCCATCCCCTTTCCTCCTCCCCAAAAGAATACATAAATCAAAAAGTAAGTGAGGGGCGAAATAAAGGAATTAACGCCTTGATTATGCTTAACATACTTGAAGGCTTTAACATCAAACTTATCACCAGATATATATATATAGGTCAGTATTTTTCCCCTGATCCAAGAATAATGAATGAACACGGAAAAGATGAATACATTTTATGAATAAACAAATGCTAGATGCTTTGCATGCTGGAAGTTTTTAACTTAACACAATACCAACATCAACCTCTGTCTGTTTGTGTGTGTGTGCATGGCATGCAAATGTGTTTGTATGTACAGTGGTCGCCGCTTAATAAAGCCACTTCTGGACTGACGAAAAATGGCTTTAATAAGCGGCGGATTTATTAACCGGCGGTCCAGGAATACGTCATTTTCGAAAGAAAAAAAATCTTCTCTTTTGTTTACGTCACTCAGTCACTTTCTTTCGTCATTTACACTTGTTTGAATCTAAACAAAACTTCACGAAGGATGTTGAACTTTTGTTTTAATTATGTACATGTACGTGTACTTTGATCATTTGCTGAAACCATCTGAGAAGACCCTCCTCAACTTCTTTTTCTTTACCAAACCGCTGTCGTTTTCTTATTGGAGATTCTTTTTCGGCGCTTTCGTGATTTTTCTGAGAAAACTGGCTTTAATAAGCGGCGGGTTGGGTTTATTAACCGGCTTTTTCTAATACATAAGATATAGTGATAAATCCGGACCGTCTGAAATCGGCTTTTATAAGCGGCTGGCTCTATTAACCGCGGTTTTATTAAGCGGCGCCCACTGTATATGCATAAAATGTGTTTGTTTGTGTGCAGACTTTCAAGTTTGGCTACGGACACAGAATTCTGCTAGGCGACCCCACCAATCCAGAGTTCAAGGAAGACATTGAGAACGCAACAGCTCAATTTGTGAGGTATGGTCTGGTCTGAGCATTGTCTTTGTCTTAACTCATTCGGGGCGCGTCTAAATTGTCCCTCGTGTTCCCTCCCGGTGCACGATTTTGACCCATTTTAAACAAAAATTAAAAATCAACAACACAAAATAACCTTACCTACCTTACATTTTTGCAAAGTTTGAAACTTGCTCTTTTAGAAAATCTATGAAACATTTGAAAGAACATACCTTTTGTTGTCTTCACATCCAGTCAAACTAACTCTTTGAAGCAAAAAAACAAAAACAATTTCTATGTCATGGGTTCATCATACACAATGTCATGATCGACACTTTCATTGTCCCGTCGCGATATAACCTTGAACGGTTGAAAACGACGTTAAACAGCAAATAAAGAAAGAAAAAACTTTCATTGCCCGAATCATCACCCAAATCATCGTTCATTGGCACAAACTCGTCACCAGAATCTAAAATATCATCTCCACTATCATCATCACTGAGGTCAAGATCAGAACCGTCCTGAATAACAAGTTCTAGCACTCTTTTCAAGTTAATACGTCTTGTAGCAGAACGATCCACCATCTTGGAAAAGTCAAAACACGTGGGTCGCACACCGTCAAAAAAGTCAAATTATTCCCAACAATTGAAGGAAAGGAACTGTGTTTACAGTGAATGGTTCCACTGTAGACAGGCAGAATTTTATTGCGGGGGTTGTTTCCCTTGTAAAAGCCTGACTAGATCTGAGATATTTATTTATATTTATATGGGAGATTTATATAGCGCTTGACGTTCTCTAAGCGCTTTACATATTAATTTCTGCCGTGTGAGATGGAATTTTTTACACAATATATATCACGCATTCACATTGGCCAGTAAATCTCAAGCCATTACGGCGAATATTTACTTTTCACGGCCTATTATTCCAAGTCACACGGGTATTTGGTGGACATTTTTTATCTATGCCTATACAATTTTGCCAGGAAAGACCCTTTTGTCAATTGTGGGATCTTTAACGTGCACACCCCAATGTAGTGTACACGAAGGGACCTCGGTTTTTCGTCTCATCCGAAAGACTAGCACTTGAACCCACCACCTGGGCTAGGAAAGGGGGAAGTAAAATTGCTTACGCCTCGACCCAGGGTCGAACTCGCTTCCGAGGCAAGTGCACTTACCACTCGGCCACCCTTTTCCTGGTATGGTGAGATATGGTGAGCAGAATCTTTTACACAGGAAAGGACTGTGCCTTTAAGAAAAGCATTTAATCTTTATACAGCTCCAAAGTCGCAATTTAGAGACAATGTATCTCTCCCTGACATCTTCGGATTTTCTTGTCAAAGGAAAATATGGCTTCTTAGATTTCATCTTCTTAGCTTTTAATTTTTTTTTTTCTTAAATTGAAATAGTAACAAGAGGCGAAGCCTTCAAGGCTCCCGTAAGAAATCGACAAACAGTAACACAAACTCATTCACTCCGTCACACATACACACACACAGTAAGCATAGGGGACACGGTGCAAGAGTGGGAGACACTAGATCTAGATCTGTCTCTGTAGCCTACTTACGGGGACACGCCTGCCGAGATCGACACTGCGCTAGCGGCTTTCGACAGCGCTTCCTCGCGCACACACTGGAAACACGCTGTGCAGATCAACCTGTAGGAAATCTCCTTTGGTATCTTCTTTATTTATTTTTCTGGAGCTACGAAACCGAACAATGAGAAATCGTCTTCCCCGAATCGGCGAACTGCAGCTCGGTGAGTTGAACTGTATCTATACCACAATCCTTCACGTTTCAACTTTTTTTCACTTTCGAGTATGCGGACGACTGAACTTGACTGTTAAAAAGTAGTCCTTTCGGAATCATTACGCCGAGTCTGAACATGTGTTCCGAACATTGTTTTTAGGCAGGATCTAGGTGAAAGCGAGGCTGTTCTTATCTCTGTATACAGTCGAGAGAGAGAGAGAGAAATACATGTCAAGATAATGATTTTTGGTATGTGTCTCAGTGGAGGTATGTTCTTGTCCCATGTAAAAGCCTGATCAGAACGGAGATGCGTGATGATCGAGCTGAATCATTTACGGGGGAAGGACTGTGCTCTAAGGGTTGTAGTGCACCGATCCCAGGATTTGTCAGTCTGTTATTTGTCATGTAACAGTTCAACAGAATCTTACACATAACCTACACCTTTGGTTACAGTGGAACGACGCTACTCCCCTTTTACGACCTTCAAAAATCTGAGAAAAGCTGGTCTTAAAAGGGAGGGGAGTCTTAAAAATGGGGGTACATTTACAGAGGTTATTAATAGAACGTCAAAGAAAGGAGGGTCTTAAAAGGGAGGGGAGTCTTAAAAATGGGGGTACATTTACAGAGGTTATTAATAGAACATCAAAGAAAGGAGGGTCTTAAAAGGGAGGGGAGTCTTAACAAGTCGCGTAAGGCGAAAATACAACATTTAGTCAAGTAGCTGTCGAACTCACAGAATGAAACTGAACGCAATGCCATTTTTCAGCAAGACCATATACTCGTAGCATCGTCAGTCCACCGCTCATGGCAAAGGCAATGAAATTGACAAGAAGAGCGGGGTAGTAGTTGCGCTAAGAAGGATAGCACGCTTTTCTGTACCTCTCTTTGCTTTAACTTTCTGAGCGTGTTTTCAATCCAAACATATCATATCTATATGTTTTGGGAATCAGGAACCGACAAGAAATAAGATGAAAGTTTTTTTTAAATTGATTTCGACAATTTAATTTTGATAATAATTTTTATATATTTAATTTTCAGAGCTTGTTTTTAATCCAAATATAACATATTTATATGTTTTTGGAATCAGAAAATGATGGAGAATAAGATAAACGTAAATTTGGATCGTTTTATAAATTTTTAATTTTTTTTACAATTTTCAGATTTTTAATGACCAAAGCCATTAATTAATTTTTAAGCCACCAAGCTGAAATGCAATACCGAAGTCCGGGCTTCGTCGAAGATTACTTGACCAAAATTTCAACCAATTTGGTTGAAAAATGAGGGCGTGACAGTGCCGCCTCAACTTTCACGAAAAGCCGGATATGACGTCATCAAAGACATTTATCAAACAAGTCGCGTAAGGCGAAAATACAATATTTAGTCAAGTAGCTGCCATTTTTCAGCAAGACCGTATACTCGTAGCATCGTCAGTCCACCGCTCATGGCAAAGGCAGTGAAATTGACAAGAAGAGCGGGGTAGTAGTTGCGCTAAGAAGGATAGCACGCTTTTCTGTACCTCTCTTTGTTTTAACTTTCTGAGCGTGTTTTTAATCCAAACATATCATATCTATATGTTTTTGGAATCAGGAACCGACAAGGAATAAGATGAAAGTGTTTTTAAATTGATTTGGACAATTTAATTTTGATAATAATTTTTATATATTTAATTTTCAGAGCTTGTTTTGAATCCGAATATAACATATTTATATGTTTTTGGAATCAGCAAATGATGGAGAATAAGATAAACGTAAATTTGGATCGTTTTATAAATTTTTATTTTTTTTTTACAATTTTCCGATTTTTAATGACCAAAGTCATTAATTAATTTTTAAGCCACCAAGCTGAAATGCAATACCGAACCCCGGGCTTCGTCGAAGATTACTTGACCAAAATTTGAACCAATTTGGTTGAAAAATGAGGGCGTGACAGTGCCGCCTCAACTTTCACGAAAAGCCGGATATGACGTCATCAAAGACATTTATCCAAAAAATGAAAAAAACGTTCGGGCATTTCATACCCAGGAACTCTCATGTCAAATTTCATAAAGATCGGTCCAGTAGTTTAGTCTGAATCGCTCTACACACACACACACACACAGACAGACAGACAGACAGACAGACACACGCACATACACCACGACCCTCGTTTCGATTCCCCCTCGATGTTAAAATATTTAGTCAAAACTTGACTAAATATAAAAAATGAAAAAAACGTTCGGGGATTTCATACCCAGGAACTCTCATGTCAAATTTCATAAAGATCGGTCCAGTAGTTTAGTCTGAATCGCTCTACACACACACACGCACATACACCACGACCCTCGTCTCGATTCCCCCCTCTACGTTAAAACATTTAGTCAAAACTTGACTAAATGTAAAAATGGGGGTAAATTTACAGAGGTTATTAATAGAACATCAAAGAAAGGAGGGTCTTGAAAGGGAGGGAATCTTAAAAATGGGGGTACATTTACAGAGGTTATTAATAGAACATCAAAGAAAGGAGGGTCTTAAAAGGGAGGGGAGTCTTAAAAATGGGTGTACATTTACAGAGGTTATTAATAGAACATCAAAGAAAGGAGGGTCTTAAAAGGGAGGGGAGTCTTAAAAATGGGTGTACATTTACAGAGGTTATTAATAGAACGTCAAAGAAAGGAGGGTCTTAAAAGGGAGGGGAGTCTTAAAAATGGGGGTACATTTACAGAGGTTATTAATAGAACGTCAAAGAAAGGAGGGTCTTAAAAGGGAGGGGAGTCTTAAAAATGGGGGTACATTTAAAGAGGTTATTAATAGAACATCAAAGAAAGGAGGGTCTTAAAAAGGAGGAAGTCTTAAATTGGGGGGGGGGGGGGGGGGTCTTAAAAGGGGGTTTCACTGTACTTCTGTATTCTGTATTCTCATGTAACAGTTCAACAGACTCATGCACAGCCTTTTTGGTTTCCCCTCCATTTTCTTTTCTTAACTTTTTCGTTCCGTGCTGCTTTTGCTTTTTGTTTTCCTTTGCGTTAATTTGTTTGTTAGTCCCAAAGAAGCTTCTATAAGCGAAAATTTGATTTAGTGTTAATGTTGTGTGCGCTGTCCTTGTATTGGTGACGACAGAATTCTTCCGTTTTTTAACTTTGGTTATTTAATTCATTTTCATTTTCAGTAATGAGTTTGCTGCAGCACTGAGGGCGAAAATCGATAACACTTCACACCCGGCAAGTTACTACGGTCCAGCCGTGGCGCCGACACTGAACAAAGGCACCACCCACATCTCCGTCATCGATTCCAACGAGGTTATGGTGTCCCTCACTTTGTGAGTATAAAAACACCTCAGTGCACTGGAAATTAGAATTGTGTGTGTGTGTGTTTAATGTGTGTGTGTGTGTGTGTGTGTGTGTGTGTGTGTGTGTGTGTTCTTCTTCATGTTGTCCCTCACTTTGTGAGTATACAAATATTTTAGTGCACTGAAAAATAAAAATGTTAGTGCAAGTTTGAGTTTTAGTGTAGTAATTGCTGTCCCCTGCAGTGATGATCCGTTGTGTGTGTGTGCTTTTTTTCTTCTGTCAAATGAGATATGTGTGTGTGTTAGTGTGGGTGCATGTGTGTGTGTGTGTGCTTTTCTTCATCTGTTTGTTTTAGTTCAGTGATTAGTTGGTTGAATAAAGACCATTTTTTCTCATGCAAACAATTATGTACATGTGGCTTTTACATAGGATAAGAACCCTTCCACTTCACACATACCAAATTACACAGCCTGGCTGCTTTTCAAGCAAAGGAGAAATATTTTGCAGAATTAACTTCACAGATTGATAAAAGTGACAGTTACAAAATTAATTCGCGAAAATTCACCCTCTCCATAGAAAGCAGCCATCATTTTGATTTATGGTATGTGTCCTAGTGGAAGTTGGATGTTTTATCCCATGTACTAACCAAAACAGATCTGCAGTGATTTTATTTGCAAAATCATTTTTGCTTGGGAAGAAAGATTAAAGTGTGTGATTCTAATTTTGATATTGTAGCTGATTTCTTCAAACATGACACTTCAAATGTCAGTGGCGGGGGAAAAATAGTCATGAGGCCAAAAAAAAAATAGGTGTGGTTACGGTAACATAGCCAAAAAAAATAGGGTAGGTAGGTAGGCAATCACTTTTTTTTTTTAAAACTTTTTTTTCTAATGTGTACAAATTAAACCTACTTGACAGGGAAATAAGTGTGCGACACGGGCGCTTTCGCTTTCATTGCGTTTTTTGCACTCGTTTTTTTGTTTTTTTTTTTTTTTTTTTTTGACAAATGTAATAAAAAGTTATAGGATCGGCCCCTAAAAATAAGGTAGGTCGGGTTACCGTAACCACACCTATTTTTTTTTAGGCCTGATGCATGTGAAAAGCCACACGTGCAAAAACAAGAGTGTACTTAAGTTTGAGCCCATGCATGCGGTGGAAGAAAAAGACGTCAGTGTTTAATTAATTTCTTATTTATCTAGGACCAACAATTACTGGTTTGGGACCAAGCTGATGACCAAAGATGGAATTTTGGCGAATAACGAAATGATGGATTTCTCTGCCCCCACTGGCTCCCTGCCACCAAACAAGGTTAGTGCTCACAATTGATGAGTGTGTTTGTGTGTGAACAGGATTATTCACTGTATTGTTTTAAGCCACTGTGGTTGTGCTTCTTTGATGAAGGGTTATCGGGCGACAAAACAAGGCCTGTACTTTCTAACCATTTACCGTACTTTCCGGGTGACAAGGCGCTTCGTTATCTAAGACGCACCCCCTTCTTTTTAAAAAAAATTGTAATCCAGTCACCCATTGGACGCAGGGGGCCGATAGGGCGCACCAAAATGACCCAGTTTTTGCCATGAGAGGTGGTTCCCCTGTCATATCTGAGAGAGGAAACACTTCCTGCATCGGGGTCAGTGACCGGTCAGTGACCGACTTTAACTGAGTGAAAATATGTGTGCTCTGTGTGTGCGGCCAGATCAAAGGCATTGTGATAGCTGGGTGGCCTTGTTAAAAGACACGACCTTCTTCCCAGGGGTCAATGACCCAGTTTTTGCCATGAGAGGTGGTTCCCCTGTCATATCTGAGAGAGGAAACACTTCCTGCATCGGGGTCAGTGACCGGTCAGTGACCGAGTTTAACAGAGTGGAAATCTGTGTGTGCGGCCAGATCAAAGGCAGGGCAGTACCTAGTAGCTGAAACATGCATTATCACAAGTTGTTTGACTGGTACTCAAGCGGTCTCTTTGATTTTTTTCGTATTTCATACACGGATTAGGCGCTTCGTTATACAAGACGCAGGGGTCGAACTCGAGGATAAAAGTCGCGCCTTATGACCCGGAAAGTACGGTACTTTGTTTTGTCCAGTATAATTATACAGTATATAGTCGTACTACCATCTCTTCAAAGCAATCACCTGCCCTCAGCGATCACTCCCAAGGATCCCAGATGAGTTATTCTTCTATATAATATTCACCTTTCCACAGCGACAATGCACCTGTCCCCCTCCCCCCCCCCCCCCCCCCCCCCCCCCCCCCCCCCCGCGGGTTAGGGGGAAGAATTTACCCGATGCTCCCCAGCATGTCGTAAGAGGCGACTAACGGATTCTGTTTCTCTTTTTACCCTTGTTAAGTGTTTCTTGTATAGAATATAGTCAATGTTTGTAAAGATTTTAGTCAAGCAGTATGTAAGAAATGTAATGTCCTTTGTACTGGAAACTTGTATTCTCCCAGTAAGGTAATATATTGTACTACGTTGCAAGCTCCTGGAGCAATTTTTTGATTAGTGCTTTTGTGAACAAGAAACAATTAACAAGTGGCTCTATCCCATCTCCCCCCCTTTCCCCGTCGCGATATAACCTTCGTGGTTGAAAACGACGTTAAACACCAAATAAAAAACGCTCGCGCTGGACCCGAGTACTCTTCAGACTGGCTCGCTCCCCCAGTATGAAAGTTTTTTGTCTTGTGCACGTGGATTTAAAAAAAAAATATATATATATATATTATTTATTTATTTTACACAATAAAAACAATTATTAGAGTAAAATAAAACATTAAAACGTTCATAATAAACAATAGTAACCAAGAATTTAACAAAACAAAAAAACCCAAAAAGACCGCCCATACCGGGAATTGAACCCGGATCACTCTGGCCATAGGCGGACGTGCCTACCACCAAGCCACCAACTCTGACAATTCTTTCAGTGAAATTTAAGGCTATTGGGTTCTGGCAGGCTGTTCTATGAGGCTGGCTGTTGCCGTTTGAATTCGTCCTACGCCAAGTCGTTTTTGTGGTTTATTTCGCATTTAGGTCCCAGGTAACATTATGAAGTTTTAATACGATCAATCGGACCTATTATCAGGAGTTAGTGTATCAACTTTTGAACGAACTGCGCCCAGTAGCTTCCCAGCAATAAGCAGTTAAGTGGAGAAAGACACACACACACACACACAGACTCACACACACAGACACACACACACACAGACACACGATTAAAGTCTGCTGAGCCCAAGTACTAGCGTACTCGGGGATAAACAATAGTAAACAAGAATTTAATCCAAAAAAAATTTTAAAAAATAGATCGCCCATGCCGGGAATCGAACCCGGATCACTTTGGCCATAGGCGGACGTGCTTTCCACCAAGCCACCAACTGGCTGGCTGTTCTATTAGCCGAACAGCAGTTCTATCCCACCGCGAATTGCGCCCACCGCCAAGAGTCGTTTTTGTGGATTATTTCGCATTTAGGTCCCAGGTAACATTATGAAGTTTTAATACGATCAATCGGACCTATTATCAAGTTAGTGTATCAACTTTTGAACGAACTGCGCCCAGTAGCTTCCCAGCAATAAGCTGTTAAGTGGAGAAAGACACACACACACACAGACACACGATTAAAGTCTGCTGAGCCCAAGTACTAGCGTACTCGGGGATAAAGAAAGAATGCACCTGTCTATAACAATCACATTTGGTCGGGCCCTAATGGGTGGTGGTTATCGACAGGTTCAACGTATGTAATTTACAATTTCATTTACACAAAAAAACTAGACCCAGCTTTTAATTGGGCGTTCATATTTTTTTCTTTTCTGTTTTCTTTGCTTTTTTGCAGAGAAACATGATAGTGCCGGGCATGCGGCCTCTGTCCAGTATGACGCCGACAATCGTTTACAACACGGAACACCCGTGTGCCAAACGTGTCGTTCTGGGCGCCTCTAATGGGACACGCATCATCACAGGTCTGAACCTTGATCTCCCTATGTGTACATTGTTTGTGGGTTTTTTCAGTCTGTGCATTATACAAGCGAGACAGAGGGGTGCAGCCAGGATTCAAACCCCGAACCTTCAACATGGAAGGCTGATGTCTTCACCACTAGGCTGCAAGCCTGTCTGTCTCTCTTGTATGATATCAAAGACTCTCTCTCTCTCTCTCTCTCTCTCTCTCTCTCTCTCTCTCTCTCTCTCTCTCTCTCTCTCTCTCTCTCTCTCTCTCTCTCTCTCGCTCTCTCTCTCTCAAGCTTATCTGTGTATTTAAATTTTTCTTATTATCTCAATGACCCAAACACTAAGTTATCTGTCTCATTTTCCCCTTAGCCTCCCATCGTTAATTGCAAACTTTGAAAAACATTGTAGCAAAGTAACTACTGCAAGTTTTCTGAAATTGTATCGGCATGCTCAAACCTTGCATGAAGCTGGTCCAAACGGAAACAGAAATATGTCATACGTAGCATTGTTTATAGCAGACATTAAATTACATATTCTTATCGCAATTCTCATAAATGCATTGACTTCAATCTCACATGCTAGATGTCGAAACACTACTCAAATTACCTGCCCTTGTAAGGGTGGTAACCAAACTAAAAAAATAGCCGTTGCTATGACCTGACCCCAATTGGTTACCCATAACCCCCCGCGCACCACGTGAGCGCCGGCATGCAGAATAATCATTCTCGATTTTCGACGACATATCTGCATTTGTGGGTTCTCAAGTGAGCGATATTGGGTGCTCTGGGAGGCATGGGGCCATATAAATGCGCCACACATGAGTTTCTCACTCAAAACATAAAGTGGAACCCCCCTTTTAAGACCTCCCATTTTAAGACTCCCTCCTTTTTAAGACCAGATTTTTGAAGGTCTTAAAAGGGGGGTTCCCCTGTATAAAGTTGTCTATGCCTATGTCTGCAGGCGTGGTGGAGACGCTGGTGAATGCTTTCCTGTTCGACTTGAGCCTGAGGGAATCTGTGGCTCGCCCTCGCATACACAATCAGCTCTACCCCTCTGCAGTGACAGAATATGAAGGTAAGCTCACTGTCAGAATAACAGCCTGTGGTTACTGTATTCCGCATCCTCAAAATATTTAGAGGCACTGTCAAACCTGCAACCATGGCTGATGTGCACGAAGCGAAAGTGGGTGCAACCCACGTGGTTTACAGCCAGCCTGAATTCACCACAACATTCTCCATGCCAACCGATCAGACCCCGCGGCTGGCTCCCACTATCGCTTTGTGCACCTCTGAGCCCATCTGTCGATAGCGACCACCTGCCCAAAATGACCACCACAAAAGATCCCTGATAAAAGTGTTTTTTTAATATTATTCACCTTTACATAGCAACTGCCTGCTTATGACGACCACATTAGGTGGGTCGATCTCATGTTGTTGTTTTGGACAGGTTCAACTGTATCAATTACTACCTTTTGGTGGAGAAAACAAAAGAGTTTCCGTATATTCTGCCAAAAATTCAAGAGGTGATAGCTACACTTCTGACTGACCAATAATGACATTCTAGACTTACTCATACATACTCATACTGATGTGTCTGTGCACTTTTGTTTACTCATACAGTATTCAAAATAAATCCCGATCAGTCACGCAAAACGGGAAGAAAGACCCGGGTTTTTTTGGTTTTTTTTTAAATTTCAGTACAGTTACTCATTGGTTTAAACATAAGTTTATTTTTAACAAGGGTTACAATCATGACATGTATACAAAGTTAACAGAAACAGCAACAAGCTAGAAGCTTATAGTGGTGTTCCTGCATGACAGTACAACATAAGGCGGTAACGGGTGAAAAATTTGTCTCAATAAACCAAATCTATTAATAACGTAATGAACGTTGCATAATGATTATAAAGAAAGACAGTAAAGGAAGGAAGGAGGGAAAGAAGATGAATAAAAGAAGAGGGATGGGTAGGAGATGTGCAGAAGTTAAAGTTGTTGTCCGGCTTGTAGAGCATTTATTCTGACTTGCCCAAAGCGGCCTGAACGTTCAATGAACGAGTGTACGGTGGAAAAAATTTTCCTGTTCAAATCTAAAGAATACTGTCTGTCTCCGTTTAAAAGGTGGGGGAGGTGAATTGTGTGATTAGGGAGGGTATGTATAGTTTCTTGACGTGCTTCGCGATAATTTGGACAATCGAATATGAAGTGTTGTAGGGATTCGGACGGGAATCCACAGTCACAAGATGCATCTGTAGCAACGTGACGTCTCACTAGATCGTTATTGAGATCACTTATATATAACCTGAGCTTACAGTGAATTATTTGTGACATGCGATCTCCAGAATAAAAATAACACGGCGGACTTAAATCGTTTTTTGACAAAAAGTGCTTAAATTCACTTAGGGAGTCACTAAGTTTTATATAGTCTGGTAAAGAATTCCAGAGTTGTGTAGTAGATGGGAGAAATGAGTTTCTATATAATTCAGTTTTAAACGATGGAACTTTCCTGTCTAGAGGTCTGCGCCGGTGATATGGGTTATTAGTTGATATCAATGGTGGCAATATCGCTAATAAGTAGTTTGGCACATTGCGGTGAACGATCTTGTGAAATAATATCAATTATAATTACATATTCTTACTCCGAATCACATGATTTGCATTGACCCACTTCGATGCTTAGGTTATGATAAAAGCTACCCCGTCTAGGTATAAGGGGAGCAACCCCAACTAAAAAAGTGACTGCACCAGCATGACTGACACCCTGGGTTACGTCCCATGTAGCCTACTACGTCATCAATGGTGCTGGTCACGTGATACCCCTTCAATCGACTACTATCACTCAAGGGTGACGGTTGTGTACGCTTTTGCTCTGGCTGGTTTTGTGTCTACGGCACCCTCCGGCCTCGGCCCCCGTCTACTTCTTGCTGGCTTGCAGCTGGTGAGATCGTTCATATTTTCTTGTATATTTTATTGCTTCTGCTGTGAATTTCGCATGTCTGGTGGACTCTGAAGTTCTCAGCAGTTGTTTGGCTTCCTCTTGGTCGCCATTTGCATTAGCACGTTGTCTGGCTTCTGTTGTTTTAGCCGTGTTCGGCTATTAACGCTGTTGTAGCTTGCTTTGTAGCTGCCGTCGGTAGCTGTTACGTATGTGCTTATCTATTTGCGTGCTTGCTTCTGAAATGTTTGTGTCTGTACGGACTTTATTATTTTCAGACTTGTGGCTTCCTCTTTGGTCGCCATTTTTAGCTAGCATGTTGTTGTTATGTTGATTTTTCGTCCGTACTCGGACGCTTAACTCTTCGTATAGCTAGTTGTTTAGCTGCCTTTGGTAGCTCCTAAACTGGTTTTAGCTGCCCTCTTTGCTGGCTTCTGAAAGGTTGGCGTCCGTTCGGACTTTGCTAGTTTCAGTTGTTTGTTTATTTTTCTCTCGGTGCTTACATGGCCGTTAATGAGAATTAGAGGGAGCTAAGGCCGAGGGTAGGGCTTGGGCCCTGCTAAGCTCTATCCCTCAGCAGCCTCTTCTTTTGATGAACTCCGTTGTTGTTCATGTTGGCACAATTTTAGGCAATTTTTTACGTTGTTCTGTGCCGTTTTTTCTGTTACGGACGTTTGGCCGTCTGGCTCTCAGCCGTCCGTTTTGGCCTCTAAGGCTGTCGTTTTACGTCTGTTTCGGCTCCAGAGTCTAGGGCTCTGGGGTCTGCACGTATCTTTTGCTTATTTCCAGAAATAGATTCCCTCGTTCGCGAGGTTTGCCGCGGCGGACTTCGTCGCCAGCTCTGCCCCCCGCCTGGGGGTTAGGCGACGTTCTCTCCTTCAGACTCTGGGTCTTCTCCGGACCAGGCTGCTGTCCACCGTGATGTTTCTGGACGGTCCCTTGGGGATCTTCTTCTCCTCTTCCTGGCCGGCATTTGTTGCCTTCCGCTTGCGGTAGCGCAACAGTGCATGTCCCTCCGGGGATCCGGCCACAACAAGGTTGGTGTCTGCAGCAGCCGTTTACGGCAGCTGCACTTCCGGTTTCCGGAATCGGATGTTCTCCTGCTAGTGAGCAGACGGTGTTCACGTCAGGTCTGAACCTCTACGTACTCCAGCAGTCGGTTCTGACAGCTGGGCTTCCTGCTGTTGCAGGAAGTAGGGGTTCACCGTCTAGTGAGCAGATGGTGGGGGCTCACTGGATAGTGGACCTGCTATGGTCCCATCTGGTTTGAGTCTGGTTTTTTCGTCAGCAGTGCCCTTTGGGCTTGCAGGCTCCCTGCCTCAGGCGGATTAGCAGCTACCACACACTTCGGTAGTGGGTTCTGCCGTTCCCCTCACTTCCTGTGCCTTTGGTCTTCGACGCCTCTCATCCTCCTCTTAGTCAGGGGTGAAGTTTGGCCGTTGACTTGCAGGAAAGGGGCTTCAGGCTCCGGCCTTCCCAGCTTCGGGACATTAGGGCTCAGAGGAAGTTGCCTTTGCCCAAGATGTCCCGGAATTTGCTGTCGTCTTTTGCCCCTCTGCGTGCACCTTTGCCGGTCACGCCGGAACTTCTTCTTTGGGGAACGTTTCGAGTCCCCTGCTCTCTGAGCAGACTCTCTTCCCCTCTGAGGAAGTGGGCAGACAGCTTTTGGAACTTGCTTCCATTTCGGAGACACTCCTTTACGGAGTCCTTGGCGCCCTTTACACTCAGTAAAGAGCAGGACGCAGGGGATGCTTTCTCCACCTTTGCTAGGGCGAATTTAGAGCGGAGAAGGCCCTCCTCTCTGCACAATGCCCATACGGTCATGTACAGACGGGACTTGTTCCTCGCCCATTCCTAGTTTGTGGGGAATCAATGAGAGACACCCTTAGTTCTTCACCCTTGGTGGATGGGTCTCTCTTCGGCCTCCTGGCCTCTAAGGCCCCCTGGCCTTCAAGTCCTCCTGGCCTCCTGGTCTCTGAAGCCTCCTGGCCTCTAAGGCCTCCTGGCCCCCAAGGCCTCCTGGCCTCTTAGGCCTCCTGGTCTCCAAGGCCTCCTGGCCTCCAAGGCCTCTAAGGCCTCCTGGCCTCTAAGGCCTCTAAGGCCTCCTGGCCTCTAAGGTCTCCTGGCCTCCAAGGCCTCCTGGCCTCCCAGGCCTCCTGGCCTCCCAGGCCTCCAAGGCCTCCTGGCCTCTACGGCCTCCTGGCCTCTAAGGTCTCCTGGCTTCCCAGGCCTCCTGGTCTCCAAGGCCTCCTGGCCTCCATGGCCTCCAAGGCCTCCTGGCCTCTAAGGCCTCCTGGCCTCTAAGGTCTCCTGGCATCCAAGGCCTCCCTGGCCTCCTGGCCTCCAAGGAGATAAAGATTTGTAGGGACCTTCAGGTCTCTTCTTTTGCTCTTCAAGCTTTGAAGCAGCAAAACGGGCTCTACCTAAGCAGACTCAGCTTTTTCAGGCTAAGTCCTCAGCTCAGGTTTATCCGGAGAGGTTCTTCCTTTCACAGACGTCTTAGTCTGTGTTTTTTGGGAACAACAGCCGGCGTTAGGGCATCCGGGTTTTTTAGCCTCGGCTGGTGCAACAGCCATTTCATCTGTTGGTGGTGGTGGTTGTTGTTTGCTCTTTTGGACTCGGTCCTTGTGGGTCTTTCGCCGATTTAGACTCTGTCTTTCTCTAGCGATCGGACTTCTTCTGGTGTTTCGTCCAAACTTAAGGTTTACTTGAGTTGGCCTCGGAAGTTACATTCAGATTTTACTGAGTTTGCATTGGTTTTAGCAATGCATGGTGAGGGGTCATTCTTGTGGCCTATCACTTTTCTCAGCTTTATTGGCTAACCCTCCCCTTTCGGTAGAGGTCTAGTTAATTTCCTGGTTTCTTGGTGCGGGCTTTCAGCCCAGCATCTTTGATGGCAGGTCTACGGGCGTTACGGCTCTCAGCCTTAGCTCGTGTAATAGTCTCCTGACTGGCATGGGCGACTACGGTCTCCGTGTCTCTAGATTTTGTGTCTTCCTCTTCTCCCTCATCCTGCCATGAGGCGAGTCGGGTCGACTTCCGGTGGGGTGGGTTGCCTGTTAAGGTCACCCTTCTACCACTTGCATAGATCTATTACGGACTCTTGCCTGTTGTGTTCCGTGTCTGATTCTCGGTTCTGAGGTATCAGACGTGGTTGGTTTTTCAGCCAGACTCAGGAATTTTCTGGGCTCGGTCGGCCGCGAAATTTACTTCGGGCCCTTCTTCTTGAGGACTCTCGTGCAGGGAGTCTTAAGGCTGGTTAGCTTCACAGTTTTCTGTTTTCCTTTCCAGTCTCGTTTCTGCTTTGGGTTTTTGATTTTCCTTCATTTACCTACAAGCAGACTGCTTTGTGATCACTCTGACTTTAGTCATTTCGGTTAGAGTCTCCGGTCACATCAGGCTTTGGCCACCGCGTTCTCCGCTCTGCTGGCGGCTTACACTTTTCGTAGGCCGCTTCTTCCTCTGTTTACCTCCCTCTATGCTTCTGCATGGACTGGTAGTGGACTTCTGGTAACCGTCTCTTCTGAGATTTTTCTTTGAGTTTGACTCTGGTTTTTTGTACTCAGACGTCTCTCTCTCTTTCTCGGAAACAGGTCACTCCTCTCTGGAGCTGACCGTTATCTCTCCGGCCTTTCGGGCCTCTCTCCATGCCAAGGCTTTAAACTTTGGCATGATCGTCTTACGGTCCTGGGGAAGGTTGGTGCTTTTCATTTATGATCGGTCAACCTTACGCTTAGGCGTTTCCAGGGTTTTTGGCATTTCCTTCCAATAGTAAGGGGGGGGGGGGGGGCAGCTTGTCTGTCCCTCTACTCGGCTCGGGTTATTCAAGGCTTGAGCCCCTTTCTGGGCTGTTTTTTATGGTTCAGGGGATGGGAAGAAGTGCTGAGCACAGCTTACGGGCTCTCTGATGCTGTCTTTCGCATTTTTTGCCTGAGCGGCATTGCGACTGTCATTTAGGTTGGTTCTTGGTCCTCGTTCTGTCATTTGGCAGTGGGCCAGTTCCTGGCAAGGGTTTTGGAGTGAGCTAGATGTTTTCTTTCTCACCGGCTCTTTTCCTGATTTTTGGCAGTGGGCCAGTTTTTTGGCGAGGGATTCTCTTTCCCTCCGCCTTGGCGTAGCTATCGGCTATCTTTCCCCTAGGCTCAGCCCGAGCTCTTTTTCCAGGGCCTGGGCCTCCTCCTCGGCCGTTTTACGGTCTGGGAGGTTGGATGATGTCCTGCACACAGCTTACTGGTGCTCGGCTTTTGTCTTTATCAGTTTAATAGGGAGACATTGCTGCCTTGGGCCTCTTCCTTGGCCGTCTTGCGGTCCCACAGAATGAGCGAAGTTTTGAATACAGCTTATTGGCGATCAGACGATGTATTCATCAGCTTTTATCTGAGAGACATCGCTTCGCTCTGTAACGATGGATCTAGGTCCCTGCCTGCCTTGGTGGCAGCGGGCCAGTGCATTTCCAGAAATTGATGGTGAGTTTGAACTTTTTTGATCTTACCCACCTCCTGGTTGGAGTTATCTGCAAATCATGTGATTCGGAGTAAGAATATGTAATTATAATCGAAAATTTTTATCTAAATTTTGATTTGATTAATATACTTACCCGAATCACATGAGTAATTCCCTCCCTCCTGCCCCGCTCGATATTTTAATGTTCTATTAGTCGATTGAAGGGGTATCACGTGACCAGCACCATTGATGACGTAGTAGGCTACATGGGACGTAACCCAGGGTGTCAGTCATGCTGGTGCAGTCACTTTTTTAGTTGGGGTTGCTCCCCTTATACCTAGACGGGGTAGCTTTTATCATAACCTAAGCATCGAAGTGGGTCAATGCAAATCATGTGATTCGGGTAAGTATATTAATCAAATCAAAATTTAGATAAAAATTTTCGATTTATGACGTTTTCGCCTCTCTAGTAATGAAATAAAGCCTGACTCATCGTACAATTTTTGATGGCTTGTACCGCGGACTGCTCCAACAATTGTTCGAATTGCGTCTAAGTGAATACTTTCGAGCTCGGTGGCTAACTCCTTTGGGCAGTTGTCCCAGAGAACATCAGCATAATCAAAATGTGGCAATATGAAGGATTTATACATTGTTTCTAAAGCTTTTCTGCCTAATCTATATTTATAAGATCGTAAGCAAGCTACGAGCGTACGGCATTTTGCTATAACAGATTTAATATGTAACTCCCACTTACCGTTATTCTGAATAATAATACCAAGATGTTTATGACTTTCAGTTTCTTGTAAAATTGTGCCACCGAAGTTTAAAGGGATGTAATCTGGATTCCTTTTCCTGCTTATATTCAGAAGTTTTGTTTTACTTTGATTAAATTTAACTTTCCACTGACTAGCCCACTGGTCGATTTTTTCAAGATCTGAGTTAAAAATATCTGTTCGCATCTGAGAATTTTCCAGGCTTAAATACATACTTGTATCGTCGGCAAACAGTTTAATAATGGATTCAACGTTATCAACTATGTCGTTAATGTAAACCAGAAAAAGGAGAGGTCCTAGAATAGAGCCTTGTGGAACGCCTGTTTGCACAGGTAAGTAGCTAGACATACTTCCTTTAAGCACCACTGCTTGTGTTCGATCAGTTAAATAGTTTTGCAACCAATTAAACATCTGACCTCGAATCCCTAGTGCAAATAACTTTCTCAGAAGACCTTTGTGCCAGACTCTGTCAAATGCTTTGGAAATGTCGAAAAAGATTGCCTGGACAGTAATGCTGTCGTCGAGTGACTTGCAAAAGTCGTTATATAGGCATGTTAACTGGTACACAGTGGAGTCACCGGGAATAAAACCAGACTGGGAAGGTGTGATTATGTTATTCGATACAAAATAATCAAACACATGTTTCTGAACACATTTTTCAAGAACTTTACCTTCGCAGCTTAAGAGTGAGATGGGACGATAATTTGAAGTCACCTTTATCCCCCTTTTTAAATATCGGTGTTATGTATGCTGTTTTCCATATGCTTGGAAATACACCCTCATTTAATGATCTTGTAAATAAAATAGATAGAGGTTCTGCTATTATAGGTAAACTTGCAATAAGAATCTTATTATGAATTTTATCAGGCCCGACAGCTTTAGATGTATCAAGACTTTCTATTACACTTTTCACTTCTTCGGAAGTCACGACCATATCGTAAAGTTACTCATTGCTCCTGATACTTCTATTACTGTGTGTTTCACTTGTGTGTAAATTTGTGTGTACAGGAAGTGTGTGTGCATGTGTGTGTGAATATGTGAAAGCGCATCCTTCTGTATCTGTGCATATTTCATCAGATCTCACTCACTTGGCAATTGCATCACATTGCTACAGACTGGAACCCCCCTTTTAAGACCCCCCCCCCCCCCCCAATTTAAGACTCTCTCCCATTTAAGACCCTCTTTTCTCAAACTTTTTGTTCAAAACCTCTGTAAAATTACCCCCATTTTAAGTCTCCCTCCTTTTTAAGACCTGAATTTTTCAGATTAATTTTGTGGAGGTCTTTAATTAAAGGGCGGTTTCACTGTATCACATTTAAGAACAATTCAAGATGCCAAAACAAAAATCTTTTGAATTTATTTTCCAGATGTTGAGTCTCCAGCTGGATTAATATACGCAATTTCTGACGAGATTGTGCAAGCCCTGAAACAGAAAAACCAAACCATGGTGAAAGTCACGGAGGGGCTTAGCTGTGTTCAAGCCGTCATGAAAATCAACGACGATGTCCAGGCCTACTCTGACTGGAGAAAAGGCGGCCGTGCTGCTACCTTTTGATCTCAGTCAAAAACCTTCTGAAGATTGAATATGGATATACCCATGTAAACCACCAGAAAATGTGTTTTTGTGATTGAAATCTTGGACAATATCATGCATGGCTATCTAGGCTACCTTTTGATCTCTGTCAAAAACCCTCTGAAGACAGAATGTGGATACCCACGTAACCAACATGGTGGAACCAAAAAATGTTTTGTGTGATTAAAATCTCAAAAAATAGCATGCATCTGCCTTACATAGATCTGGCCATGCATGAACTAAGGAAATGATGTTGACAAGCAACTGACCGGGTCATGAAGGGATAGCTGAATAATGAAACAACAGAAAATGGAACTAAATTTTTTTTATTTTTGTGTGTGATTGAAATCTTCTTAAATATACATCTGCATAGATGGCCATGCATGAACTTAGGAAAGGATTGTTCACATACAACTCATGACAGGGTCGTGCAAAGATAGCTGAGTACTGACCGATGCTGGTTCATTTGTGTCGATCATGGAAATCTTTCAGAAAATGTGACTTGCCTACTTGACATTACTATAAGTAATTTAAGAGTTCAAATGTTGGTAATTGGTATGGTATTTGGTGTATCTTTTTGTATCTAAAAAAATCCCCCAAGGAAGTTAGGTGCAGGCAACAGAATCGGGCTACCCATTTTTGACTCACATGCGAAGCAAAAGTGAGTCTATGTACTCACCCGAGTCGTCCGTCCGTCCGTCCGGACGTCCGGACGTCCGGAAAACTTTAACATTGGATATTTCTTGGACACTATTCAGTCTATCAGTACCAAATTTGGCAAGATGGTGTATGATGACAAGGCCCCAAAAAACATACATAGCATCTTGACCTTGCTTCAAGGTCAAGGTCGCAGGGGCCATAAATGTTGCTTAAAAAACAGCTATTTTTCACATTTTTCCCATTTTCTCTGAAGTTTTTGAGATTCAATACCTCACCTATATATGATATATAGGGCAAAGTAAGCCCCATCTTTTGATACCAGTTTGGTTTACCTTGCTTCAAGGTCAAGGTCACAGGAGCTCTTCAAAGTTGGATTGTATACATATTTTGAAGTGACCTTGACCCTGAACTATGGAAGATAACTGTTTCAAACTTAAAAATTATGTGGGGCACATGTTATGCTTTCATCATGAGACACATTTGGTCACATATGATCAAGGTCAAGGTCACTTTGACCCTTATGAAATGTGACCAAAATAAGGTAGTGAACCACTAAAAGTGACCATATCTCATGGTAGAAAGAGCCAATAAGCACCATTGTACTTCCTATGTCTTGAATTAACAGCTTTGTGTTGCATGACCTTGGATGACCTTGACCTTGGGTCAAGGTCACATGTATTTTGGTTGGAAAAATGTGTAAAGCAGTTCTTAGTGTATGATGTCATTGCTGTAAAGGTCAAGGTCAAGCATGTGAGTCGTATGGGCTTTGCCCTTCTTGTTTTCATGAAAATGTCATCAGAATATACTGCTTCGATCTGACTTACGTAAAGGGTTAAAAAAAATTGGTTGTAGGTTCCAAATGTTTGTTGTTTGACTGTTTAAATGTGATGGGACATGGCTTTGTGGTTGAAGTTTTTGTTTGATTTAATTTATTTGACGAGTGTAAGGGGGGCTATGTGTGTGTGAAAGGGCTGATACTTACTACTTAAACCCTTTGCCCCCAGCGGAGCATGGGCCATTGATGGCATTCCTCCATGGCACTCTGCTCTGGACTGTTCTTTCCGCCTCTATCCAGCTGTTTTCCTGCCCCGTTAGCTCTGCGTCCGTTGACTTTACTGCTCCAAAGGCCATTATTTATTTACATTTTTTAAAATTTTTTTAGATCAGAGCTTTCAGAGGCCATTATTGATGTGATATGATCTGAGTGATGCAGTTTATAGCTATGGATTGGTCTAGTGCAATGAGTTTGCATTCCAACTAAATCAGAAGCTATGACAACAGCTAGCATTAATGAAGGAGTTTTGGTTACGGTACTCTAAAAGATTTAATTGCTTCTATTCACATTCCTTTTAAAAATGTATGGCTATATTATACAGTACATTCCTCCTCACTTTTTGAAATAAGACAGAAAAATTGTGGCTAAAATTACACAGATCACATTCCTCTACACTTTTGAAAATGAAATTAGAAATTTTTGGGTTACATGTATATTTCACTTATCAGTTTGTTTGTTTGTTTGTTCGTTCATGGGCTGAAACTCCCACGGCTTTTACGTGTATGACCGTTTTTACCCTGCCATTTAGGCAGCCATACGCCGCTTTCGGAGGAAGCATGCTGGGTATTTTCGTGTTTCTATAACCCACCGAACTCTGACATGGATTACAGGATCTTTTTCGTGCGCACTTGGTCTTGTGCTTGCGTGTACACACGGGGGTGTTCGGACACCGAGGAGAGTCTGCACACAATGTTGACTCTGAGAAATAAATCTCTCGCCGAACGTGGGGACGAACTCACGCTGACAGCGGCCAACTGGATACAAATCCAGCGCGCTACCGACTGAGCTACATCCCCGCCCTCACTTATCAGTGAAGTTCACTGTAGCTCTGTGTTCATCGTGATATTATGTGAGATGAAAAATGTAACTTAATTTGCTTCAGTGGAGTGTATAATGTGATTAATTTGTTGTGCTTAATACCATGATTTATTTTGTTAGGTGAAGATCTCAAACCCCCACCCCCACCAATTGTGTGGCTAATTACTTTGCAAATGTGTAATGTGATAATTGGAATCTCTTCTAAGCATAACATTTAATGAAATGGAGATAATAGCCGAGAATGACAGTATGAGAAGGTATATCTTCATTCAACACTTGTTTTTGTGTAAAATTGTGTATTTTCTCTGGGATGGATTACTCTCTTTGGGGTTATTATGAAAAAGCGTTCGTGTGATAAATCATTATGTTTGTTCATGCATTTCCATGATTTGCAGACTGTTTTGACGGAAAGGGCCTATAGGTGCATTTGTGAAGTTATGATCTGCAATTATAAAAAGTATCTTATCTAAATTTACCTCAAGATCTGATCCTTTTGAGATTTAAGAAAACTTTTTGTTCACAATGATAAGAAATAAATGCATGCTTTAGGAATGTTCAAAATAAAATGTACTTGTTTGTGATGACTGTTTATGCTTAGGGTTATTATGCAAAATAAAATGAAGGATTTAGTTAACCCTTGTCATTCTGTCATTTGTCATTGAAGAATAGTATTGGTGTTGATCAGTTGTTTCATTTTATTTTATTTTAGTGTTGATCAATTGTAACATTAGAAATATAGTGTCCCTTATTATATAAAGCATCAGAATACTTTGAAATGATCTGAAGAGGGAAAAAGTTTTTAGTGGTTTATAATGCACCCACGTTTCTTCTATCAGATAAACATGTAGTTAATTATTTTAAGTCTCCTTTTTACATTTAGTCAAGTTTTGACTAAATGTTTTAACATAGAGGGAGAATCGAGACGAGGGTCGTGGTGTGTGTGTGTCTGTGTGTGTCTGTGTGTGTCTGTGCGTGTGTGTGTGTAGAGCGATTCAAACTACTGGACCGATCTTTATGAAATTTTACATGAGAGTTCCTGGGAATGATATCCCCGGACATTTTTTTAAATTTTTATAAATACCTTTGATGACGTCATGTCCGGCTTTTTGTAAAAGTTGAGGCGGCACTGTCACACCCTCATTTTTCAATCAAATTGATTGAAATTTTGGCCAAGCAATCTTCGACAAAGGCCGGACTTCGGTATTGCATTTCAGCTTGGTGGCTTAAAAATTAATTAATGACTTTGGTCATTACAAATCTGAAAATTGTACAAACATTTTTTTTTTCTAAAACGATCCAAATTTACTTTCATCTTATTCTTCAACATTTTCTGATTCCAAAAACATATAAATATGTTATATTTGGATTAAAAACAAGCTCTGAAAATTAAAAATATAAAAATTATGATCAAAATTAAATTTTCGAAATCAATTTAAAAACACTTTCATCTTATTCCTTGTCGGTTCCTGATTCCAAAAACATATAGATATGATATGTTTGGATTAAAAACACGCTCAGAAAGTTAAAACGAAGAGAGGTACATGAAATAGCATGCTATCCTTCTCAGCGCAACTACTACCCCGCTCTTCTTGTCAATTTCACTGCCTTTGCCACAAGCGGTGGACTGACGATGCTACAAGTATACGGTCTTGCTGAAAAATTGCATTGCGTTCAGTTTCATTCTGTGAGTTCGACAGCTTGACTAAATGTTGTATTTTCGCCTTACGCGACTTGTTAATTATTATACTTACTGTTACCCCCCGCGGGTTAGGGGGAGTCCCATATTGGTTGGGACGATAAAGAATTTACCCGATGCTCCCCAGCATGTCGTAAGAGGCGACTAACGGATTTTGTTTCTCCTTTTACCCTTGTTAAGTGTTTCTTGTATAGAATATAGTCAATTTTTGTAAAGATTTTAGTCAAGCAGTATGTAAGAAATATTAAGTCCTTTGTACTGGAAACTTGCATTCTCCCAGTAAGGTAATATATTGTACTACGTTGCAAGCCCCTGGAGCAAATTTTTGATTAGTGCTTTTGTGAACAAGAAACAATTAACAAGTGGTTCTATCCCATCTCCCCCCTTCCCCCGTCGCGATACAACCTTCGTGGTTAAAAACGACGTTAAACACCAAATAAAGAAAGAAAGAATACTTAATGTTGTCTTTCTGAACTTCAGTGTACATTTCTTCTGCACATTATACATTTATTCTTTGATGTATTGGTAAATGGCATATATAATACTCAGTGTAACAAATGTTTTGCATATTTCTTATCAATCATGGAGCCATGCTGTGGAAGTACAATGTTTGAAATCACAATTAATTACTGGACACAGATTCATTTTGATTTCATTTATTTCATTGGCTCACGTAAGTGTAGCCTATGCGATCGTAACTTTGTCTGTCTGTGCGTGCGTGTGTGCGTGCGTGCATGTGTATGTCTGTGGTAGAAACTCTAACATTTGAAGACGTCACATTACATTGACGTCACATTATGACGTAAGAGGGTTAGACGTCACGCGAAGGAAGTACTGAAAGTCTCGGTCATTATTATTTTGAGCGGGCCGAGACTAGTTGGCAGTCGTGTCCCTGTAAGTAGGCTACATGCAGACAGACAGATCTAGATCTAGTGTCTCGCTTTCTTGCACAGTTTCACCTATGCTCTTTCTCTGTGTGTGTGTGTGTGTGTGTGTGTGTGTGTGTGTGTGTGTGACGGAGTGATTGAGTGTGTTACTGTTTGTCGATTTCTTACGTGAGCCTTGATGGCTTCGCCTCTTGTTTTTTTCTTAATTATTATTACAGCATGCGTAGAGGATACAGTTTATCATAAACATGAGTTATGCATGGAAGTTTTTGGGTTGAAAGCACAAAATAAACAGATTGATTGATTCCTGATATGATTACTCCGATTTATTTTTCCAGTGCACATAGAGAATACAATATAAAGCATGCGTTTTACATGGTTGTGATGATGGTTTTCAGCTTCATATTTTCTCTTGAAACAATACAACATGTTCAGAAAATCTCATCTTGTGCTCAATGAGCTTGCCTTCATCTTTTTTAATCTATTGTTCCCATAATTATAATCTATGATCCAACAATGCATTTTCCCTCAGCCCCAAAGTTCCAACATAACCTTGTGCATTCCCACAGGCATAATTTTCTTGGGCTGTTGATGGCAACATATTCTCGCTGGTTCAGTAACAAGATATTCCCGAGTTAAAGTCTCAGGTTATTTAATTACCATTTATGCTTTAGATGTTGAGTTGAGAGGTCCATGCATGGTACAAAGCACTTTTAAAGATAGATTATACATGTGGCTGTGGGTACAGCAGGCTCACCCTGTGATGTTCCCACAAATCTGTTAGAACTCTGGGCTGGTAGCTATAGGGCACACAATTTTGGGAATACAGCTTTATTACTTGCTCTTTCCATCCACCAACAAGCAAATTTGCAATAATAGCTAGGGCACAACATAATATGGCACTATAGTGTGTATAGCAATAATAGCTAGGGCACAACATAATATGGCACTATAGTGTGTATAGCAATAATAGCTAGGGCACAACAACATAATATACTAGTGTGTATAATCATGAACTGACCAATCCTTGTTCTGAATAAATGAACACAAAAGATTTCAAAAGATTGACAATGTATTAAATCACATCAAAAACATTAGGACACCCCCCCCCCCCCCCCCCCCCCCCATTTAAGAGTCTCTCCCTGTTAAGACCTTGTTTTACTAGATTTTATGTTCATATCCTCTGTAAAAAAAAATGTCAACTTGTTTTTACTTCTTTTGGGTACCGGTACAAATATAACATAACAACAACATCAGACAACAACATCAGACATACAAGACTATGCCAAATGCATCTTCAAAAATAAAATAAAAACACGAAAAACAACCACACAATACAATGTCCATTCACATAGTACAATACATTCAATACATTTCAAAAATTATATAAACATACCGTACTCTTCGTCTCCTTTCTTATCTTTCCATACAATTGTTTTATTTATAATACTACTAATAACAACAAAATCCTGTTCTCTGCATAATTCATAGTCTGAATGAACAAAATAATAACGATCAGCATATAGAATATCCTTCTCTTGCTCAATCAAATAACGACATGCAGACCACACAAAAAATGTTATGTCCAAATATAAACTAGAAAACATCCTTAACCTCATGTTAACCTCATGTTAACTCCAAAACCAAATTTCCTCCTCAACCCTCTGTAAATGTACTCCATTTTTAAGACTCCCTCCTTTTTAAGACCTGACTTTCTCAGATTTTTGGAGGTCTTAAAAAGGGGGTTCCACTGTACTGTACATTTATCCTCAGTTTACAGCCTGTTGCCAAACATTGCAACAGCGTTTCACAATCAATCAAGACAGCATATCATCCAGCATTTTTCTTTCTAGTTGTTTTCTGTGAAAAGACGATGTTCAGAAATAACTCTGCACGTATTTTTATATTTAGTCAAGTTTTGACTAAATATTTTAACATCGAGGGGGAATCGAAACGAGGGTCGTGGTGTATGTGCGTGTGTGTGTGCGTGTGTGTCTGTGTGTGTCTGTGTGTGTGTGTAGAGCGATTCAGACTAAACTACTGGTCCGATCTTTATGAAATTTGACATGAGAGTTCCTGGGTATGAAATCCCCATACGTTTTTTTCATTTTTTTGATAAATGTCTTTGATGACGTCATATCCGGCTTTTCGTGAAAGTTGAGGCGGCACTGTCACGCCCTCATTTTTCAACCAAATTGGTTGAAATTTTGGTCAAGTAATCTTCGACAAAGCTCAGACTTCTATATTGCATTTCAGCTTGGTGGCTTAAAAATTAATTAATGACTTTGGTCATTAAAAATCTGAAAATTGTAAAAAAAAATAAAAAATTTATAAAACGATCCAAATTTACGTTTATCTTATTCTCCATCATTTGCTGATTCCAAAAACATATAAATATGTTATATTCGGATTAAAAACAAGCTCTGAAAATTAAATATATAAAAATTATTATCAAAATTAAATTGTC